>NC_142136.1:34517656-34832812 GCF_024610735.1 Ursus americanus | reverse complement strand
TCTGCCTGTAATACTCTAGTCTCAGATTAACCCAAAAGATTCTCCTCTCTGCCAGATGAAGAATGTCGGAAAGTAGGAAATTTTGAAATTATAGTTTGTGATCACCATTCTCAGATAGGCATACAATATATTCTTGAAATATACTGAAATTCTCTTGTAAGCTTCCTCTCTTACTTACTTCATCACATATTTCATTCTGTTTTCTAACTTCTTCTGAACCAAGTACTCATTTTCTACCCCCCACCTCCAAACCTCAGCTGCTTCATAGTCTGGTGAGGAAAAAAAAAAAAAAAAAGACCACCAACAACAGCTATAAGATTCCCATTTTCTCTCCACCAAAGACAATCAACATTGGTATCTTTTTTCCCCAGAATATTTTTCACTCCAGTTACAGGGAATTCAAGAATCAACTCCTTTCAAATGTCAACACCCTCATATATGCTGGAATCTCATGCATTCTCAACATGCTTATCTTCATTCTTTTCTGGATTTCAAATCTGTCTTTTTCTACTGGATAATTTTAATATGAAACCAGCTGTAATCTCCCTCACTCTGAAAAAGAGCAGACTCTTGACCTCCAATCTCATTTCATTTGCTTTTTCTCTCTTTTGTTTTTAGCACTGCTTCTTGAACAAGCTGTCCCCATAATCTTCATTTCATCACCTATTACTCAATTCACATATCAACTCAGTCTCTACTGGCTTTAGCAATTGTTAGGATCATGAAAGACCATTAACTTAGTTAAGCCCAAGTAATCTGTCAGGTTTCTTCTTAATTTCCTATAAGCATACTTTACCTGCATTTTTTTCTTATTTCTTATTTCTCTTCTATGTCTCTGGCTGTTCCTTCCTAGTCTTTGTCTGGTTGCTTCTTTACCCCCTTTTAAGTATTGGAGTTTCCTCAATTCAGGAATAAATATCTCTATATTTCCCACTTTCCATGGTCTTAAGAGAAACTCTTGTATATCTCCATGGGCATAAGTATCATTTTATGCCAGTGGTTCTGAAATTATAGTGCCAGGTCAGACTGATCCATCAATCGATCTATCTACCTATCTATATTCAAACGTACAGTCAGCATTTCTACATTTATATCTTACTCGCATTTGTCCTTTAGCTTCTCTAAAATTCAAATCTTGATACCATCTGTCCTTCTGATCTGCTCTACCTTCTACATTCTGTGTATTTTTAGGTGACTGTTCCATCCATCTACTTGCTCAAACTCATTACCACTAACTTCTTTATTTTCTTTATTCTTTATTTAGTTCCCATATCCAAGGCATTACCATATTCTGTGATTTCCATCTCCAAATATAAGGTTTTTTTTTTCATTTCTCTTCATCTCTACTGATATAACCCTACTCCAATTTGCACAGTCTCCTTTCTCCTCCTCTACTGATCTCATCATTTACATTTTGCTCATGTCCTCCATCCAGCACTGAGAGTGTATTTTTTTCTTTAATAAAAATCAGATTATTTATTAGCTTAAAACAGCTCAAAAATTCTATTGTCTTCAGAAAAAAAACTATAATGCCTAGAAGACCCTGCATGACCTGCCCCCCTTTCTATATTTCTATCTCCTCTCTAATCACATTAGCGCTCTTACTTTCTACCCTCCAGGCATAGGTGTCTTCATTCAGTGACTGGAAAAACTCTTTCCTACCTTCGAGTCAGCATACAAGCATACAAGCAGTCTTCTCTCTTTAACCTCCTCACCTAATGAACCATTTTCAGATTTTAGCTAAAATATCATCTTCCCAGGGCATACTTCCTTTTGATCCAAACTACACTATATCCCATACTCCGTACTTTCTGAAAACCATTAGCCTCTTTGTCCCAGTAATTTGACATTTGGCTCTTTGTTGTTTGTAAAATGTCTGTCTTTCCCACTGGAATATAAGCTTATTGATGGCATGGATCATCAATCACGCCTATCTTGTTTAATGCTCTATATCCAACACCCGGGACAGTACACAGCACATGGTAGACATTCAATAAATAATATTTTTTTTTATTCCTAAATAAAAGAATGCTCACTATATGACCTCTAGACAATATGGGTTTAAGTGTACGCTGGCTACAGAGAGAAGAATGATAGCTAGGCTAATTTCCACATCTTGTGTTCCCATTTATTCTACCACTTATTATAAAGTAATGCTTTTATATTGTGTTTTATATACTTCACATGTTACGAACTTTTCAAACTGAAGCAGTATCTGGGGCATGATTAACTTTGGGTCAATAACAAAAATACTTCTTTCAGCCACAAGATTCAAACCATGGACAATGGTGAATCCCCCCAACTCCCATGTATGGGTCATTCTCAGTGATCATTTGTCCAGCTTGCCTTCTTAGGTGAAACTCAGGCTTTTTATTGAACATTTGTTCTTAATGACATTGTATATTATAGATCAAACAGAATTTTCTTTGGGCACATAAATATTACTAAAAGGCCATTTGTATAGTAATACATACTCCCAATTTAACAAAGAAAATTTAAAAACTTGTTAGAATGCAACTTTTCACAATTCCTGAAATCTAAATATAATGGGATTTTTCCCATAGCCTCCTGGGCAGAAATAAAAGCTTACTAACAAAGGAATTCGCATTAAAGTTTTATATGTTTTCTCCAACACTGGGAGCTAAATGAGAGTAGAGTAGTGTGTACCAACTAATGAGAGAAAGGGTCAGAAATCTCCAAAACCCTCTAAGTAGTCCAGATAATATTTGCATGTTATCATGAAAGGAACCTATTGAAATATATATAAGAACGCAGAGCATATTTCATTTGTGCATCTAATCTAAGTAGAATACTTGGGAAAATATCTTGGCCTGACCTAAATAAATTTTTTTTCTAACACTACAAATGGAAGATGGTTATATTATTTTATTTTCTATATACATATACACAGACATGCACACGCATAGGTATATACAAATTTAAATTCCACATGTCTATGGAATATACAATATAATCATTAAATAAGGAGTCTTAAAATAGAACTGATACACTGGGAGAAAAATAACTGTACTACTATTAAAATATTTTAAGCAAAGGAGATCTTTCCAGAGATCTCAACCACAATTACACAACTGAATTTCTTTAGGTTCTTTTAAAAATGACAGCTGCCCTACTAGATATACTAGACTCAATGTCCTAGGGTGAAGCCAGGCATATGCAATTTTCCATGTTAACTCCTCTTCTTTATCACAAACCTGCTTTTGTCACACTTGCTCACTTCTGTAAATGGACATAAAACCACACTCACAAACCACAGCTCTAGATTGTTTAGTATGCCCTTACTAATGCTAACTGGTTGGCTCGCCTTTCCAACTTGCTTTCAGTGATAAACTGTGTTTAACAGCCCTCCAAGCTGTGTCCTATCTGGTGGTCCTCACCTCTCCCATTCTTCAACCACTTGTATAACTTCCCAGTCTACTTACTCAACTAAAGTTCAGCATAAAGTGAAATAAGTCAAGCAGAGAAAGACAACTATCATATGATTTCTCTCATCTATGGAACATAAGAACTAGGATGATCAGTAGGGGAAGAAAGGGATAAAGAAGGGGGGGTAATCAGAAGGGGGAATGAAACATGAGAGACTATGGACTATGAGAAACAAACTGAGGGCCTCAGAGGGGAGGGGGGTGGGGGAATGGGATAGGCTGGTGATGGGTAGTAAGGAGGGCACGTATTGCATGGTGCACTGGGTGTTATACACAACTAATGAATCATCGAGTCTTACATCGGAAACCGGAGATGTACTGTATGGTGACTAACATAATATAATAAAAATCATTAAATAAATAAATAAATAAATAAATAAATAAATAAATAAAGTTCAGTATAGATTCAGTTGAGATACAAAATTATTTTTCTAAAGATTTTACTTATTTGAGATAGACAGAAAACACAAGTGGGGGCAGAAAGGCAGAAGGAGAGGAAAACAAAGAAGCAGACTCTCCACTAAGCAGGGAGCCCTAGGCAGGACTCAATCCCAGGACCCCAGGATCATGACCTGAGCCCAAGGGAGACACTTAACCAGCTGAGCCACCCAGATGACCCAAGATGCAAAAATACTTTTGACACTGGCCAGAACTGTCATTCTCTGATCTTTGATTTTAGTGGATGTAGTAAAAACTAGTGCCTTAGATTCCAAAAGCCCTATTTTAAGATTTAAATTTTAAGGTTAAAGTGACTTTGACTATATTCTAAATTACATATGCTAAGTGGAAATAGTGTGACAAGTGTAATCCAACTATCTTGGCAAACTAGAAAGCACTCATACAGAAGCTTTACTCTCACACATTTCCACATTTAGAACGTTAAGTGTTAATAGTTGTTCTGTGTCCTCTCTGTGCCAAATTAGAATTTAACAGACATTCAGTTAAATCTGCACTTCAGATATACAACAAATATACCTTTTACTATACATGTGTCCCAAATATTCCATAGGACACAACTAAAATATTATCTGTTGATTATCAGAAAAGCAAATTTAACCAGATGTCTTATATTTTTATTTGCTAAATCTGATAACCTTATATCAAATTCTTTTCGAAAGCAATACAAGAAAGCAGTAGGAAAATAGAACTAAATTCTACTCTAGAAGATTTTTATGGTCAGCATAATCAATCTGCATATCTATTTTGCCTATAATGGTGATGGGATTTGCAGATGTGTCTGGGCTAATGGGAGGCATACAGCTATGGCTGAAACTATTTTAATATAAGGTATCTGGATGGTTAAAGTAGAGGAAAGAATTAAGCAAATGGTAGAGAAGACTTCTTGCAATTCTGTTCTAGAGAGTAAAAATTAAACTAACACAAAAATGCATGTAAGCCTTTAAAATGTTTCTGCATCTGGGGCACTTGCGGGGCTCAGTCAGTTAAGCAGCTGACTCCGTTTCTGCTCAGATCGTGATCTCAGGGCCCAAGGATCGAGCTCCATGTCAGGTTCCGCACTCAGCAGGGTGACTGCTTCAAGATTCTCTCTCTCCCTCTATCTTCCCCCACTCAATAAATAAATAAATCTTTAAAATGTTTCTGTTTCAATTGGAGTAAGTCTATGTCACATTATATGAGGCATGTTCCAGTGATTGGCAAAACATTTGAAAATTTAAGACTAAAACTCCTTATATTGGCAAAGGATTTTGTGAAAGTATTCCTCAATACATATAGGCCAAAACATCTAATATAGTTTTTGCAAAATTTTTCCATTTTCATTTCTCTGATTTTTCTTTTCAAGGAAAATAATAGAAATAAAGGCAAAGACTATTCTAGTCAATGATCCTGAAGTCCCATTTCAAGAGCTATTAGAAAGGTTATCAGGCTTTCACTCTCCCTATTGTATTGTTTATGAAAATATAAAAAGGTAAGGGATTTCTTTTTAAAATGATACATGTTAGATCACAAAACATTCATTTACAGAGGAGAGTCTTAAGGATATCAGAGCTTAGGCAATTAAGTTCAATTAAAAAAAACAAATTCAAATATAACTTCAGCAGAATTCCTTGTATATATCCCAATAAAGAATTTAAAAATGGTATTGGCTTAAAAATACCTTTTCTTGTCCCAGCATAAAAACACAAGGGAGAGGAAGTTCATTTTTTTTTCCTGATGCTAAAACTCTAAAGCTTCAGGAAATTTCTTTATTACTTAGTACTGTATGTTCTAATCAAGCATAAAGAAGGAAAGTGACTACTATCAAAGGACCCATAAAAAGAGTTTATGATGTTTCAGAATCAGACAACATAAAAAAGGACATATTCAAATTAGAAACACTATTATAAAGTGTGATTCTATAAGGAATCTCCATAACAGTCTTAATAATGTGATTAAAGAGACAAAGTAATAGCAATATACACAAGTACTAATTAGAACATTGAAACTATTACGCCTCATGTGGGAGACAAGTCATAAAATTCAAAGAATATTTGTAAGAAACACTATCAGACTGGCTTTTAAGTTTTTTAGTGCCTGAGGCAGATTTTGTGAACTTGTAGTATGAGTTGAAAATGTTTAAGAGAATTCAATTGACCTAATAATGCATGCTTGTTTCACAATCTTATTATAATATAAAAAATAATTTAGAAAGAAATACTTTTTCTATACTATGCTCAATGGTACAGTTTATGCAAAGTCTAAAAATTGAACCAAATTCCACAACATTCCAGATAATAAAACTGCACTTAAAAAAAAAGCTATATATACCATTACTGTGTTGCTGTAGTTTTAGGTGAATAGAGATGATAATAAATAGGAATAGTTCCATAATTAGAATGTTATCAGTTCAACATTTATTGTATTACCAACTACTTCAATATGAAAAAAATATATTGAAGTATTTATGTACAGAACATAAAAGGAAGTTGTAGTTGAAAACACTGAGAAATTCAGAGCAAAGAACAATAAAAATAAGAAACCAGGATCACTCTCTACTCTTACCCACTTCCTAATATGGGGCCATAACTAAGGTATCTCCTTTTTAGCAGTTAGGGTAAAGAAAAAAAGGGTTAATGAAATCGGTTTCACTACTGATGAGAAAATAAGATACTTAAGTAAACTTTTTTCTTCAATATACTATACTCCTCTCTAGGAAGTTCAAACTTCACATAGTAAAGGTTTGAAAAGCCTGGAGAAAAAGTGAAATATATTAACTTTATTTCTTGGTTAAGCTAATATACTTATTAATGAAAGGGATTTTTTTTTAATCCTAAAACATCTAAAAACATAACCAGAGCAGTTTTTCCTCAAAAAGGAATTTTGAAAAGCCTGAATTAAATTATTCACAATTATCAAAAGGAGAAACAAAGTAGTTACTCAAAAAGGGACTGTAATGAAAATCAAATTTATCTTGTATTCTTATGTAAAGATGATAAAGTAACTAACAATATTCTCAACAGTATTTGTAGTTATATAAAGAGTTCTGGAGTTCTTTTAATAGGAGCTTTTAAAATTGGTCAATATTCAAAAGGCTGACTACAATTAACCAAAAACAGTATTAAGAGAAGCAAAATAATGAAGGTTTGTAAGGCTTCTGTTGGTCTTGAACAAAGTGAGAAAACTATATAGCGCACATAAAGAGTGCACTGAATGCCCATCAAGCAAATCTCCATATACTTTTATTTTTCTAAAATACAGAGATAAATGAAAGTGATCTATGCCCCCATCAAGTAGTTTATGTAGAGGGTTCACAACAGAGCTCAACATCACTCGTCATCAGGGAAATACAAATCAAAACTACAATGAGATATCACCTCACACCTGTCAGAATGGCTAAAATCGACAAGACAAGAAACAGGTGTTGGCAAGGATGTGGAGAAATGGGAACCCTCTTGCACTGTTAGTGGGAATGCAAACTGGTGCAGCCACTCCGGAAAACAGTATGGAGGTTCCCCAAAAAGATAACAGTAGAAGTACTCTATGATCCAGCAATTGCACTACTTAGGTATTTACCCAAAGAACACAGAGCTATTTGTTTTAAAGTCAATTCATCTGGAGATAGGGTTAAATACTTCATGAAAGTTGAGAATCTGATAAAAATATTTTTCTGAAAAGAAAGACCGTTTATTTGTACTCAGGCTTCATGACTTAACATCATTCATCTGTAGACCGAGATATTAACAGTACCAACCATTTAGGGCTATTGTGATGATTAAATGGTATTGATATGTGTGTCTGGAACCTATAAAGGTTTCTCTAGTGATGACACAATGATGATGACAATGGTGGTGATGGTATCAGTGAAGATAAAATAACCTTGAAGCAGACAAGATTTTAAGCAAAAATAATATTCTTAAAAAATATTGTCAGTTCCATACAAAAAGAAAGAAGACTGTTCATAGACATGAGGTGAATGGTCTGCCATGGCACTGTGGTGACCTTGTATATATCCATATCAGTGAAACAGGTGAAGCTCAAGTGTGGTCTCACCCAAGACCTACTTGGCAGAATGCCCTCCGATTCTCCCAGGAACATGTCAAGACAGGCAATCTTGTAAGAGGCTATCACAGGGCCATTTCCTATCTACCTCTCTATCTCATGGGAGACTTCCCCTCTTACTGGAGGCAGTTTCTCATCCACCTCTGTAGAGCTAGTGAGGCATGAGAACTTCAGTCTCACCTTCCTTACAAAACCACTTAAATACAGTCTAGATAGGCATGTTGGTGGCAGATCAAAGCACTGGCTCATGACACCAACTATCTAGTCCCTCTGGTTCTGTCACACAGATGACAGACTCCCTGATGATCTTGCTGATCTTGTCTGTATTAAGTAATTAACTAATGGCCTTGTATGATGGCAGATGGTAGTTACACTTGTGGTGAGCATAGCACAACACAGAAAAGTTGAATCACTCTGTTGTGCACCTAAAATTAATGTAATGTTGTGTGTCAACTATACTCAGAAAATAAAAAGCATGAACAAAGCCAGTTGGGCATGTTGTCTCCTTACAGGTTGAGTATATGGAAGATTAGAACACCCACCTAATAGCTGCAGTAGTCACTGCTATATAGGGACTACTGGATCTTCTGACAAGCCAAAGATGGTACCTCAACTTAAGACAGCTATTTAACAAGATGAAAATTGTCTAGTACATTAAATAAAATGTAAACATGCTGTCCATAAAACAGATATGGCATAATTTATAAGGACTACCTGAAAAACAATTATCATCATTATGTGGATGAAATGACAGAATAGTTGACAGAAGAGTAACAATAATAATAATTATTCAATATTTTCAAAATGCAGTCTACTAAATCTTTAACATACATTATTTTAATTAATTACTGATATCCTCCCAGAAATTACTATTAAATGTCATTTTAAAAAAGTCTAAGTTGCTGGCATAGTCTATGAACTGTGAACTATGAACCACCTGACTTCACTGTCCTTGATTTAAACAATGTATTTCATCTTCTCTCAGAATGCATAGAGCAATTTTATGCAAAATTAACTGAAGAAACCAGTTACTAAAATAACACCATAATTATGAAAAGACAAAAATAATTAAATGCGATAACACACTGCTAAGTTTGAGATTCATTGAAGCATTTAAACACAATTATTAAACTCTTGGACTTCATTAAAAATGGACAGATATATACCATATGTCCTTATTTATCATTCACTTCATCACATATTCTGATCTTCCATCAGAAGAAGCATATGCCACAGAAAGCAGAAAAGGATCAAACTAGGATTTTCAAACAGTCTTAAATTATAACTTTGGTGTACTGCCAAATGACCATCTGCCTTATATACTAATTAGAACTGTACCATTTAAAATACACCACTTAAAACATGGTTTTATAGTTTGAAATTTCAAGATATTACATTTTCTAATTTAAGGAAATATTTTATCATACTAATAAAATTTTTAATCTTCACTATAGAAAATGTTAGGATAGAAAATAAATTGATGTGTAAAAAGAATGTTTTATTAAATGTAGATTTATCCTTCAAGCATGAAGGAATAAGTATGAACTAGGAAATACATATATCTGAGAGTAGGGATTTATGTGACAAACTTTCTGCTACAAAGAGATTCAGTTATTTCTAATCCATTATGAGTGCATAAGGGTCTATCATTAGAAGCATATACTGTGGCAAAATTTGAAAGTGGAAGTATTACCATCTAAATGTAGAGCTATTTAGAAAATCTATTTCTTCATGAGTAAGCTTTGGTAATACATGGCAAGGCATTTGAATGTAAAATTTATTGGTATATAGTTGAAATATCTCATTATTTTTAAAAACTAGTAAGATATGTATTAGTACCTCTCTTTTTTTTCTCTTTTTGTGTGTATTCATCCATATGGCTATAGGTTTATCAGTTCTATTTTTTTTTTTGAGAACCAGCTTTGATATCATTGATTTTTCTCTATTATTTTCTATTTTATTGATTTTTGTGGGATCCTTGTTATTTACTTCATTCCACTTATAAGGATTTAACATGTTTCTGCTTCTTCTAGTTTCTTAAAGTAGATGCTTAGATCACTAAATTTAATACTTACTTTATAATATTAACACTTAAACCTCTAGGTTTCTCTTACATCTATCACTTTTCGCTTCATGTATTTTGAAGCAGCATTATTAGGTGAATCCATATTTAGAACTGCTATCTCTTGACAAATTGACCCTTTTATCCCATGTAAGATTTCCTAATTAAAGTCTACTTTGCCTTATATTAATATAGATACTCAAAATGTGAATTATTATTTTCATGGTAGTTTTCCACTCTCCTACTTTTATTGAGCATATCTTTGTATTTAAAGTGAGTTTCTCATAAACTGCCTATAGTTAGTTCTTACATATCTAGTCAAGCTGATATTTGTGTCCTTATAATTGGAGTATTTACAGCATTTACATTTACTGGAATTGTAGATACAGTTTGGTCTCAATACACCATCCTGTCCTTTGTTTTGTTTTTTGTTTGTTTGTTTGTTTTGTTTTGTTTTTAAGATTTTATTTATTTATTTGACAGAGAGACGGCCAGTGAGAGAGGGAACACAAGCAGGGGGGAGTGGGAGAAGAAGAAGCAGGCTCCCAGCAGAGAAGCCTGATGCGGGGCTCGATCCCAGAACGCCGGATCATGCCCTGAGCTGAAGGCAGACGCTTAACAACTGAGCCACCCAGTTTGCCCTATTTTTGCTTCCTTTTTCTTCTTTTTCTGCTTTCTTGTTGTTTAACTGAGCATTAGCTTCAGGAGCTATATACCTTGCTGTATATTTTTAGTGGCTATTCTGTGACTTCTAAAATAAATATTTAATTTCCATAATATATCTTCAAATGATGATATATCATCTGTTGTCCAAGAACCTTAAAAAAGTACACTGAATTTTTCTCTTCTCACCATCTTGTGCTTTTGCTGTTACATGTGTCATTTCGACATATGTGATTAACAACACAGTGCATCTTTGCTTTAAGTAGCCAATTATCTTTGAGAGATTTTAAAATAAGAAAAAATGTACTTTATATTTCTCATATATTTACCATTTCTGACACTATTCTTTTTCCTTTTTTCTTAAGAACTTAAATTTTCTATAGTAGTCACAGCAATCAGATAACAAAAAGAAATAAGAGGCACCCAAATTGGTAAGGAAAAAGTAAAACTTTCACCCTGTGCAAGATGACATGATGCTGGAGAAAACAGAAAGACTCCATCAGAAAAGTACTAGAACTGATAAATGAATTCAGTAAAATGGCAGGGTACAAAATCAATGTGCAGAAATCTGTTGCATTTCTATATACTAATAATGAAACAACAGAAAGAGAACAATCACATTTACAATTGCACCAAAAATAATAACTAGGAATAAGCTTAAAGAGGTGAAAGAACCGTACCCTCATATAAAACACTGATGAAAGAAGTTGAGAATGACACAAACAAATGGAAAGACAGTCCATATTCATGAATTTGAAGAACACTGTTAAAATTTCTATACTACACAAAGCAACCTACACATTTAATACAATCCCTATCAAAATACCAACAGTATTTTTCACATAACCAGAACAATCTTAAAATTTGTATGGAACCACAAAAGACCTCAAATAGCCAAAGCAATCTTGAAAAAGGAATGGAAAGCTGGTATCACAAGTCCAGATTTCAAATTATATTACAAAGCTGTAGTAATCAAAATAGTATGGTACTGGCACAAAAACAGATACAAAGAGAACAGAAAAGAAAACTCAGAAATAAACCCACAATTTTATAGTCAATTAATCTTTGGCAGATGAGGCAAGAATATGCAATGGGAAAAAGACAGTCTCTTCAACAAATGGTCTTGGGAAAACTGGACAGCTACATGCAAAAGAATGAAACTGGACCACTTTCTTTTACCATACACACACACACTCAGAATTGTTTAAAGATCTGAATGTGAGACCTGAAACAATAAAAATCCAGAAGAGAGTAGAGGCAGTAATGTCTCTGATATCAGCAACAGGGACATTTTTTTTTGATATGTGTCCTAAGGCAAGGGAAATAAAAGCAAAAATAAACTACTGGGACTACATCAAAACAAAAGGCTTCTGCACAGAGAAGCAAACAACCAACTAAAGGCAACTTACTGAATGGGAGAAGATATATGCAAATGACATGTCTGATAAATGGTCAGCATTCAAAATATATGAAGAACTTCTACAACCCAACAGCCCAAAACAAAATAATCCAATTAAAAATGGGCAGAAGACATGAAAAGACATTTCTCCACAGAAGACATAGAAATGACACATGAAAAGTTGCTCAGCATCACTTATCACCAGGGAAATGCAAATCAAAACTACAATAAGATATCACCTCACATCCATCAGAATGGCAAAAATCAACAGCACAAGAAACAAGTGTTGGTGAGGATGTGAAGAAAAAGAAACCCTCCTGTGCTGTTGGTGGGAATGCAACTGGTGCAGCAGCTATAGGAAACACTATGGAGGCTCCTCAAAATTAAAAACAGAACTACCCTACAACTCAGTAATCACACTCCTGGGTATTTACACGCACACACACACACACACACACACACACAAATACAAAAACACTAATTCAAAGGTATAAACACACCCCTGTGTTTATTGCAGCATTATTTAAGATAGCGATATTATGGAAGCAGCCCAAGTGTCCACTGATAGATGAATGGATATAGAAAAAGTGGTAGGGGCACCTGGGTGGCTCAATCGTTTGAGCTTCTGACCCTAGGTTTCAGCTCAGGTTGTGATCTCTGGGTCATGAGACCAAGCCCTGAGTTGGGCTCCATGCTGAGTGCAGAGTCTGACTGAGAGTTTCTCTCTCCCTCTCCCCCGCCCTCATCTCCTACCATTCCTGTGCTCTGATAGATAGATAGATAGATAGATAGATAGATAGATAGATAGATAGATAGAGATGATAGATAATGAAGAGGTACACACAGAGGAATATTATTCAGCCATAAAAAGAGTGAAATCTTGTCATTGGCAATGATGTGAAGCTAGAGAGTATTACGCTAAGTGAAATAAGTCAGAGAAAGACAAATACCATATGATTTCACTCATGTGGAATTTAAGAGAGAAAACAAATGAGCACAGGAAAAAAAGAGAGACAAAAAAAAAAAAAAAAAAAACAGACTCTTAAATATAAAAAGTAGTAACCAGAGGAGAGGAGGGTGGGAGGATGGTTGAAATAGCTGGAGATTAAGGAATTCACTTATCATGAACACTGAGTAATGTACAGAAGTGTTGAATTACTATGTTTTACACCTGAGACTAATACAACAATGTATGTTAACTATACTGGAATTAAAATTAAAAAATCAATTTCCAAAAGTATAGGCCTGCTCAGGTGATAAATTCTCTCAGCCCTTGCTTGTCTAGAAAATTTTTACTTTCATCTTCATTTCTGTAAGATATTTTCAGTGCCAATTTTACATTGGCAAGCTTTTGTTTTTCACTGCTATAAAAACTGTCTTTATATATATAAAGTCGTCTGATAACATACCTACTGTAATTGCTTTTTTCTATTTCTCTGTGTGTGGTGTTTTCTTTTACTCTGACTCTTGTAAAATGTTATCTTTCACTGTTATGAACACTTTGCAGTGTTCTTTGTTATATTTTTAATTATATGATCCTTCTGCTTCAGACTTGTCCAGCTTCTTGAATTTCTGAATTTATAATCTGAAACAAAATTGATAATGTTTGGCCACTATTTCTTCAAACATTTCTTCTTTTTTCTTGGACTTCAATAACAACATTTAGTACTTCCCCAAAGGTAAAAGATGTTCTTTTATTTTTCGATTTACCTCAGTTCAGATAGTTTCTACTACAATGTCTATTATTTCACTGGTCTTTTATTTTACTGTGATTAATCTGCTGTTAACAATCCGAAAACCAGGGGTGCCTGGGTGGCTCAGCTGGTTAAGCGTCTGCCTTCAGCTCAGGTCATGATCCCAGGATCCTGGGATCAAGCCCCATGTTTGGCTTCCTGCTAGGCGGGGAGTCTGCTTTTCTCGCTCTCTCCCTCTGCCCCTCCCCACTGCTTGTTCTCTCTCTCAAATAAATAAACAAAATCTTTTTTAAAAATCCCCAAACCAAGGGGCATAAAAAATGATAATCATTTATAATTATTCGTTATCAGAATTCTGCAGCTTAAATGGACTCTGGTGGTAGTTTTGTTCAGACTTTCTCATATACCTATAATCAGACAGCAGCTGAAGCCTCGGTTATCTTAAAGGCTTCCTCACTCCTATCTTGCATTTGATTCTGGAAGTGACCAGACCTCAGCAGGGCTCTTACCTGAACTCCTACAACATGACCTGGGCATCCTCACTGCATGGTGGCTGGGCTTAAGGATGAGCATCCCAAGATGGCTAAGCAAAGAAGTGTTTCCTTTTCTATCCTGGGTTGGGAATTCATGCAGCATTACTTGGACCACTCTTTAATAAGATAAAGAATTATTATTTAAACCCAGCTTTGGAGCACCTGGGTGGCTCAGGTCATGCTCCCAGAGTCCTGGGATTGAGCCCCATTTTGGGCTCTGCTCAGCAGGGACCCTGCTTCTCCCTCTGCCTGCTGCTCCCCCTGCCTCTCTCAAATAAATACAGTAAAATAAATAAAAATAAAAACAAAAACAAAAACCAGCTTTATACGATACGTAAAGTTCATTAAAAGAAGATACCAAGATATAGTTAAAATAAAACGTATATATTTTTATATTTAATCTCTTAAACTTATTGTATTCATCTTTGAAAATGTGGATAATGTTGTTCCACAAGGTTTAGGAAGTAACAATATTAAATGTTAAAACTAGACATTTAGGGGGCACCTGGGTGGCTCATTAGGTTAAGCATCTGCCTTTGGCTCAGGTCACAATCCCAGGGTCCTAGAATCGAGCTCAGCAGGGAGCCTGCTTCTTCCTGTTCCTCTGCCAAAATCCCTGCTTGTGCTTTCTCGCTCTCTCTCGCAAATAAATAAAACCAAAAAAGCTAGACATTTAGTTACTATTTGCGAAATGTGTTTTTGCAATTTCCATTATCCCATTCTTGATAATATGTCCATAAAATTGTAAATATGATTCTTTAAGCTAGACATGTAAAATATTTATTGAGAATTCTTCTGTTCAACAAATATCAGGAACACTCTTGGTATAGAGTGAAGAGCAAATTGGCCATGACATTTACCTTCATAGAGATTACAGTTGGAGGCACAAATTGATGGAATAATTATTTGAGTAACTTTGATAAGAACTTTAAAGAAAAGCATGAGAACAAAGATCAGGGGAGATACGACCATCTCTGGATAATTAACCAAGTTTCCCTAAGGAAGATTATCTCAGATAAAATTTATTGGTTAAAGTAAAAGGCAATCTGGCAAAATGAGGAGAGAGAAAAACTTTACGCAATCCTTAAAACAAGGTAGCCTGGCTAAAATAAGGTCACTGGGAGTGATTCCTGAAGAGGGAAGGAGGCTGATTAGCAAGGATGCCGAAGAAAGAGACAGAAACCAGAGTACGAAAAGCCTTGTATAAGAAGTATTTTTATTTTTATCTTCAGGGAAGAGTATTAAAAAGAGAAGAGAAGCAACCTGAGCACATCTGCAAAAATAATCTTTGGTTGCAATGTAACTGTCAAGGAAAGGGACAAGGACATTTTGTATCTGAACAAATTTTTCATGTTATCTCACCAGGTGATTCCATCCCTTATATTTATTATAGCATCGTGTATTTTGTGTAGTATAGTACTGCATATATATTTTGTTATATGATTATATTTAATAATATTTTAGATAGGAATTTGGAGATCTTTTATCCTTAGATGCTTGTATGTCACTTTAACATTTCAATTTTATGAAAACAAAATCCCTTCAATAAGCAAAATAACATCTCTTCAAATTACAACATGGCTTTTTGAAATTTCAGATGAAGTTATATTTGAATTGAGAATCATTGGCTCTATGCCTATGGCAGCCAGGAGAGGAAATACTCTGTCACCAGGACAGTACACAATTTGCCAAGAGATCAATTTCTCTAATGAAAAATGTGTAAGCTCTTCATTTAAAAAAAAAAAAAAAGGCATGGTATATCCTGTAACTTCTGAGTTTCATATCAGAAAGCAAATCCTGATGTAAAACAAATCCATTTTGTCATAAATTAAAATTTGTATAAAATTTCATGTCCACCTAATTTGTAACATTCAATTATCATAAGAAACCTTAATGAACTGTGCAGTCGGCCAATAACCCAGATGATAGCCAAAGGAATGAAGAAAGTCCTTAAAAGAAAAGCCATCTTAACCCTTTTTGCAAATGTTTACAAAATTTACATTATCTCACTTCTGACTCCATTCTGTGCTATGCAGATGGACAGAAATGAACTCCCTTCCTAAATCCTCTTCAAAATGAATAGCATGCAAATAATTTATGAGTGTAATAGAATTTTTAAAAGATCTGTGGGGGAAATAAAGGACAAGTTTAAATCTTAGGAAACGAAAATAACCATATGAATATTAAGTGTTAATCAATGTTATTGCCAGAATATATTTGGCCACCACAATTTTAAGCATTTCCACTAGACATTTTCCCAACTTTCACTAGGTCTCATGCTATCTCTGCATCTTTCAAATTTATAGGAAACATTCATTCATTCATTAAACAAGTTCTTATCAGAAACTCCCATCCCAGGCCCCTCATGAGACATGGAGATTCAGTATGAATAGAATCTAGTACTTGACTTCCAAGAATTTCATGAGGCCAGCTCAAGAGACAACAAACAGCCTTAATGTAAAGAAAATTCCTAGTGCATTATGGATGCACTCCATTATGACAGACACTTAATAGATCATTTTAGAAATTTTATGCAGTATAATGAAAAGTGCCTTAATTTTCAAGTCAGTCATACATAAGTTCAAACCCCACATCTTCTTTTCCCTAGCCATGAGATGTAAGTAACATTTCTGTTTCATCATAAGCACTGGGCATAATTGCCTCATTTTTTTTTACAGGTGTGTAATTAAATGAAACTAACTGGTACATAGCATGAGCCTAATAATTTTGGTTCCTAGATGATTAAATATTAAATATTTCAGGGCTTTAAATTCATGTTTTGTGAAATAATAGTTCAGTGATGTGCCCTATGACACAGAGATTTTATGGAAGTATTAACTTTTAGGGTAATAAATTATTAGTCCCCTCAAAATTGTACACATTTACCTATTTTACCAATGAAAAATCAGGAAATTTAAGTAATCTGTCTAAAGTTACAATCTTACAAATTACAAAGTTAAGTAATTTGTCTAAAAATACAAAGGTATGCCAAGGCAAGAGTTTCATATAACATTCTACTTCCTGGATAAAAACTGGTTGCAAATAGAGAAATATTGCATTTATATTCTGAACTTGGGAATTCATAAAAATTATACTGTAAATTGTTTGAATAACTGCTAAAGTTAATAATACTTGTTTTCCTTTGTTCAACTTCATGGTAAAACATTGTTTTACTTTAATTTTTACAGAGAATTATTGAACAATAAATTTCAGTTTTTCATAGCATTATCAGATTGTTCATTCTGTAAGAAAAAAAGTTCTGTTAAATGGGAAAAAGTGGTTTAAATGTATCCATAATATTTGGAACAAATATAATATTAAGTCCCAAGATTCCTCTTACTAAATTATTGTAGCATCAAAGACTAATAGATAATTTGTTATTTCTTAACATGGATCTTGAGGAATTCAGAAAAGAATAAAATATCCTGCAAAATAGACTAGATTCTTTTTTCTCCCCACCTTCAACACCTAGTAAAGTGCTAGGTTCTTAGCTCAACAATGATCTTCCATTATGAATTTGAAATTTGACAAAACATGTGGAACCCAATTAGGATGTTAACTGTTTCTGTTTTTACTTCTATGATTATTTTAATTAATACCATTAACCTTCTGATTTCTTTAGTGCCTTTCACCTGTTCCAACTAAAGAAAGCAATATTTTCTACCACAAGGTAAGAAAGCCGTATTTGGTGATGCATTTCTATGCTAATCCCCAGGTTCAAGGGCTACGCAGACCACCAGATGTAGATCTGTACTTTTTACCTGTGTGCTTTCTATAGTGCAAGAAAATAAAATATAAATGAGTGTAGCTTTCCAGCTCCCCAATTACTCAAACAACTTCCACTCAGAAGTGTAATACTGAATTAAATGCCCTGGACCAGAAATCAGTAAGAGGGGATTCTATATCTGATTTTGTCCCTATGTAACTATATTCCACAATCAAGTTAACGCACTTTCCAGAATCACCATTGCCTCTTCTGCAGTTGCAGTTAATGATGTCTTGCTTAACTTACACTGCTGTAAAACAGGAAGTGAGACAAAGTGAATCATTAAAAAGTAATGTACCGTTTTTTTCACCATTGGAAAGTGTTATTTATTTGTAATCTCAAGATGCTTATGACTTGTGAATTGTATTTCTGAAAAACTTACTATTTCTAAAATAAAATTTTATATCTCTTTACCAATCAGTGTCTTTCACCTTGCTCTGATTGGATATATTGAATCATGTTTCTTTCCTATCCACTTAGAAATTTCCTATCAGTTTCGTCTTTCTAAAAGGAACAAACCTTGTGAGATAAAATGAACAGAAAGTAAAATTAATTCAAACTTTTCTATAAAATTTTAAAAAGTTGAAAAAAGCACACACACACACACACACACACACACAACACACACCCAAAAATCCCTTAAATCCCTTTCTATCTTCTCTTTGGTTTCTCCTTTTCCATCCCAATTCTCTATTCTGGCCCAGAGTCAAAAAGACCAAAGTTGTTTTGTTTGTTTGTTTGTTTGTTTTGACATTTGTTATTTTCTTCTCCCCATTTCTGCTTTAAAAAACATTCTCAGACATTGGGGTAGTTGTGAATTCATAAGAGAAACTACTTGTTTGTAAAGGATTCAAGAGTTGTCATAAAGTCTATTCCATAATGATGTGTCAGTGTATCATTTACATGATTCACATGGGGTTAACAGCTGTTACCAAGGATTCACACTAGCAGCTAAGAATAGCTAAGAATAGGAAAACTCATTTTAGGTGAGTTGCTGCTAACATGGCTAACATGTGAATTTCTGAAGAACAGCAAAGAATGACCTAAAGGATATGTAAGCACAAAATGAATTAGGGTATAACAAAACTCAGAGAGGAAACAGACTGATTTTAAATGCCATTGATATGAATATGGTAATTCTTACAGGGCACAGGTCTTCAGAAACAGGTTATCGGCTTAAGAGATTAATACATTACAAATCCTTTTTTTTTTTTTTTAGAATTTTTCAATAGTTTGTATCTTCTATTAGAAGACTTCAGTAAAGCAAGATGCAAACTCCACTACTGCTCTGAGTTAAGTAAAATAACATTAGCATGACTGAACCTTTTTCTAGATATTCTGACTTGTTTTTGCAAGAGATATCAATTTGTCTACTTCTATCTCTTGCCTTCACTTGATTGCCCCTGTTTTTCATAGAGCCTGTTTCAGGATTTGGTTCACTCTGTCTCCAGATATGTTATGTGAATAGCAAGTAACTGTAACTATAAGTAATCAAATCCCATTCTTTATATGTAAAGATCATCAAAGGCATTTCTCTCTCCCCTTGAGTAATATACAAAGCATTTTTTCTTCTATCTTGGGAAACCTGGTACAAATACAAGTGTTAGAATCAATAATGAATTTGATGAGAAATGATGAAATAACAATGATGAGTTTGTTTTTACCATCTGTTAGAGGCATGCCTGACTTCATTTTCTGCTTTCCCAGTCAATTTATAATGTTATTTTTTCCAATTATTAAAACACTAAAAATTAAATGAAGGAACTCTATGATGGCAGAATTTACTCATTATTTAGATTGTTTAATCATACTAAAAATTTTAAGAAAAGATATAAATTATTTTATCAGTTTTAAAATTTATGAATAAAAATTTTCTCATTCGATTTTAGGGATTTCTATTTAATAGGATGCTAAGTCAGTCAGTAAACATGAGCTAACTACGTGTCAGGCACTGCCCATATATTGGGAGTTCAAAGTTGAACAAGATAGAGCTTATAAGTTCATTGTAATGGTGGAGAGAGAAACTACACTAAATGTATGGACTATGTATCCATCACATTATAGAATCACAACTTCCTTTTGGGTGCCTCTTCTACCTTCTGTGTAGAACAGGAAAAATTAAACACAGATGTCAGTTTGAGAATACTGAAAGCCTGTCCAATCAATTCCAGTAAGGCCAAGGTGAGCACATGATCTGAGCCTGGCCACTTGGATCCTTCATACTTGAATCTGAGTGAATAAAAGCCAAGGAAGCTGTGATTCATTCTCCCAGTGTTTGGACCTTGACTGGTGAACAGTTTCTTACTTCCTTCTTCCTAGCCCTCTGCAGGCTCTCTTGGAGCCTTTTAATAGTCACACCTACTTTTAGCCAGCCTTCCCATATATTCCAGGTGTTCTTAATTTCTTTCCAATAAACTCCTTTTTGACAAGCTAACATAAGCTTCTTGCTGCTTTCAATGGAAGCACACAAATCTATACAAAATTCCCAATGTTTTTCTATAAAGAATGCAATATATAGACAGATATATGAGAAATTAGATTCCCTTATTATTGAGTGAAGATTACAAAACTTCTCTATTTCCTAACCAAACTTGCACTAGAAACATCATCTTTCTATGTTCTTTTTATACAATTTCAAGCAAAACATTTTCACACAATCCCCAGTCATATTCTGACCTTCTGAGTTCCCATGGTACACAATGGAAACAATTTTATAGCTTCAAAGTAGTAGGTCTCAAATAAGCTTTATCAATTTAGAATAAAGAGCTATCCCCTAGAAATATAAAGTATTAAAAGCAAACAAAAAGACTTACTTGAAAGTATGAGAAAGTGTTCATGCAGACAGCAGTGCTTTTTTTTTTTTTTTTTTAAAGATTTTATTTATTTATTTGACAGAGAGAGACAGCCAGCGAGAGAGGGAACACAAGCAGGGGGAGTGGGAGAGGAAGAAACAGGCTCCTAGTGGAGAAGCCTGATGTGGGGCTCGATCCCAGAATGCCGGCATCACGCCCTGAGCCAAAGGCAGACGCTTAACGACTGCGCCACCCAGGCGCCCCGGCAGTGCTTTTTAAAAGAAAAATATTATGATGCATAAGAATTTTAGGTACAGCCACTCTGGAAAACAGTATGGAGGTTCCTCAAGATATTAAAAATAGAGCTACCCTATGACCCAGGAATTGCACTATTAAGTCTTTACCCCAAAGATACAGATGTAGTGAAAACAAGGGGCAGCCGCACCCCAATGTTCATAGCAGCAATGTCCACAACAGCCAAACTGTAGAAGAAGCCAAGATGTCCTCCAACAGATGAATGGATAAAGAAGATGTGGTTCATATATACAACAGAATATTACTCAGCCATCAAAAAGGATGAATACCCACCATTTGCATCAAAACGGATAGAGCTGGAGGGGATTACGCTAAGTGAGATAAGCCAAGCAGAGAAAGACAATTACCATTTGGCTTCACTCATATGTGAACATAAGGAATAGAGCAGAGGACCACAGGGGAAGGAAGGGAAAACTGGGAAGAAATCAAAGAAGGAACAAACCATGAGAGACTGGGAACTCTGGGAACCAAACTGAGGGTTACAGAAGGGAGGGGGGTGGAGGATGGGGTAACCGGGTGATACGTATTAAGGAGGGCACGTGTGGTGATGAGCACTGGGTGTTATACACAACTAATAAATCATTGAACACTACATCAAAAACTAATAATGTACTATATGCTGGCTAATTGAACATCATAATAAAAGAAAATAAAAAGAATTTTAAGTTTGTAGCTTTTTATGTCTGCAGGTGCTCTCCCTTCTATCAGATCTTGCAAGTGAAAACAGTTTTGCTAGATCTGGGTGGCAGAGGACATAGTCCTGAATCAGTAGAGCTGCTGAAAATTTAGAGAGAAAATCCCGGGAATGGGACAAAACCTGATTACAAACTCTGCCCAGTTCCCCCAACTGATTCCAAAATTATGTGCATGTGGAAATCGCCAGGAAAACAGCATTCAGACATTAGAGGAGTCTGTGAAAAATTACACTGCTCCAGGTAGCCTGCTGCTCTTTGTTTGCTATTCCCTACCTTTTGTGTCGCTCCGCCAGCAGAAAAGTTTAGCAAAAACGTCAAAGCATATGAGTATTTTCAAAGGAATATTAGAAATAATGTTTAAATTGCTAAAAGAAACATATATTTTAACACCTTTTACAAACCATAAAATTACCCCATGGTAAGTGTATATGTCAATGATATCTAGGAAATTTATAGTTTCATAACAATCTAGTAATGGATCATTCCCTTGATATTAAAAAGTTCCCTTGGTCATTTGCAGTCAGTCGCCCTGCCCACTCCCAGACCTAAGCAAATATGCTTTCATCTTCTGGAAATTTGCCTTCTCTAGAATTTTCACATTAAGTGGAGTAATTCATTATGTACTTCGAGCGTCTTTTTTTCTTAAAATATCTTAAGTTCATCCATGTGTTTAGCATTTCTGGTAATATACTACATTGTGTTTATCCATTTATCAGTTGATGGACATTTGGACTGTTTCCTGGTTTTGGCCATTACGAATAATGCTGTAGGAAGCATTCATGTTCAAAAATTTGTGTGGACGAATGTTTTCTTTCTCTTGAATAGATATTTAGAAGATGAATTCTTGAATTGTATGTTACTATACAATATGTTTACTTTTTTTCAGAAAAGGCCAAAGTGTTTTCCAGAGTGGCTAAACTATTGTACGTTCCCATCTGTTTCTCCCCATCTTCAACACCTGGTACCATTACTTCTCAATGATAGCCATTTTATTAGGTGTGTGATGGTATTTTATTCTAGTTTTAATCTGCATTTCCCTAATGGTAATGATGTTGAACATTTTTCATGTGCTTCATAGCTACTCATATAACTACAGATAAAATATATTTATATCAGCAAGTAATAATCTGAACATAAATCAAGAAAGCAGTTTATAATAGAATCCAAAAATAAAATCCTTGGGGATAAATTTAACAAAAGAAGTGCAAGACATGTACCTTAAAAACAACAAAAGATTGTTAAGAAAATATAAAGAAAATGTTAAAAAAAAAAAAATGAAGAGACCTGCCATGTTCAGGAGTTGGAAGGCTCTGTCTCGTCAAAATGACAATTGTCTCCCAAATTTACTACAAATTTAATATAATACCTATCAAGTTTCCAGCAGGACTTACACAGAAAGTGAAAAGCTGGTCTTAATTGTTATGAAATTGCAAATGGACCAAAGACAGCCAAAACCATTTTTAAAAGATGAATAAAGTTTGAGAACTTACAGTATTCTTATAAAGCTTAACATCTACAGTAAACAAGACACTGGAGTATTAAGCATAATTATGAAAGATTGATATCTAGAATATATTTCTAACAGATATATGATATAATTGTTATCTCCTTGTGATTTGTCTTTTCATTTTAATAGAAATGAAATAGATTTCTGTAATCCTGTATCCTGACACTTACAAAGAGAGAAGACATCATTGCCATTATTCTGATTTAGCTGTAAGGTTTTCATAGATATAATTTGTCAGAACAAAAAGTTACTTTTTATTCCTAGTTTATTGGGAGCTTTATCACAAATGAGTATTTGATTTTATCCAAATTTTTGTGTCTATTGGGGTGGTATTTTCTCCCTTTATTCTATCAGTATGGTTTATTTTATTGTTTGATTTTTGGATGTTAATACAAACTTACATGCCTAGGATATTTATTTTCTAATTTTTATTAAAATCTGCTAATACTGTGTTAAGTATTTTTATGTTTATATTCATGAGGAATACTTCTATATAGTTTCATTGTACATTTTACTGTAATATCAATGGCCTTTTATGTCAGAATAATAACTGGTCTCAGAGAATAAACTGGTAAGCCATCTCCATTTGTATATTTTCTGAAAGGTTTTAAGCATTAGTGATATTTCTTCCTTAAACATTTGATAAAATTCAATAGTGAAGTCATCTGACCCTGGGTTTTTTGTTTGTTTGTTTGTTTTCAGTATCTTTACAGTTCATAGATTTATTCTGATTTTTTTATTTTTTGAGTTAGCTTCAGTCATTTGTGTCTTTCTAGAAATTCTGTAACCAATTTAATGGTATGAATTGGTTTATAATAATCTTTTAATCTTCTCAATTTCCACAAGGCTGGTAAGTGATATATTTTCTTTCAATCCTTATATTGAAGAAAAAATAGAGAAAACACAAAGAATCATCAGTATAACTAGAGATATGTCAATTTTGTTCATTTCTTTTCAATCAACTTTTAGCTTCATTGATTTTTTTTCTGTTTTCTTTATTGATTTATGTCACATAGTAGTAATTCTTTATGTGGTTGCTTCATTACATATTACATATAAATATCTACACGTTGTAGATACCATCTGCAACATTTTCTTTCAACAGAAATCCAAAACCCCCACTAAAATGTAAACCTTATGTTTTCAATTCAACATTTATATTTCGATGACTTCAGATAAAATTTTTGTTAAGATAAAATTTAAATACTAACCTAATCACCACTGTGAGCATAACTGCCTTCCTCCCTATTCAAGCAAGCTTATTATATTTAACATCTTCATTGTAGAACTGCCTATGGTGAAACACTAGTTTTTATTTATTTTTTTACATTTCTATTCTGGTGTTGACTGCCAAATTTATCAACCTGAGTAAGAATAAATAACAAGAATAAAACAGAAGTAGAAAACAATTAGCAAGAGAGTAGATGGAAGCCCAACCATTTCAACATTATTAAATCTAAATAGTCTAAACTTCCCAAACTAAAAGGCAAAGATAATGATACTGTTAGAGAACAAACTATATAGTGCCAACAAGAAAGCCACTTTAAATATGCAGACACAGAGTAGTTAAATATAAATGATGGAAAAAGATATGTTAACATGAATCCAAATATCAACACACTTAAGTTGCTCTATTAATATTAAATAGGTTTCAGGAAAAAAAAAATATTTCCTGAGGGAAAGATCATTTCAAGAAAGGGATAAATTCTTGAAGAACATAACAATCCTAAATACTTAAATAATTTCAGTTTCACATGAAGTAAAAATAGAATTGAAAGAAAAACATTCTTAATTATAACTGAATATTTTAACACCCCATCAAAATATTTGATAGTTCATGTAGACAGAAAATCAGTAATATAGATTTTAAAAACAATATCAATTGATTTGATCTAACTGGTGTTTATTTCAAATTCTCCACCTAAAAAAAGAGTATTTTCTTCCCAAGGACACATGTTGCTCTTACCTAGATAGACCACATTCGAATAGACCATAAAATACATCTCAATAAATAAAAGAGATTTGAAACAGATGTTCCCTCTTCATGATAAAATTAACTAGAATTAACAGAAAGATATCTGAAACAACCCAAATATTTACAAATTAAATGAAAATTCTAAATAATTCACAAATCAAAGAAGAAATTGAAGGAAAACGGAAAGTATTTTGAAGTGAATGAAAATAGGAGACAACATAAAATTTTGTGGTATTCCCCTAAGGCAGATAGTATATACTTATAAGGAAAACTATAGCATTGAATCTTTATATAAAAATATATAAAGATATCAAATAAATAAAATTTTACCTTTAAAAAATTATCAAATTAAACTTAAAGTAAGCAGAAGAAAGAGAACAAAGAGCAAATGTCAACGAAATTTAAAAAAAATACAATGAAATAGAGAAAAACCAACAGAACTAAAAGCTAGTGTTTTGAGAGTATCAATATATTTTGAGAGTATCAATACATTTCCAACCAGACTGATTGGGAGAAAGAATCTACTGCCAACATCAGATAGTATAATCAGGATATTACTAAAGATCAATGTTATAGGATCAATAGCTGCTTTGAAGTCTTCAGTAATTCAAAAATTTGGGTTCTCTAAGTTTGCATCTACTGATTGAATTTTCTTTTGAATATTTATTGGATATTCCTGAATCTTTGTCTAGTAATTTTGGATTCTATCTGTACATTTCAAATAACATAATACCAAACTCTGAGTTTTGTTACAAGTCCTCTGGAGAAAGTATTTTGTTGTTTCGATTGTTGTATTGTTTTTGTTTTTTCCAGTCCAGTGAGGTTCAGATAGCAATTTCAATCTCACCTTCTGTGAGGTCCAGTATCAGTGCAGTTATCAAAGCCTTTTGCATTGTTCATTGGGTTTGTCACATGCACTATTCATGGGTTATTCTGAGACCTGGGGCATAGTTTACATTACAGTTATCAATTACTTTCTATGATATTTCAGGTCCGTTGCATACGTGCACAACGTGAAATTTAGCACAGAACTTGTGTTGGTTCATACACAGACTCAGGCATTCCCTTCTACAGCTTTCCCTTTTGTTGTAATCTCCTCCTTAGTCTGGCTCCCAGAGGCCCATGGAAGTCTCTGCCTTCCAAATCTCCTCCCCCTCTTTAATTCTCCTATTTTTTTTTTCCAACTTCAGGCTAAATATTACTTTCTTAGGCAGCATTCCTTGACTCCTAATACTAAATTTACTTCGAATTTCTTTGCTTAATATCATTTCTCCTATAATATACACATCTATAAATCATGGAGTACAGTTGACCCTTGAACAATGTGGCTGCTGATGTCCCACACAATTAAAAAACTGCTCCTAACTTTTTAAATTAAAGACTTTATTTCTTTGAGAGACAGAGAGAGAGAGAGAGAGAGAGAGAGAGAGGAAGAGAGAGAATATGCATTGAATAGAGGGCAGGGGTAGAGGGAGGAGAAGCAGACTCCCTGCAGAGCTCGATCCCAGGACAACAGGATCATAACCTGAGCCAAAGGCAGATGCTTAACCAACTGAGTCATCCAGGTGTCCCTAATTATAACTTTTGACTTTCCCTAAACTTAATTACTAATAGCCTACTGTTGACCAGAAGCCTTATCAATAACAATCAACACAATTTTGTATATTATATACTATATTCTTACAATAAATTAAGCTATAGGAAAGAAAACATTATTAAGAAAATCACAAAAAAATATGTTTACAGTATTGTGTTTACAAAAGAAAGAAAGAAAGAAAGAAAGAAAGAAAGAAAGAAAGAAAGAAAGAAAAGAGAAAAGAATCGAATCCCTGTGTAAGTGGACCCGTGAATTTCAAACCCATGTTGTTCAAGCGTCAACTACATTCATGCATTGCCCTTGTTTTAATGAATATGTTTTTTAAAGTGCTTTTCACAGGGCATACAATGATATTTTTTTAATCAATAGACTAACGAATATAATTGAGATGGGAAGAAAAACATGTCATTCAAATAAAAAATTCAATAGAATTTTGGAAATTAAGAAGAATTTTTAAGATGTAGAATATTTTTGTGAACAGAAAATAAAAGTGTCAAGTAGCACTCTATTCAACCGTGTCCAATTATTCCTTATCTACTGTTCTTGATATCACATATTATTCACTTGATACTAAAATTCAGCATCAGAGTATAAAGACTCTTCATCCAGCCAAAGTCCTGATAAGACTTGCAGAATTGGAATATGACAGTGCTACAATGGGACAGTGACCAGTCAATAGCCTTTCACAATATGCCAAGATTTGTGGGACTTGGCATTTAAATCTTAATTGCAAAAAATAAAATCACTATTGGATATTAAAGCTCTATAGGGAAATTGAACAAATCACAGGAGAGAATCCCAGTCTTAGAGATATGCTCCACATAAATTTCACTGATTCATATAATACAAATAGTTTAGATATATTAGAAAATCAGTATCTGTAAGATTTCAGTCATTCATTCAAAAGAAAAGGACTCTTCTACAGAAGAGGAAATGCATTATAAATTGGGGGTAAAAGTGATCAATACATAACAGAATACATTGACTAAGAAGCTGAATTAATCCAAACAGTAGTTGTTCAGAACTTCTTCAGTGTCATGAATATTTAATACATATGGCCAACTCTGAATTCCACTATAAAATAAGATTATCTCAAATTTATAAGTCATACATATTCTGTAAAAGAAAATAGCTACTAAGTGAAAGAATTAATCAACTAAGGAAGTTGAGTAAAATATTACCAAGTGAGAGGTTGATGGTATTTCCCTTCAGGGGTGCATCTGTCTGTCTCTCAGTGACAGACATCATGGCTGCAGTGAGCGGAAATGTGAAAAAGAAGTCAATTTACAAGGAAGTAGTTCCTAGTTAAATAAAGACCAATTCCAGATTTTGGAGAACAATAAAATAGTTCTCTCACACGTGATTTAGAACATAGCAAGCAATGACAGTTTTCCTTTGATACTGGCAAGGTGCTCCAGTTGTACAGTGCATGGCTGATCTACTGTAGTAACAAATATCAGTAACAAATATCAGTAAAAGTGGTCAGAGGCAAAAAAGTAAGCAAATATTTTAAGCTCCCTGCATATATGAATCTATTGAACTGTGAATTTATGACCAGTGGGGAAAATTATACATTATCTTAGAAATGTGTGTGTGTCTGTGTGTCTATATCCACCCACCTCATCTCACCCAACCCCCAGGAGAAAAAATAACCTATTTATCCCAAAGGTAACTGATTCCTTAGAGGCAATGATGAACAATTTGCTTTCTTGTTTGTTTGTTGAGGAAGACTTACAAATCTAATAAAGTCAAATCAACAAAACGTGTCAAAATCTTTTACACAACTTACACATATGAAATCAGAGAGTGTGCTACCTGAACATTGTAAGGTTTTTTTCTTGCTTTCTGGCATCACCTTTCCCTTTACTTACTAAATTAAATTGTTCAAGTGATTATTCTATACATAGAGGATCATACCGCTTCCCCATCAATCCTTCACTACCTGTGGCAGCAGTCACCTGTGATACTGGGAAATGATTGGCATAATGCTTATTTCTGACTCACATCTTTCTTTATCCACAACTGTTGAACTCATAACCATTACCCAACTCTGCCTCAGGCTGCTGCTCCCTTGACCCCTGGCCACTGCCTGGAATACCAAGATGTTCATCTTTGTTCTTTTATTTATTGACGGACTATATCCATAAAGTTGATGTGTAGTAGACATTTACTGGACTTTGTAAAAGAGGGTTTATCAGGCAAATAAGAAATAATTTTGAATCCAATACAACACATCATTGTTCCTAAAAATATATGTCTTTCTCTCCATATGAAATGCCTCAACCATTTCTACTTGCAGTCGTAAGCCTCCTACCCACTTGTCTGCTTCTTATGGAATGCATAACAAACTCCTCCCACACAATAAAATCTAAAACAAGCTAACAAACTCTACAAAACAATATCCCAGTTAAAGCCAAATACATGTCATTTTATTATGTGACAAGGTTTATAATTTAAGACTATGTCTAAAATGTTGCCAATTTATGTTATACTCCCATGCCTTATATTTTATAATTTAACAATCTATCATAATTTTTTCTCCTTCCAACAATATACTAATTCTGTTTCAAAAGAAAATTCAGCTCTCCTTCCAGGCCCACAAGTTCATATGGCAACAGTTTTTAATATATCATTTCTCCCCAAATAGATGTAAAATATAGAGGATAATGGAGATGGTTAATAGGAAGTTTTAGACTACATTAAAATTATAATAAAATGTAATCATACTAAGACTATCATAATAAAAAGAAATCCAGAAAAAGAATTATTTTTGACTGTTATAGTAATTTAGTGTTTATCAAATACTGGCCTTGAGATAAGCAGGGGGCTTCCAATGGAAGAAATGTCATAAATAAAGCACAAAGGGGATATTTTGGATCATCCTTGATTTTTCTCATATCCATTAAGTTTTTAAGGAATACCTGGAATCGTGTTCCCCTTGATCTTCATAGATCGGGCATAGCTCTTCCTTTCTTGAATCAAAGCCACAGCTGGAATAATTTACATTCTCATGGATAATCATGGCCAAGAATCAAATAAGTAAATAAATGTGTGTATATAAAACATTTTAGATTTTTCCAATATCAGATTGGAAAATAGTAAATACGTTGGCATATATACATCCATAGATACTTCCATGTATTTGCATAGTTGGAACATATGTATGGTTGAAATCTGTTTTTTAATATGTTTATGCTATTATATGAATTCATTTTCCATCTATTCTCAATAGAATATCATTCTCCAAGGAGCTAGAGAAGAATAGTTTTTTCTCATTATCTCTCATTTTACGATATTGTGGAAAGTAAGTTCTACATCCCATACAAGTCTAATGCCTTTTTTCTATACCCTATAATTTGTACAATTTACTAGTTTCAAGTCTATAGATTATACGCAGATTTCCATGCTCAGAAATATACTCTGGCAACTGGATTTCACTCTCAACACACACACACACACATGCGCGCTGAAGGGCCAGAGAATTACCACTATCACTCCCGTTTCCAGTTTGTGCAGGAACAACCAATATGCAAAAACTAATAGGAATTGCTCCTTAAATACATGGCTACCTTGCTTCTCAGGCAGGATAATTCTCAAACATGTATGACTTCCAGAGTTCACCACTATGATTATTCTTTAGCTAACTACAGTAGTAACCGCCTTGATGAGACCCAGTATTCTAATTTTTTAAAGATTTTATCTGAGAGACAGAGAAAATGAGAGAAAGCATGAGACAGGAGAGGATCAGAGGGAGAAGCAGACTCCCTGAGCCTGATGCAGGACTCAATCCCAGGACTCCAGGATCATGACCTGAGCTGAAGGCAGTCAACTAACTGAGCCACCTAGGCGCCCCAACACAGTTTTCTAAACAAAGATTTCCTTGGGGCACCTGGGTGGCTCAGTCAGTTAAGCATCTGCCTTTGGTCCTGGGATGGAGCCCCACATGAGCCCCGCATTGAGCTCCCTGCTCAGTGGGGAGCCTGCTTCTCCCTCTCCTCTGCCACTTCCCCTACCCGTGTGTGTGTGTGTGTGTGTGTGTGTGTGTGTGTGTGTGTGTGTGTGTGCGTGCTCACTCTCTCTGGCAAATAAATAAGTAAATAAATAAAATCTTAAAAACAACAACAACAAAAACTAAGACTCCCCTTCAGGACCAAAGGAATTATTCCCCCAGTTGCTGGAACTATTGTCAACTGAAAATGCTCTACAGCCATCAGCCATCTGGAGAAATGTCCTTAGCAAGAGATACGTCTTTCTCCCAATGTCCATTCCTCCTTTGGGGCAACGTGCATCCAGTATCAGAAATCACAAGCACATGGAAACTCAAGCCTCCTTACCCCCAATTCAGGACAAATCTAAAGGATGCTAATATTGTTTCTAAAATTTCCTGCTAATCAATCTCTATACCAATCTTCTTTCAAGGAAGGCAAGTCTGTAAGTTTGGAGCCAAGAGTTGTCTGAGGGAGCAGATGCTAAAATGGGGTTTGCAGCTGATTAGCAGCCAGCTTCCTGGCAAGGAGGACTTCATTGCCTGTTAAGGAGAGGAGTGGATGTCCCCTGGAACTTGGAAATGCAGTGTAGAACTTCCAGTGATGGTGAAGTAGAACAGTATCAACAGAAAGAAATGTACTAATCAGGTCTTTGATAAACAAGGGAGGGATTAGAATGATAAGAACAATGGAACTGGATAGCCATTGTTATTGAAGCTTTTGAAAAAGATAAAAGGCTGCAAATGATTAATTGGCAGTTACACTCCATATTCGCAGCAAATAAAAAGATGCTCTTTGTCTGCAGCCAAGGGAAGAGGAAGCAGAGGCCCTAACGCCGGGCTTAATTATTGGTCTAGAAGAACTCCAAAGAAAGTCAAAATCTCAATCAGGTTAGATCTGTTATAGGAAGGTCAGGTCCTGCTTAGGAGTAATGAGACTAAGTAATGGGGATGAGGACACCCAAAATCTTCAATTTTCAATTCACACTTCTCCTTAATATGTGGCACATCATCCTTCCTTGAATATGATGCACATGCCTCTTCCCTGTAAACAACATGTGACCCTGGAATCTGTCCACATCTCCCCCCCTTATAACCTGGCCAATAAACAATAAAATCACAATAGAAGCCACCTGGGGTGGGAATTGGCCTGCTAAGGAAGGAAAGGGACTCTATCCAGAAGGAGCTGCAAGATAGAGCTAACATGTGCCATCAAAAGCTGGGTGAGTATTCATGAAGCTGGTTTCTGGGGATGCTGGGTCAAGGGATGTTACATCAGGGAGCATTTATCAGGACGGGAGTGTTCTTCAGACTACAGATATAAAGACCCTATCAAGTACCCTGGAAAATGGCACTAATATGCTCTGGATGGATCTGAAAGCATGGAGAGAGCAACGGTTGCTGAGCAAGTTACAAATTCCATTTTGGCAACAGCTGGAGAAGGTAGTAAAAGGCTGAGTGAGTGGTGTTAGAGTGGATTTGGTGGAATGCTAGAAAACTCACCAGATGAACTTGTTCTATGAAAGTGCCTACAGGATAAACTGCTTATTGACGCACAAGCAACATACAGGTGAGAAGGACAACACCAACACTAAAGCTCAGAAAAGCTTCCTTCTGCAGGCCATGGTTGACAAGAGGAGTTGTTGATACAGAACTGGGTTCGCTGATAGCAGTGGGAATAATAGGACGCAAAATGAGAGGCCAAGTTTTGGCAATGGCTACCAGAAGTCAGGCCCTCCCCCCACCCCACTTTTGATCTCTTTATTTTAAGCAAAGAATACTCTTTCTAGCTGCCCATCTTAACCTAACATTTATCTTAACCCTAGGAACTCCAATCACTATTACCTATCATCACAGATTCTTTTAAGTCAAGCCTCCCTCCATTCCATCTTTGTCCTTGCCCATTAAGGCCATAATGGTGACTATGTCCACTTTGAGGACTGAAATGTTATCACAGCTTCTGTATTCCAGAATTCTGTGATCACACTAGGAGACCCAGTTCTATAATAGCATCTCCTGTTCAGTCCTGTCTTAGAGAGCACAACCACTACTGAGCTCATTGATAATGCTGGAGTCCTCTGACTAGTACATTTCTTAAGACTTTAGTGAGAGAAGTATCCCCTGGAATCTTCCAAAAGACACAGACATCTGCTATATTCCTGGGTCTTGTAGATCCACTTTAGCATGGATCTCTCTCTCTCTCTCTGAGCCTTTTGATCCCTTCTCGGCATTGTACCAAGGGAGAAATAACGCCTCCACTTCATTTAATGTGGGCCAACATTCTTTTCCAAGTGTTCAGCAAGAAACCCAAGAATATATTAGGACCAGCTCCAGGTACCCTTGCCAGGACACTAAATCCTAGCCATGAGGAGCATGCTCTCAAATCAACAAACTGTCCCTTATCCAGATTTAAATTCTGTCCCCCTAGACCAGGAGTCTCAAGGTCAACTTGAAAGCATACTCTTGAGTTCCTGCCCATACATATTATCCAGACCCCTGCAGCTCCTCTATGAATATTCTTCCTTTTCTTAGTAGAACCATGCTGAGACTTGACCCAAAAAATATATGATGATGTTCATTATTTCTAAAATTCAGAGAAATATGCATTAATGTATCAAACAGATAAATCTCTTAACTGATAAATCCACAAAATGAAAGAAAATGGAGATATCCAGTACTGAAGAATGTGGAAGAACATGCATGCACACATGGCATTTACATATCTTAGTGGCTTCAGTGGGTTTTGGACAGCTTTTTTAAAAATGCAAATCTGTGGTTTCCATCAAGTTTTAAAATGCACATCATTTATTGATTATTTCTAGGTGTATGTTCCTTAGAAGCTGAACATGTACCCAAAGACATATTGCAATGATCTTCATTGTTAGCTCATTGCTAGACTATAAAATCTAGTAAGTGAAAACAATATCTCAAAGTTCACTAATAGAAGGAAAAAAAAGGGAGGAAGAGAGAAAGAGAAACAAAACCAAAAACAATATTCCTCTCACTAAATCTTCTTTTCCTCTAAAATATATGCCATTACATTTTCTTCTACTGTGCCATGACTCAGGAATTGTTCTCAAAAGCTATTATTTCATAAAATGATATGGAAGTGTTCCTTATTTTTCCATCGTCTGGAATAGTTTAAGTAGCAATAGAATTACCAGATATTGTTATAAGTCATTGAAATGCCCTGTGAAAACTCCTGTCTTATGGTTTTTCTGCAGTTCTTTTTACCTGGTAATCTTTTATATCTTCCCAGTTCTTCTCTGTAAGTTCTGTTGAGGCATTCTAATACTACTCAGATATTATTCCGGTAAAATATATTTTCTTAAAAGTTTTAAAGGCTTTCAAATTTGTACACAGAGTTGTTTAATGTCATTTTTAAGATGTTTACTTTTTGATGGCTATTTCTTCTTTGTCATTTACATTTTTTGTTTCGATGTTTGCACATCCTCTCAAAGTTTTTCATTAAGTTGGGTAGGGCTTTGACTGCTTATTAAATATTTTTCCATAACAAAGTTTTATAATTGTTTTAATTACACCTGTTTTTCAAATCATGTTTTATTATTTTATACTTTCTTCATTTTCCTTTGCTGATATTTTATAAATTGAGCTTTTAATCATTTTTGTCATTAATTGTAGAACTATTGATTGCTATAAATTATTTCTAGGCTTTGATTTAGCAATGTCCCATAGATTATCCTCTATATATCATTTTTATTATTTTTTCTAGGTATTTTACAATTTCATTTTTGTACCAATAGTTGTTTACTGGCATTTCTTTAGGATTTCTAATTCAAAGGAGTTGTTTTGTTATTTTGTTGTTAGTTGTAGCTTTAGAAATGAATTTTAATGTGTATTACGTTGTGGTTAGATAATACTGCTTGTGTCATTTATATTTAGAGGATTATAGTTTCTTTTTTACTTAATATATGGTCAGCTTTTGTGACTGTTCTGGGTGCAGTTGAAAAGACATTCATCAGAGCTTGGATTCAGAGTTAGATAAATATCACTATTGATATTTACCATATTGATTATGCTGTTTAGATCTTTTACCTCCTTGTTAATTTGTTGCCAACTCAATTCATCTTGGTCAGAGAGGTGTGTTAGTATCTCATATTATTGTACTTTATGTATTTCTCCTCGCCTGTCTGGTACTTTTTATGAAAGGTGTTGGTATGTTTTCATTGTGGATTGTAGCCCTTAGTATTATAAATGGTCTTTATCTATTTTTTTTTAAGAAGTTGTATCTTGTCCTGTGTCAAGATCATTACCCTATTTTAATTTTCATTTCCTAGCATATCCTTACATATCCTTTTATTTTTTTAATCTTTTGGATTTTGGGGGTATTTTTTCATTTTACGTGCATGTTTTTTATATAATATACAGTATTAATGGAGCTGAATTTTGCTTTGTTAGCAACTTACATTTTTTTTAATTTTCTTTTGATTTTCTTTAAGATAGGGCCATTTATATTCACTAATAGGACCAATTTGCTAAATTAACTGTCCCTCTCTTGTTGTATTTATTTGTATTTAGTTTTCAAAATTATAATTTTACTAAGTAGCTCCTATACGGTTTTAAAATTTTCTATATCCCCATTCTGTGCAATAATTAAACTTGCTAGTAAATTATTCCCCATTCACTCACTTTTTCCCCATTTATTTTAAAGTAATATTTTACTCACAAATTGATACCTATGGGGCAATTAGTAATCTTTTCCCCCTCAGCTTTATTCAAGTATTATTTACAAAAATTGCATTTAAAAAATTCCAACCTCTTTTTAAAATTTGTGTTATATATACATTGTTAGAAAATATAATTCTGTCATTTTTATCCATGTAATTTTGTTTATATATACTTCAACAATTCCACCAGACATTTTGCTGAAGTTCGTTCTACCTTTTTCTCCTTGGTTGTCTGAAGTTCATTCCTAGGAGATTGCTCAAGAAGCTCTCAAGAGAGCAAACCTTTAGTTCTGACACCTTAATAACTTAATAACTATTGGTCTCTGGTCTCTATACTTAAAGTCAGCTTGGCTAAAATAAAAAAATCTTAGCTCATATTTTCATTCCTTGACTACTTGAAATGCGTTCCTCCCTTGTGTTTTGGTATAAAGTGTTACAGGGATTTTCTTTCCTTTATGAAACTTTGATGTTTGCCTTGGCTGATATTGTGGGGGCCCAGGACAGGCTGACTCAAGATATGTCTTACTAATTACCTTGAACTAAAGTTACTTAAGAAACAGCCAGTGCAAGAAGAACACTGACCCTCCTTTGTCTCCAGAAAGCAGGAAATAAATCCCCATGTGAATAAAAGGCACCCTCCCTGTACCAGGAGGTAGGGGACATCCTTATTAGAGACAGGGAATTCAGGGCCAAAGAAGCCTATATAACAAAGCTTATTAATTTTACTGATTTACTACCCCAGCCTTATTTCTATTTAGAATTCTATACTAATTGAAGCTCCCAAATATAAGTTTTCTTTGCCTGTCAATTTCTTCACATACTTATATTTCTTTGTCTAAAAAAGTATAACAGCTGCCTGTCTTGGTCACTTCTTAGGTCCCAGATCTATGAGATTTCCATACATATGAAGTAAATTGTTTTCCTCTTTGTCTGTCTTTTGTCAATTTAATTCGTAGACCAGGCAGCTGAAGCTTCAACAGTAAAGGAAAAATTTTCCTCCCCAACAATATATAGAAATCTCAGCAGTTTAAGTAGAATATATATGGTTCTAAACTCATTTTTCTGTACATAGTATGCCTTATCAGTATGAATGTTCTATTCCGCCTCCTCTTCCTTCTCTACATAAACATGCTAACACAAAGAAACTGACACACATTTGCACATATTTTCTTTTTAATTGCTTTGTTTTGTTACATGAATTCTATTCCTTTCTCTTCCAAGTTTTTTCTTAATTTATCCATTTATTTATAGCTGATTGTTTTGTTGTTCTGTGTCTATTTCCTTGGTTATATTTGCAATGATGTCTATTCACTTTTGTATTCCATCTAGTTCAGTCTTCATGAATTTTAGTTTCATTTTGTTTTAAACCTGTCCTCTACACAGCCTACCTTTGTTTATTCTTCTTATTTTTGAGCTTTACTTTTTTTGATTGATCAAAATTCTCCTGTAGCTTCGATAATTATCTTAATTTCTTTTAGCTTACTTTGAATTCATGTGCTTTATATTTGTGTTTTTCTGTCAGGTATATGTTGACTTTGAACTCAGTTCTCTTACACATTTTTCCTTAAAATACCATTGCATGAAGTTTAATCATAGTATTTTTTAGTCACTTATCTTGAAATGAGATAGATTGTCCTGTACTCTTAAAAGAACACTTCTCCTCGCTTTTGGTTTGGTCAACTATAATCTTCGCAGTTTAATTCCTCAAATGCCCCCTTTGTAACTTCCTCCTAATTATTTACTGTTTGAAAATATGGTTCTAAGATCTGCCTCCTATGAATACCTCTTCAGTATCTCAATATCCTTATACATGAGGTTCAGTGTTGCTGCCTTGCTTCATTTGGACACTGTCAAGCAGTTTTTATTAAGTTTGGTTTCTCTTCTGAAAGGAAGTTGTAAGTAGGAATTACATTAACCCTCAAAGTCTTAGGCCTGATTTTCCTAAGGCTGCTTAGTGAATAACAAAGTTGTCCTCTACTCACCCACAATTTGCCAACCGTAATACTTGGAATTGACAGAAGTAAGTTTTTACTTCCTAATTTTGTGAAAACAAAACTGTATTATTCTGTGGCAAAATAAACAAGGTTATACAAACTTATTAAATATAATGTGACAATTATATTTTTTTAAAAAAATCCCTATGAGGATATGTATTTCTATGACTTAATCTGCAATCCTCATTAGGCTAGGCTTGGGTAAATATGTATTCTGTGTCTTCATCCAGGTCTGTGATAGTAATATGAGGAGTTACTTTAAAGGGGCTGTTACCAGTACATCCTCAGAAATCACCCTTAGGGTTAACTGTAAAGCTTATATGTTAGTATGTGCATCTTTGGCTTCAGTTCATCCAGTAGCACGACCACCTAAGTACATTATGATACTGTCCTTCCTCCTCTACTTTTGCTACTAAATTGTAAGATAATTACATTCATTGTTGTAAAAGGCAATTACATAAAGCAATTATCTAGGCATGATGTTTTAAATATTAAGAGTATACAGGTTGTCTCAAAAGACAGAGTGTATTCATAATAATGTATAAAATATTTTAATAGAAATATACACACACTTTACAAAAAGTCAAACTTTAAAGATGCATAGTAAACACAACTATAAAAAATGCACATAATTCCTAATTCCAACAAACTATGCATTCATAAAGGTATGAAATACAAGAAAGCCTTTTATATTGAAACCAATAGGTCATTTGAAATGAAGAGAGTTAAATTTAGTACGATTCCTTCACTTTAGAATTAACAAAGCTACAGTAATGAAAATTCAATTCCCATATGACTTAAAACTATATTCTTTTTTTTCCCCCAAATCGGTAACTTAGAACTAATTTTCCCTTGGATTCTGGCCAAATTGGCAAGGAAATTCATTAAAAATAAAAGCATTACTGTTCATAATACCATATCAAGAAGATTGATTTGCACAACATTTATTATAGGCTAAACAAATGTTAAAGGTACATAGCCCATACAACTGCCTCAGGTAAAACACGGCCAGAATCATTTATCCAACCAGCAATAAATCTAGCCAGCATATGTTTAAAAACTTTTTTATATTGTTAATTTACCATGATTCTGTAAATGAATCTGAGTAAAAATTTTTTTAAATTACAGTATTTCTCAGACATTAAGTTTCGTGCAAATTTAATATACCATCACTCTTGTTTTAGTAAGGAAAAATTTAAAAGGAAAAAGCCTATATGGGAAATTTTTTTGTGATAAAATATACCATTTTAACCATTTTTAAGGGTATAATTAAAAGGCATTAAATATGTTCACAGTGCTATGCAACCATCAACATCTTAGATGTTGAACTTTATCATTCCAAATTGAAACTCAGTACCCACTGAACAATAACTCTCCATAATTCCATCTCCCCAGTCCTTGTAGCCACTATTCTACTTTCTGAAAATATGAATTTGCCTATTCTATGTATTTCATACAAGTGGAACCATACAATATTTGTCCTTTTGTGTTTGGTTTATTTAGCACAGTGATTTCGAGGGTCACCAATGTTGCAGCGTATCAGAATTTCATTCCTTTTTAAAGCTGAGTAACATAACATTGTATGTATACACCACATTTTGTTTATCTATGAATCTGTTGATGGGCATTTGGTTGTTTTCACCTTTCAACTATTGTGAATGAGCTGCCATAAACATCAGTATGTAATTATGTGTTTAATTTTCTGCTTCCAACATATAGATACATACCTAGAAATGTAATTGCTGAATTATATTTAACTTTTGGAGGAATAATTATACTGTTTTTCATCCAAATTAAAAAAAACAATAATTATGACTTTTTTACTTTAATGGCTAAGATTATCAGTAAGCTAATGAAATGAAAATATAATTTTAGAATAAACAAATTGAGTGTTTAAATGCTCTATCATAAAATATTCTCTAATACTGCATGGTCAAGTTGCTTTTAAAGTTTTTGAAGGTAAGCATAATTTCACTGCACAAATAGTTTATAAACAAACGTAAAATCTGTTCACCCAAAATATATAGTTATCATTTTTTTCAGTCTATTTTCAGACTGCTTTTTTTATGTATATGCACGTTTTTACATTAACATAAAATCGGATTATTGTATATACTGATCTACATATTTTTTTTTTACTTAACATATCTGTGCATCTTTTCATGTAAACTCATTATTGTAAATCATTACATGGATAGACCATAATTTATACAACAGAAGTTTTTTAATGGCAAACTAACTCATTTTTAGGATTTTATTATTACAAATAATGCTTCATTTAACATTTTTGCAAATATGTATTTGTCAAGTTGTGAGATTATGTTTCTGGATGAAAAATGATGAGGAGAATTCACAGGTCAGGGTTATATACTTTCCAAGTTACTAGTTTTTATAAAATTAGGTTTTGCTATTAGAAAATCTTTTTTTTTCCATATAGCATTATGCTAAAGCCATTAATAGTCCAAGATTATAAAAATATTTTGTATAATTCATAATATTTTAAGTTATAAGCTTCAATGTATCTGAAATTTACTTTTTCATGGTGCTAGGCAGGAAATTTTTTTTTATATTTTCCAAAAATGTTCAGAATATACTTATGATTTTAAACTATGGAATATTAGAAATATTTGCTTACTATCTTCACTTGATCCAAATTGCTATGTAGCAAAACTTATTAAAAATTTGCTTGTGTGAGTTTTGATTTTTTATTTTTAATGCAGAGGAAGTTGATGAGTGTTTCTTAATGCCTGAATAAAGTAAATTGAGTTTAAATAAGCTTATGTAAGACAAGCATGATAAAAACTGATTTGTTTGGGATTATTCAAAGTTACAGAATCAGAACTCAAGTCTTACTGTAAAAATGAAAAATAATGAAATTCTTTTTAAGAGAGGGTTTTAAATTCAACCTAGCAAGGTCACTTACTCTCAGAGATCAAAGGAGTACATCATTAATTCCTGTCCTCAAACATGTTACAGTATATTTTAAATCATATTGTCCTATACCCAAGAAAAAAATTAAATATATCTACAAAAATTAACATGCATTAACAATTTTTAATATATGCCAAAATCTTAAAGAAAATACTACTTAGTAAAATACATATCACTTTAAAGTTCCTGATAAAAGTGTAAATATAGGGGGACTGTTGAAATTGTTAATTGGTCTTCCTTACTACAATTTAGTACATTATCAAGGTTTTAACCCACGTATTTTTTTTCATTCCTTTATTCATTTTATAAATACTTTGATATACCCGTGGGTCATATAATGGAATATAAAAATGAGTCTTAACCAATAATACTTTTAAGAGGATTAGAATCTCCTTTGAATAGCTCATATTTCCATAGCTCAATAATCAGAGAACAGCTAAAAAATTTACTCAGAGAAGTCACAGTCCTCAAAGAATATTACATTTACAAAATGAACAACTGGTATAATATAAATAAATCAATGTTTTCAAAGTTTCTCTTTCAAAAAGATTTCCTAAAATTATATAATTTCTTCATTTTAGGGCCTATGGTCTAGAATATTGTCCCAATTTTGTCCTGTATCTATGAAAGTTTATTTCTTGAATGATTAACTACTCTTAAAATAAAACTATGTTTGCAGGACTGTATGCCTTCATATGCAGAAATGAAACTAGGCCTACGATATCCATTAACATAAGTAAGTTTTATCTTCTCTTTGTCTTGCCCCTTTTTTTAATGTTTAAAAAATGATTATATAATGGAGTTCATTATCAACCTAAATCAACTTATAGATGGAAGTTAATGACAAAAAATAATGTACCACAGAGTTCTTGTGTGGTATTACCTTAATGCAAAAAATAAATTGCGTTGTAGTTTTCAGTTTCAATGATGTTGGTTATGATTTCTCTCAGTAAGCATAATTTTGCTTAGTAACCTCAGTTCATAGAAGCAGCCAGACAATTCCTGTCAACTTAATGCAGCCATTGAATCTTTCTATCTCATACTAATATCCTCGCCATCCTTAAGCTGATTCTTACATCTTAGTTTTCAGAAAATGAGTGATTACACCTTCATACCCATTCTCTTTGGCTTTATACAATGGACTGAATTACTTAATAGGTCTTGTTCTGCCCTTTGAATTCCAGGTCTGAATTCTCTGCTGAACTATCTAAGAGTCTTAAAAATAAATTCTCAATGAAGTCATAGCCTACATTTCTCTTTGAACTTTTATACAAATGTCACAATGCCCTATTATATAAAATTAATTCAAAGCATAATGTTACATATACGTTTACCCTTTATTTAGTTTTCAACTTCAGTGATTCCTTATTGCCACTCTAATGAATTTCAGAGACATAGGCAAATGGACATAAGGGAATTAACTTACAGGAAAAACAATATTCAACTTCATACAATTCTTTCCGAACATGTGCAATACAACATTCTTGAGGGAAAAAAAGAGGATAGGTTTTGATTATGGCTTTATCCTTTCAATAGTACTATTTCAAAAATAATTAGTCTAGCTTTGTGATCGAGAGCACAAAATCAAGTAATAAAGCAAAATCTAACACCAAGTAATGGAGCTCTAGAAATAAAATGGTGGTAAGATGAAACCCGTAATATTTAACTACATTACCAAGTTATATGTGTAAACCATATTGGTATTTAAGTGCAATTCATATATCTTTAAAATTAAAATGACCTGAACAAATAATGATAAAAACAGATTGTGTTATAATGGAAAAGGGAGAAAAAAATAGAGGGATGATAGAAGCTTAATCATGGATGTGACCTTAGAAGTAATCTCAGCCAACTGTATCATTTAAAAATGGGAAAAATATACTCCAGCAAAAGAAACTAACTTGTATAAGTCATAATGCCATAGGAATTAGATCTAAGAACTCATTGTTTATCATAGCAGTAAATTACTGAACCAATATCAATCAAGAGAAAAGATCAATTATTTTTTATTTTTCAAGGCCCTTATCTAATAAAAATATATACATTCACTGGCAACTTATTCAATTCCTTTTAGTTGTTCTCCTTTGTTATAATTAAATAATGCATACAAGCATAATTGTATTCTGAAAACAATAAATTTTCACCTGCAAAGTTTGAAAATGATTTCTTGTTTTGTGTTGAATATTGAGATTAGGTTCAGATTTAATTAGGATATGCCTATATGTAAGTTGTATATGCACAAACAAAATTTAAAGGAAAAAGAAGGAAAAGTAATTAGAAAGGAGAATAAAATTTGGTAGTGACAAAAAGAACATAGGAAAGGATAGAAGAATTAAGCAAGACATACAGAGTATGTACAGAAGAAATACCTTGTCACATTTATGATTAAAATCATAATTTTAAAATATAATATGTACACAACTAAATGCTTTCAAATCTCAGTATGCTTTCAGAGAAAAAAAAAACATCTTTGTGAGTTAGATACTTGGTACATATACCCATTCTTAAAGTAAATAGTACAGAAGTCTGTTATCAGTGTCCAGCTAGCTGAAATATTAACCCCCAGCTCATTTCATCAGTAGTCTCTCCAACTGTGTTAATCTCTATTCTGCAACTTCTCTACATAGACTGAAGATGTGTTCTATTCTACAGGGAGATAGTATCAGCAACCTTATATGTATTTTTTTACATAAGGAAAGATCTAGAAAGCATTTGACATAAAACAAAACAAGCAGAGCTTTAAAACAGGAGAAATAGCTGGACTACGACATTGAAAATGAAAGACTTGAGAAGAGAGGATCCTAGAAAAAAGAATTTTTAAAATATTTATTTGAGAGAGAGAGAGAAAGACAGAGTAACAGCATAAGGAGGGGGAGGAGGAGAAGCAGGGTCCTCACTGAGCAAGGAGCCCAATGTAGGGCTTGATCTAAGGACACTGGGATCACAACCCAAGCCAAAGTCAGCTGCTTAGTCAACTGAGCCACCCAGGCACCCCCGAATAAAGATTTTTTTTATAATTCCTGTTACAGTGTATATTATGTACCAATCAGTACAATAAAATTAAATTATTAGTTTTTCAATATATGTGTAGTCCTAAGCTGGATATTGTGTCAAAGTCCAGTTTTTCAAGTCCTATCCCCTACTTCTCTTGCATTTGTGATCAAAAACAAATTGTTTTAAAGTTGTTGTCCTTGATGCCTGCCTGAGCTACTGCAAATAATGAATCCTATTTTAAAGGTATATTTTAAGGGATCAAAATAAGTCAGCATTATTAGCTTTCAAGAAGGAAAAACATATGAAAAGTTAAAAATCTCTCATGATTCTTCTAGCAAGTCATGTTTATATTGGATCTATTACCTATTGACAGGCAAGAAAGAATGGTTAAGAATTTCAAGGAGAAAAAAAAAAAAACAGTCTGCCTCTTGTGAGGTTTCTCCTTTTCTACCTCTTAAAACATTTGGGTAAAAGTTCACCAGCCTGAAGTTGGTGACAGTCTTTGGCATGCCTTCATGCTTCTTGACAAGCATTCTTTTATAAGATCTTTGAGGATAATATAATTGCATGAATATACAGAGAAGGGGCACAGAAAATTTCCAATTCATTCCCAAAAGAATGTCTAGGAGATAGGAATTATTTTTTTCCCACGAAAGGAGGCAAGACCTTTAGGTGTTTGGATGAGACAGAAGATGTAGGCTCTGTAACACTTTACAGGTTTCAGATTTTCAGTGATCTAGTTAAAGAGATGGGATAAGACAATCCCCATTTTTCCTAATGGGTCCTCAAAGAAATGAAATAATTACTCTCATACAATTTTTCAATTATGTTTGGAAAAAAAGATGCATAAATCAAATTTTTGCTGGAACCGAATCTTGGGCTTCTCTGGTTTTGGATGATAATCATGTGCTTACCTATGCTTTTATTTTTTTATCTTTCCCCTTCCATATTTACTGATACAAAAAGTTGGCTAAGTTTAAATCAAGTCTAGACTTATTGATTGCAACTTGCCATTTAATTGTATATTCTGTTATATAGTAATAACAGGAAAGCATTCTGAGATGTTTGCATGAAGGGTGTCATGCATAGCAAATACAAATGATGGATGGATCATGTACTAGGTTTTTAAAAGTATTAGCTGACCTACTTACTAAACCACTTAAAAATATTTTTAAAAATTCTTGGGATCTGGGGAGACAAGTAAGATTGGAGGGAAACAAATGCTGTATTGATTACTTTTAAGAGTTAAAAAGAACGATCTCCAATAACTTGAAAGAATGACATCAATACTTAATAAAATAATGGACCAGATATTCAGAGAGGAAATGTTAAGTCCAGAGGCAATAAAAATCAAGAACAATAAAAAAGATGATTTTTCAGGTGAAAATTATGACAGGTTATCAATATTAACTCCCAACAGAATTTAAAAAATAGCAAGTAGAAGAAAAACAGTGCATACAATCCTCAGTAAATAAATGAGGTTTAGAAAGACCTAGGTTTTTACTAAGTATTCTCAAAGTCATATTCAAGTATACCTATTCTTACACTAGCCAGCATTTTTTGTTTATACTCTTAGCTGTAATCTTCCATTGAACTTTAAAGATTCCAGCAAGCAAGAGAGCTCATAAGAGAAAACACACGGAAAGAATATATGTAATACGATATTAAATTTCACCACGGGTTTCTGAAAGCAATCTCCAGTCTACACTGAGGGGCACTGGGATATAATGGCATGACTGTAGATATTGGAGCTAAAAGGCCTTGGTTAAATTTTGCCCCTTCTCATATCCTAGATACATAACCATGAGCAATCTGCTTCATTTTTATTAACTACAGTGTGTCATCCATGTAAAAGTGGTTATACTATATTCTCTTACTTTGCATAAGCATTATACATAAAATGTCTAAATTATAGACCATAATGAATTGTTTCAGTTAATTGCAGACATGCCCATTATTTAGTAACAAATTTTAGTGAAGAACCTCCTTAATTCCAGGTACTATGCTGGGCAGTAAAGATGCAATAGGTAAAGGGATTGAGTCCTCATCGAACAGGGATTTGGGCTGGTAGAGGAGTCAAACACAAGGATACTCAAAACAAAATAAATATAGATATGTGTGTATATATAATTGCAAACTGCAATCAAAGGATAGATGCTAATCTGAGCTTCGGTCAACTGAAAATTTTTGTATGAATCTGGTTTTTAAACTCATGATCTTTTTTCCCTATCAAATGCTTTCCTACAGATTCTGGATCTTTAGCATTGATAGGGTGATTCAGCATTATGCCAGCCCACCCTCTATCTCCTGCACAATCTTGTTTCCAACAAAGCTGAAGACAATGGTGCCTTCAGGGGTAGGTGGGCCCATGTTCCCACTCTCAAGTATCACTTGGCATTGAGGTTTTCCCTAACGCCCTCATGTAAACTAGAAACCCAGAACTCACCAACTCACCATCCTCCCTTTTTGCCTCTTTTTATCATCTAACAATTTTTAATATGTACCCACTGCCAACTAAAATGTAAGCTCTACAAAGCTTCTAAATTATTGCGCTCTTCTCTCCTAAGCACCAAAGCATACTAAGAGAATATTAGAGCATAATAAGCGCTTAATATTTCTTAATACATGAAGACTAGAGATATGGTTGTAAACCAAAATTGAAAATGTAATAGGCTCCAGGGCAATAAAGAAAAAGACTTTATAGCCTGCATGTTTTTCCTCCTCCCTTCTCATCAGTTTTCTTCCCTCTTTATTTCCTATCCTCTTTATATATTTTTTTTAAGTTTTATTTAAGTAATCTCTACATCCAACACGGGGCTCAAACTCACGACCCCAAGATCAAGAGTCACATGTTCCTCTGACTAAGCCAGCCAGGCACCGCCTTTCTTTATCTGCTTTAATTTTTACCCTTTTTCTGCTAAAAATGCAGGGCGAAGTAGAAGATGCCCATCGAAAATGAAGAGAACCTGAAAGAAATAGATGAATAAACCCTGGGGAAATTGGAAAAAGTACAATGGTTCCAGGGCACATATGGAATGATTAGAAGCTAGACAGAAAAAGGAGGGCAAAGCATATTCAGGTTTCATAAACCCTGTCAGAGAGTTCCATTTTTTCCAAAGGATAATAGAAACCAGAAAAGTGTTCTTTTGGGAGAATAACATGATCGGATTTGTGTGTATATTGCTACAAACTCCTTTTCTGATATTCCTCCCACTTTTGAACTTCATTTATTTTCCCTCTGTACCCAAAGCAACTCCAATTTAATGGAAACAACCTTCATACAAGCAACCTTCATGTGATAACTTTGGGATTAGACATCAGTTCATTCCCAGAGACAGGGTTTCTTCAATTTGTCTTCTTTACTAAGACTTTTCTGTCCCTCTGTACCTGCATAGAGTGCAGGCATGATACTGTGCAACCTCCCCACCTAGTCTCTGTTTAATTATTTGCTTTTCCTTTAAGCCTCCTGAAAACTACCACAGTGCTCTTATTTCATCTCCATGAAGCTGTTGATTAGCTCCATGGCAACTTCCTTGATATCTTCCTTATTAATTGAGGATAGAGCACCTGTTTCACAGTAAATCATCAAATCTTATTACAAACATGGAAGGGCCTCATGTTTATGTGTATATTCTCTCCAGCCTGTCAATGTGACTTTATAAAATGTAAATCAGAACCTGTCACACTACTCCTTAGAATCTTTCACAGTTTTGTTTTCTCTCTCTTGCTCTCCTAGATTAAAAAATGCATACCTCTTAGCCTGTAACAGTTCTCAACCAAGGGCAATTTTGCCCCTAGGCAAAATGTCCCCTGGAGAATATTAGCAATACCTAAAGACATTTTTGATTCTCACAATTGGAAAGGTGCTACTGATATCCAGTGGGTAGAGGTCAGGAATGGGGCTAAACAGCTTAAAATACACAGAGTAACACCTCACAACAAATAATTAACTGGTCCAGTATGTCAACAGTGCTAGAGTTGAAAACACTTGGCCTGCTAAGTCTTCAGTGATTTGGAGCCTATCAATCCAAAAGAATTTTTACTAATTTCCTCATTCACTCACTCCCACTTGAGCCATGCAGCCTTCTTTCTGGTTTTTATTGCCAATCTTTTTCTTACCTAAAGGGCCTTGGTCATTACTGCTGCCTATAACAGTTTCTCCTGTCCCATTTCAGATGGAGAGCAGTGTACCATGGTATATACACAAATGACATGAATGGGTCAGGGCTCAGGTATGAAACAGACCCAAGGAAGCCTGGCAGAATTCAGGGCATCATTAGGTATGTGAAGGAACTGGGGATTTTACCAAATGACAATGGAAGCTAGTGCACGTGAGAATAGCATGAAGTTTCTGTTTTAACGTAATGATAATGTTTCTCCATGGCAGCATCTATTGATCATATTTCAAGTTCAGGATTTGGGTATTTTTATGAAGCTTTTATCTCATATATTCTCCCAATAGCTCCATGATAAAATGAAGATTATTTACATTTATTGGTGAGAAAACAAAGTGGTTAAACCCATCTCCCAGGGTCACACAAGCTCACAAGAAGGATAGGCAGGACTCCATCTCAAGACTAGTCTGATTCCAGACTTAGTTTCTCTGACCACTAAAGAGCAGACCCGTCAAAGAATGACAGTCAAGACAAGACAGCAATTCTGTGTAACAGTTAGGACTGGGGTAGACTAAGAGGCACTGCAAACATGAATCCAAGGGGTCGCCCTGGAGAGAGAGAATTATTAGATGGATCTGAGAGACAAACTTGGAAGTTGACAGGACTTAAGAACAAAATGTGAAGATGAGGGAAAGAGGAAAAGATCATAACTGAACTGGTTTCTGGCTGTGATAACTGGGCATAGGTATTACTGTCCTTTATTTTTCATTATTGTTGAACATAATAGTGGTGGAAATGATAAATGGTTAATTCAGATTACACGTTCAGTTTTGTGATTATAGAGAAGTTCAGTAGCTACACAAATGTGGTTCAGGAGAGAGGAGAGTCCTCTGAGTTAGATGTTAGTCATCAGCAATGGGTAACAGGTACCAGGATGTGGATGACATTCACCTGGGGGAGTTTGTAGAGTGAAAAGGAAAGTACCCCTAGGTTATAATCCAGAGGAAGCTCAACACATGTGACAGTGGAAGAGGCAGAGAACTCTGTAAAAGGGTGACCAAGAAGGAGCAGCTAAGTGGTAGGAGAAAATTCTAGGCAAATCTTGGATATAAAGGGACAATTTCAAAAAAGATAAACAGGTGAACAATGTTCAGTGTTGTTACAGCTTAAGTGTAATAAGCACTAAGATATTATAATTTGATTAATGATACGGTGGGTGAGAGTTTAAATGAAGACAGTCTTTTTGGAGCCATGGAAGTAGAAGGGAAACTGTAATAGGTTAAGGTTAAAAAGTGAAGGCAAGTGTATGCAGAATGAAGACAGGGAAGGAAGGGATCAATTTGTAATGAAGAAATGTATGCCTTAAGTAATACAGGTAACCAACAACATCTAGAGTGAAAATAGCAGTATCAGGCTAAGGAGAAAGCATGCATTTTTCCACTTCATCTAGAAAAGAAGAGGAATGGGAGAATGCAAATGCAGATGACTCTGAATCCGTGGGATTCATTAGGGATCTGGATCAGCAGGGTGTGCTTCTCTGTCACTATTGTTGCAGTGCTGAGAGTGTTGAAACCAGCTACTGAGAACAAGAGGAAGGTGGGGAGGTAATATCTACTGCATATGGGAGAGCAAACTAAAAATAGCTGGGCCTATAGGACAGTTGAGCATGCACTGGAAAAGATGCTGGTATATGTTCACTTTTTTCTAGAAACACTGAAACCCTCCGCTGACCCACAAACTCTATTATAAGCCAAAACAAGAAAAATTCGAATTCCTTCAAAGTTGAGGAATTGTGAGAAAATTAGACTAAAAGATAATGGGACATACTGTTCACTAACACAAGAGATTTGAATACAAGCTGCAGATAGAATAGAGATCTCTTGCGAGGGAGTAGTGAAATGGAAAAGGTAGAAGGGTAAGAGGACGTGATCAGATACTGAAATGTCTAAATATATTTCTGAGATCAACTACTCTGGTGGATGACTAGGTCCCAGTTTGTCATGACCAGAAGGACACTGGAGATACTATGGTCAAGTAAATTTAAAGCCAGGTTATTCATCTACAGCTCTTCACTTCACTCTGGAAGACAGCAGGGTTGTACAAAGAACATCAGCCAGATACTAGTGCTTCCTAGACATCAGCTCTTCCCACTACCCCTACCTCTCTCCTTACTGTACCAATCGTTTCTTCTCTTAATATTTTTATACACTATTTCATTTAACTACATATTCAAACTTAATGGTCCCTCTTTTTCACTAGATTGACTGAAAACATATCACAAAAATCCTTTAAAATGGTATATATTTTTAGACAACTATGATATAACTAAGGAAACATCACTGGTTTAACCCACTTGGCACTCGTGAAGACTACTGATAGGTTATAATGCAGAAAGCAATATGACAGGAGACTGATATTCCAGAATCCTTATAATTTATGTTACCCTGGTTTTACTGTAACTATGATAACAAACAATTGCTTAGTGTGCTTTTTATCTGTAAAATGAACATTTAATGTTTACATATTATAGATAATATTTATTATGTGAAGGTCTGCATTAAGCAATATATCCTTCTGAATAGAAAATATGATATACATTGTCTTCATTATCAACAATTAATATTTACTGCAGATAAAAATGAACCAAAGAGAGATAAAGCAATGTTTAATAAACAGGTGAGTACAGAAAGATTGAAAATCAATGAGGTAAAATTGCCTTCCTCTTAAAACAAATTAAAGTAAAATCCATTTATTGCCAAACCATGGACTATAATTTATATAACCATTACTTTCAGGATTTAGAGGACCTAGGCATTAGCCCTGATAGATTGCAGAACTCAGACACTTTGGCAGATGTCACCATGAACTTTGGTGTACTTATTGATGGGGAAGAGTTATAAAATAAGGATAATCCTATGTGTCCCCATCGATGCAAATATACTCCAGAAGCATTTCAGATGCCATCTGCAAGCTAAGATTGAAAGATGAAACCTGTCTTTTCTAACAGCATTATTAAGATATAAGTGTGTACAATAAGCTCCCTATGTTTAGTGTGTAATTTTATGTTTTAACAAATGGATGCATTTGTGAAACCATTGCCACAATAAAGATAGTGAACATTCTTTTTCCCCTAAAGTTTCTTTTTGTCATTTTTCAATCCTTTCCTCTTCCCCCACCCCCACCCATAGTCCCTCATATCCACTAAACTTTCTATTACTATAAATGTTCATTGCCTAGAGTTTCATAAAGAGTGTCATATGGTATATTGTATAAAACATTTTGTCTGACTTTTTTTCAGTATAAAAGCACATCATTGTATTTCACCATGTTAACAAACTAAAGACAAAAACTAGAAACAACTCAAACATCCATCAATTGGTGAAAAATGAACAAATTGTGAAACATCCACACATTGGAATATTACTTGGCAAGGAAACGGAATGAACTATCGGTACATGATTAAAATGGATAAATCTCAAAATAATTGTGCTGAGTGAAAAATAAAGACAATTATGATAAGCTGCATGACTTTATTTTTATGAAACTACAAGTATTTGCAAAGCAAACATCTGATAATGATCTCTTATTCAGAAGATACATGTTCTGTGCTTTTGCACTATAACATGCAGACTGCCCCAAGATATGCCACAGTGTCATACTGATGATTCTGAATTAAAGTTACTTAAGAAACATCCAGTGCAAGAACACTCTGATCAGTTCCTTTGTCTCCAGAAAGCAGGAAACAAATCTCCAATGTGAAAGGTAACCTCCCCTTGCATTAGCAGATGGAGGGAGGGGAGGGAAAGGGAGAGAGGGGGAGAGACAGAGACATCGTTATCAGAGACAGGGAGTTCAGGGTCAGAGAAGCCAGTATAAATAAAGCTTCTTATTTTTTGCTGATTTTACTACCCCCGGCCAATTTCTGTTTAGAATTCCATACTAATTGAAGCTCCCAAACATAAGTTTTCTTTGTCCTATCAATTACTCAAAGATTTATACTTGTCTAAAAAAATACAACAGCTTCATGCCCTGGTCATTTCATAGGTCCTGTATCTTTGGGATCTCCCCAAACATGAATTAAACTTAATTTTTTCGTGTTACTCTGTCTTGTCAGTTTAATTCCTAGGTCAGCCAGAAGAAACTTGAAGAGTTGATAAAACTGTTTCCTCCTCAACAGTGCGAAAGACAATTATTTAATAATCAATAAAAATGACATTTCTATATTCCTGTTTTGAAATCAGGCATATATTTTGAAATGTGTCAAATTTATTGGTTTTTATTTTTTATCAATGAACACTCTCTTGCCAACTCTGCATCATTCATACACCTCCAGAATCTACTGTAGGGAAGTTGCAGCATATTATTTTTAAGGTACTTCTAAATATTTTTTCTTTTTATTTTACTTAAAAGGTTTGCATTTCATTTTCTGGGTTTTTCTATGTTTGTTGACTCTTAATTTTTATGTGTGATATTATGATTTATAATTAGAAATATATATTTGGTCTTCATCTCATTCCTGGCACAGAGCTCCTAAAAACCCTTGTAATTTCCTAAGTGATAAGAGCTATAGGGGCATCTTTTGTTACAATGTTTGATCTTTTGTACTCCGTTCCTGAAATAGCTCCAGAACAATAAAGGTGAGTGTCTTTTGTTACTCATAGCAAGCCCCTTTCCCACCTGAATTTATGCTTATGAAGTGATTTTTGGAAAGCCCCTAGAAAACCAGAGTGGGGGCTGGTTGCTAGGGAAACCAACCTTGTGATTAGAGTTGAAGATTTCAGGCCCAACCCCTGACCTCTGGAAAGGGAAAAGGGGCTGGAAATTGAATCAATCCCCACACACAATGATTTAATCAACTGTATCTATATAACAGAGCCTCCGTAAAAATCCCAAAATTATGAGATGCAGAGAGCGCCTAATTGGTGAACAGGAACACACCCAGGTTATGAGAGGTTGTGGTCACCCCAAACTCTACAGGGACAGATGCCCCTTTCCAGACCTTGTCTTCTATCTCTTCACCTGTTCTTTTGTATCCTTCAATATCCTTCATAATAAATCAGTAACTGTAAAGGAACTGTGTTCTTGCATTCTGTGAGCAGCTCTAGCAAAGGATCAAAACTGGGGAGGAAGTTGTGGGAACCTCTGGTTTGTAGGTAACTCAGACAAAGGTTGTGGATAACCTGGAGACCTACTGCTTGCGGGTGAAGTCAGTCTTGTAGGATTGAGCCTTTAAACTGTGGGGTCTGCCCTAACTCCAGACAATTAGTGTCAGAATTACATTAAATACCCTCTCCTATTGAATTTTCTCATAATGTCTGGGTTCACTTTTTGTTTTGCTTTGTTTTTATCTTCTTTTGTTGTTTGTTTTCCCCTCTTTGCATTTCACTTTCTTTTTCTGCCTGGACACTTAAAAGATTATTTAACTTGAAGTTCATAGAATTCACTAAGATATATTTGAGGAATAATCAAGACATAACAATGTTGGTACAGCACAATGTACCTTTTTGACCTACAGTGTTTTTTTTTTTTAATTCCAGAGGTTTAAAAAAATGTTCTATTTAATTTTGGACATGCTTATTTTTATAACTTGGAAATATGATTTTGAAATATTATCTCCTCTCTTATCTATTATGCTCTTTTCTAATGTCTTTTAGTTTTATATTTTCTCCTCCATTTCCTTTGTTTCTTTAACCCTATTCCCTATTGAAACTGAATTTAATTTTCTTTTTAAGGTACTAATCTCTCTAAATTAGAAAAATGACTATTTCAAAGATACTGTTTTTGACCCTTATGTTAATAGTTTTTAGTGAAGAAGGGGAATTTATTGGGATCTTACATGTGATTTCTTAGTGTAGTGTTTCCCAACCATGCAGGTCATTGCTCAGTCACCACAGTACTTACCATACAACTACTTTCATATCGTTACTTGTATCTATGTTTCACAGTAGTCTCCCACTTTCTCATTTTTAAACATTTTCTGTTCCATTACGTTGTTGCAGAACTACATATGTGAACAACCATTCTTTGTGCCCTACTGTAAATTCCTCCAACCTAGGAAAAAATAAAATGGTGACTCTTGGCCTGTTCCATTTCTGGTGTATTTCTCCATGGTGGTGGGAAACGTTTTCCACTACAGAACACCACCACATGTCTATTAACGTTACATCCTAATTTCCTCCATTCACTTTATTCTACATTGAGGGATCCAAATGAGATTTTTAAGGATTTTGTTTGTACTTACTTTCTTTTTACTTGCTCCCCTCTTTCCTTCTACTACCACATCTGAGGAGTGGTACAGGAAATCATCTGATTCCTATAATCTTATGTTTTTGGTATTTACACCTTAGTTTCCTTTAGTTTGAGAGTTGCTGAAATTTTTTCTCCTGTATACATCTTGCTACTGTTTTATATTTATTTTTTAATAGAAGGTTTTGTGATTTTATTTCTACACTACCGTCTTTCCTTAAGAACACTGGCTTAAAAAACATCAGACATTTAACAGATTACTTATTGTTCTGTTGGTTACAAGAAACAATTTCAGCCAAAATATTGAAGGTCTGGTATTCTACAGGAACTCAAACTGGATCCCAATGTTTCAAATATCATCAGGACTATCTTTTTCTTCTGATGCTGTCTTGTGTCTCCTTCAATGTTTATCTCTCAACAAGCTGACTTCCTGTTTTTCTGCACTATGTTAAGTAAATGTGGCCTCTTAGAGCTTCAGATTTCATATACTATAACTTAGAACTTAGTTCAGCTAGAGAGACCATTATGTCTCACAAGTTTATCCATACATTTCCCAGTAGGGACTAAGTAAGTGTGGGTCATGTCCCCACCACTATACTCAGTATGTGTATTTCAACAGTAACTATGTGGATGGAATCTAGGTGAAGAAGGTTAGTTCCAGATGGATAGATGGATAAGGTCTTACAAAATCAAAGTAATGATTAGCAACAATAACTAGTTATAGGAATCATAGTTGCCATGATGCCCAAAATTGCTTACCCTGGCCCTAGAAAATGCACAATCAATAACTTTCACACCGTATCAAGAGTTCATGGATCCCTAAAGGGAATCTCTTGTTCCTGGAAATTTATATAACTCAAATTAAGAACTCTCACATGTTCTCACATGTAAGAGCTTGATGCACATGTATGATCTAGAATCACTGGCATTAACCTTCACTTTGGAGACCATACTAAGGTTTCATTCCTTCGCTACTGAAGGTACTAGCAAGAAAGGAAAAAGGATAACCATGAAAAGATTTCATTATATTACTTACAAGTATAAAGTTAATTGCTGGTCACTTTCTCTTGAAGTAAAGATGAAATGTGTACTCGGAGTTGCTAATCATTTCAATCTGGTTATTTTGGCCAGTTCCTTTTAGTATTAAGTAGCCTTACTGCATACAATAGGATACTTTCATGGAAACAAATGCTGTAAGAGTCATACTTAAGGTATTGGTAGGAAAAAAACAATCTTTTTTTGACAAAGCAAAGTGATATATTCAAGACAATGTCTGGAGATACTTGCTAGTCTGAAGATCATAATTATGCAGAATTGTTGATTTGTTGTAAGAAAATGCTTTAAATAAACGTAAGACACCTTGAAATATATACCTTTCAGGTAAAATATTGAAAAGTAACAAGACTTAGATTCAAGGGTGAACGCTTCAATATTTATATTTTCTCTTTTACCATAAATTGCTTAGTACATTTATATAATATGCAGAGTTATTTAGATGTAAGCAAAGGACCAATATGCCAGTCTGGCTGGTTACAATTTTAACAACTTCAGAGAATTTGAGAACTTTCAAACTACAAGGGAATTAGTATTAATGTAGATAATTTGTATCCAATCATCTATCTTTAAAAATGATATAATTTATGAGAAAATACTTATATCTAAAGAGTACCTCATTTAATTTTCAGGATCTGGTAAAATTAATTGTCTTAAATTCTAAGTATTATCCAGTTTATTCATCAAGGACATTGGCCTTTCAATCTTGTTTGGATTTCTTGTGGAATAATCCTGTCCAGTCAATTGTACAACATGTGGTCATGCAAAGAAAAAGAGCCCTATAAAATAACAAGCCATGCAAGTGAAATACTGATGAGTTGCTTCTATATTGCTTTCCCCCACTGATGTTATTCTAGTAATTTTGTCCTTGTGTTTAAGATGGTTAACCTGGCACTTATTATGATAACAGCATATGCGAATAAAAGAATAAATTACGAAGTGCATGATTCCTATTGATGTAAGCATTTGTTCTCTATCAGGAATGTGCCTGGTAACAACAGTCAAACAATGCTCTTTACCTTCCAAATTGAACACTGCACAATGCCTGACTTTAGATATAATTACTTCACATAATTGTTTCTGTCAAGAATAAATGAAGCTTTAAAAGAACAATGCAATCATTACAAGTGGAGCATCTTAAGATATATATTATACTGGGCCTTTTACCCTTAGTGTTTTCTGAGTTGATATTAATGACTAAAGATTCTTAAAGCACGCATCTTCAGGCACCAAAAACAGATATCTGAATGCCTGAGCTATCCATGGGTAATTTTAATACACTCTTGTTGCTCAATGAAAACCTAGTAAGAGCAGTTATTTGTTTGCAGTTAATTTATTCAGCCCAAGCAAAAACATGTTAAAGACACAAGGGAAGAACAGAATGTGCAGTCAACTTCCATATTTATAAAACCAAATATCACATAGTATGCATTGATAACGGAAGTGATTTTTTCAAGTCACTGAGCTTTATTTCAGAATTCCTGGTTTGCAAAGTATATTTACATATACTCTCAGATTTAAATGTACTTAATGAAAAAAGTCATAAGGTGGTTTCCATGCCTATATAAAGCTGAGACAGTTATTTAGTAATTTTTGGGTCTCCAAGACATCTGTATGCCATGGAGATAGATAGATAGATAGATAGATAGATAGATAGATAGATAGATAGATAGATAAATATATATATAATAATATATTAAATTATATTTAGTTAACCAATTATATAAAAAATTATTTTACACATTTATTTATTTGTCAGAGAGAGAGAGAGCAAGGGCACAAGCAGGGGGAGCAGCAGCCAGAGGGAGAAGGAGACTCCCCACTGAGCAAGGAGCCTGATATGGACTGCAACCCAGGATCCTGGGATCATGACCTGAGCCAAAGGCAGACACTTAACCAACTGAGCCACCCAGGAGAACCCGATTATATATATATATATATATATATATTTTTTTTTTCAGAAGAATCTGAATCTTCTCTCATTAACATGTTCAATAAAAAATTACTGGGAACACTGACCTCACATTATTCAATATTTATTTCAAATTATTGGAAACCTCCGAAGTGTTAAAAGGTTTGTAAGTGTCACTTTAAGTGTCATGGAATAAGATACAGGGTGCTCTGAGTGCAGTAACATAAAGAGGGAAGGCCTGAACTTACTGGAGAAGGGGTTGCCAAGACTTCCCTAGAAAACTACCTTGGAATTGAGATGAAAGGAAAGACAAACAGGAATTAACTAGACAAAGTGGTGAAGATCGTTTTAGGGAACAGCGAGAAGTCATTCATTGAGCAGGAAGCAGGAACAAACATAAGGATAGAGAATGAGTCTGCGGCTGGAGTAAGGAAATGGCTAGGGAGTGTGGCATAAGAGAAAATTATACAAGTAGGCTGCATTCAATATATGGGCCTTAATAACTAGCTTAAGATATTTTTTTTTTTTTAAAGATTTTATTTATTTATTCGACAGAGATAGAGATAGCCAGCGAGAGAGGGAACACAAGCAGGGGGAGTGGGAGAGGAAGAAGCAGGCTCATAGCCTGCTGGGATCACGCCCTGAGCCGAAGGCAGACGCTTAACCGCTGTGCCACCCAGGCGCCCCATAGCTTAAGATATCTTTGCCATTTTTAGGAGAAACGGAAAGAACTTGAAGTATTTTAAATATAGAATTAAGATATTTCTGTTAGAACTTTTAAAAGATCCAATTGATTCCAATGTAGCGAAAGTATTTGTGGGGGTATGTGCTAAAGTGATTATAAGAAAGCAGCTAAGAGCTGTTGCAATAATTCCAACCAAAGATGACAGGAGCTTGGACAGGGAGAGAGAAAAGCAAACATGTTGCATATACATATTTAGAAGGAAGGAGGACCTGGTGATAGATTGGACATGGAGAGGGTAAAATAGATGAACCAAAGACTGCTTCCGGGATTCACCTTGTTCAATTTAGTGAATAAGCCAACTCAGAGAATGAAGAGATGAGGATTTCATGGAATGATCTCGATGACCTTCAGATGCATCAGAGGCAAATCTCTTTGCTGCATTCATATAAAAGAACTGAAAAAGCAGTTGGACAGGGATGCTGTGGTGCTCAGAGATTTCTGAGCTGAAATACTACATAAGGTCTTTGAAGGACAGATGCTATTTAAAAGCAGGGGCCTAGATGTGCCTTCCGAAGCAAAGAGTACAGAATGAGAAAGAAAATAACCTACATTACCTCTTGAGGGCTTCCAGATAAATCTCATTCACATGGCATGTTGAAACTATGTAATTTCTTAGGAAGCAGGAAGGTGGGAAAGTAGAAGTCATTTCTTAAAAATTCAAAGGTTATCACTGATAAATGTTTGGTTGAAAACTTGATAATTGATAGTTGTTATCTGTACCAGGCCACAGAGCTAGAACTGAGCACCCTGAAGCCTCTACGTCTCATAGCCAAGTGTTCCAATCATCTCACTGCACCTCCATGAAAAGTCTTCACTTAATCTTCAGAAAATTCTGGCACTAAATTCAAAATGTCATCATTCCCACTCTTCATATCTTTCCCTCATAAAAGGAATCTAAGCTGAAGACCTTGATCTCATATCCTTTTCTCATGCCCATACAGGTATAACCAGTCAGAAATGTCTGTATTACCTTAAGTTTTTATTTATCTGTTTATTTATCTCCTCAAATCCGATGGTTTTAAATGACATATAAAGTGTGGAATTTTAACTCGTAGGAAGTACCAATCTAAGGTACCAAGCAAACCCTTTCTAACTGAAAGAGGCATTTTTTTCCCCTAATTTCGTTATTTGATGCTGTGGATCTACCTTTAAAAAATTCTATTTTTTTGCTTTTGTAACACTATTTTCTCTTTTCACTATGATTCCTCTGCTTGGTTCTGTTCTTCTGACTTCTTAAAAATTATAAATTTTCAGTAATTTGTCTGCAGCCTTCTCTTCCCTTAATACCCTCCTTCTGTAAGCTCAGTCATTCTTGTAGCTTTAAGTGTTGCCTGGGAATAAATGAACATGTAGATGAGTGGAAGGCACATGGGTTTAGTGTCACTTATGACTTAAATTCCAGCCCTACTAATTCCTAACTGCAGAGAAGTTTTTTGTTTTTCCTACTGACTATGAGTATCAATTTCCTCAATTATATATGATATATATATAGAATATAGATATATATATCATTCTCTATATCAGTTCTTTCATGGATTTTATGAGAACCCAGGATGTACCCAGTTGGCAGTCAACAAAGGATTTCTCTGTTACCGAATCTAGCTCTTCAACCCAGAGCTCTAATGAATTTCAGATCTGTATATCCAGTTGCATTTTGACATCTCATGGAGGTAGACAGACAAATCCTCACTCACCAGCTTTCTTTAAACTCACCCCTCTTTCTGGATTTTGTCTCACCTAATTACATCCTTATTTGCCAACTCCCTTCAAGTTACCCAAATCAGAAACCTGAAAATTATCTTAAATCTATTTAATCGGTCACACTCAACCCATCTTGTCTTATGAAGCCATTACCCATATATATTTCTAGTTAATTCCATTGTCTTGATGATTTTTTTCACCTTCAATACATTCATCAATTAGCCTTCCTAATCAGTCTCCGGGCTGGTTTGCTTCTTCCAGTAATATTCCCCTTCAATCGACCTTATTTGATAGTGCCAGAATCGTACTTCTGCAACATTAGACTTGCTATGAATTACTTGACTGAAAGTTTGTCCTGTCTTAAGATTCTAAGCCAGGTCATTCAAAGTCTTAGTTTTTGCCTAACTTTACCACTTCAACTCCCTGAACCTTAATGTTAACTCCAATCATCCTGGAATATGTGCAATTTCCATATCAGAACATAGATTTTTAAGGTTCTGTGTTTTTTCTACCTAGAATATTCACCCCTTCGCACTCACTCTACTCCCACCCACTTATGACTCAAATATCACCTTTCCCTGACTTACCCCTATCTTGGTTAAGGATCCAACCCACTCCATCTCCTTAACAAATGATATTATTCTGCACTGCCAATATTTGCTTACAAGTTGTTTTGTTTTCTCTCGCTTGCTTATGTTGCCCTTAATGATTCAATTGTGAGTCACTTTTATTGTTCTAGGAACATACTAGATATTAAGAGTGTATTTTTAATGAACTAATGAATGATGTATTAACTTTTCTAAAAACAAAACAAAACACTATAATATCCTTCCTGCAATTGTATTTTCTCACGTCAGAGTATTTCTTCCTTTCATTAATTTATTTTTATTAAGACTAGTAACCCTGATGACTGAGTACCTAGCTCTGCCACTGACTAGATGTGAGACCTCTGTCAAGTTCTGTAGCTTTTATATGTCTCAGTCTCCTTATGTATAGACAATTAGTAAGCTCATAGGTGCACTGTGTAAATTCTTTATAAATATTTTTTGAGAAAAGGGTTTAGAACGGTAAATATTGAATATCATTAGTCTTCAATACTGTTGCTAATAAAGATGCCAAAAGTAAGGCTGTCCCCCAAATCCATTTTTCACCCAAATTCAAAATAGATTTGATAAATTCTTATCCACAAACCAAAGGGTTTATAGGAAATCTAGAGCTATTATCTATTTTCATGTGGTATGATTCAGAACTCTAAGAACATTTTAAAAATATATCAAGTGCTACAGATTCCCAGAGAATTTTCTGACATAAATAAGTCAGTGTTTCATGTTCTCGCTCAATTTCTTCAGTGACAACATGCCAGCAAAGTAATCTAATGAATATACGTTTTGAATAAATTTAATTAAAACTTATTTTGGGAATCTCCAGTACTGCTATGGGTAGATTGTTATGCCTATATATGAGGTGAAGTTTACGGAACAATAATCTAGATCATTAGTCATTTTTTTTTTCATTTTTGAGCCTATAAGTGAGCAAATGATTTGACTGTACATTGTTCCATCAATGTAAATGACCATATGTGATACCCATTATATGCTCCCTGTTATCTTTAGAAATAAATAGCATAATTGCTTAGGGATTCCTTTTGACAATATGCAGATGAGTTAGATACTTAGTTGCTTTGAAAGGTAAATATACAACTTCAGAAACAAAGGTAAGGCAAGGTGCATAACTACACCTTATACATGCCCATCAAGATATATATTTCACAGATACACAGGGCAGAAAGAGGTCCATTGTTCAATCCTTAGGTGAGATCAAATCTTTCCAAATTCTCAATCTTGAAAATGTAGTTGACATATTTTTACAAATAAATTCTATGAGAAAAGTACTTTTTTCTTGAATCCAAAACTGAATATCTAGACATTGTTTTGTTCTGCTCTTGGAAGAAAGCCAAATGGCCATGATATGGGTGGGAATATAGTACCGTAAACAGGCCATGCTCATGATCTTTGTATAGGACATATTTATAGCCACTGACTTGCATACTAATGTTTGTTTCCAAATTTAATTAGAATGACTGGCATACAGTATATCATCTTAAAAGCAGCAATTCCTGAACACTGTTTCTGTCTAACCTCTTAGTAAGTGGTTATCTTCCATGGTTTGAGTTGTCACTGTGTAAATATAGTCAAGATACAATTTTATTTAAGTATAAAATATAAATGACCCTGACTTTTAACAAATGACATCCATAGTATGAAATTTGCAGGATTAACAGAACTACCTATTACATAAAAGATGTGGTGGTCTTTATACAGAGGGAGCTGTTAACTGTCTGTTAATAAGATAATATTAAAGCTAATTTTGGAGCATTTCAAGAGGAAAGAGTTAGCAATCACCTTTTCATTTTTAAAAACAACAGTAGTGCTACTTGGTCTTGGAATATGATTATTCTTTGAATGCCAAAGGAGGAGTCCTTCATAATTTAACATTTTAATCATTTCAAGGTGATTTGCTTTTACTGTGAGAAACCCTGTGTTGGCACTTTCCCCACATGTTTCCCAGGCATAATCGCATATTAGTTGCAATTTTCTCTGCAACATAAGACTTAATTATGCTAAAGAAAAATGCACCGTTTTAAACTAAAGGTGTAAAATACCACTGGTATCCAGTTTGAGTGAATACTAAGACTGGAAACTCATTACCCCTAAAAATGTCAGTTCTGATGAAGCATTTAAAAAAATTCTAAGAATCAAATTCAAAATGTCTTTACTAAGCTGTTTTATGGTAGCGTGTACCATTGGAAAATGTGATGAGTCTTCATGTAAAAATGCTGATTTGAATTAGATTTAGAATGTATGTCATCCTCAATTAGCCTTTCCTTCATCAAAATGATCTCACAAACACGGAGAATGAATCTTTATTTCCTCCTTTGCACATGGGAGGTCATTTGTCAGATTTAATATACTTCTACCTATGTCTTCCTACATGCTTGGAGTTCAAGATGGATGACCATGGACTTCCAGAAAAAGTTTCTAGCCTAAAACTTGTATTTAATTTTAATATAATGCCAAAACCATTCATACTGAGACTGAAAATTAGAATAACATTTACTAAAATAACATTGATTTATTTCCATTTGGGGGGAAAATTTTGTCTCCCTTCCCCCACCACAAAAGTTTATATACCAGAAATCATCTAGGTAATCCAGGGTGAGAAACATTACATGGTAAGCATTTTTTTCCTTGAATCATTTATATACTTTTTTGACCCAGACTTGAATTAATACTACTGTCTGTGATATTATAAAAGTGCAATCACTTATTTTATGGTTGTTTGTTTAAACTCAATTAGTCTAAGGAATTTTATAAATTAACATCCAACAGTTGGGCAATTATGGTGACCTTCAATACAGGTACCAATTTAGAGATTATGAAGCCCAACAAAAATGTAGTCTGGTTAGACTTGTGGTATAAGATTTATGTATTGAATGGTTTTTCAGGGTACCCTCAATACATGGTTATGACTGCTTTCTCAAGAAACTTATATATCCATTTATTAAGGTGCTATTTGCAAAGCCAGGTATTTAACAAGGACAGTCCCTGAGAAACCTGGCTGTTTATGACAGTATTTCAGTACTTGCAATTATAACCAAGAACTTTACTTCTCCTGTGGAACATTTATACCCAGGCAACATTTAAAACTGGCTGTGTTGCTTTGCTTGAAAGGTAAAGAATCACCTCCTTTTGTAAGGCCTACTGAAGACTTGAGGTTAAGCCTAATGCCATCTTCAAGGTGACACAATAGAGTAAAATAATGAGAAATTTTTCATTCTCACTTTTGTAATAAAAATGGTGGCTGCAAATGTTTCGTCTTATACAACACATGCTATTGACACTCATAAAAGAAGTTAGAAAATAATGGTACGTACTGCATGTTCATGAAACATTTAGCTCTATAAGAGTAATAAAAAATAACAAATTTTAAAATGTTACCAAAAAATGCCTTGAAAAGTTCAATGGAGAATTCAAAAGAAATAAATAGAAAACTAGCTATAGAGTTCCAAAAGGATGAATGGAGTGGCATATATGTAAATTTTTATGATTCTTGAAGATACCTTATAAATACAAAGGCAAAAACAATTACCTACAGGAATTTTGATATGGATTAGTATTACAACGTTCACAGTAATTGTTTTCTTAAAATTTCAGGTAAAACAGTTACAAAAGAACCTTAAAGCTCCTGCTATAACACGCACTCTATTAAAATGATTGTAAACTCCAGTTGCATGTTAAGTTTCTGCTTGTTAATGAACAAATACTGCACTATAGTTTCTATTTCAATAGTCATAATATCGACCCTATAGCCCAATTTCCAGAGAGTATAATTATAATAACTGTATCACTTAAATATTAAACTAGTTTATAGCTATAGGTTTATCATTTCCTAATTTTGTACTCTAATCAATTTATATAGTCACATGCATCAGCTTAACCAATAAAGTATGTTTGGGCAAAATCGGTAGCAGAATATGAACATGACATTTTGGAAAACAAAAGATATAATGTCCCATGGTGAATATTACAATAAAAATTTAAATGTAAAATTTGAGGATAAGGGGCACCTAGGTGGCTCAGTCAGTTAAGCCTCTTGACTTTTGATTTCGGCTCAATGTCATGATCTCAAGGTTGTGATACCAAGCGCCATGTTGGGTTCCGTGTTGGGTGTGGAGCCTGCTTACTATTCTCTCCCCCCACCCAACCTCTACCCCTGCTTCTGAGTGCTCTCTTTCTCTAAAACAAAAAAGCAAACAAACAAAACAAAACAAACCTGAAGATGGTCTTGGTATTGTTTCTTGCATGTGAAAAAGATGTATATGAGTACAACCCACAAGACAAAATGTCACTGTATTTGATATTAAACAGAATGGTTTCTTTTGAATTGCATAAAAATCAAAAGACAGACTTCCTATAAAATAGGTAATTATATACTTGAGGGTGAAATATGCCATTAGATTTTTAAAAATTCTGTATATTGTTCAACAGTGCACCATATAGTCTCTACTCCTATGGAACTTCCATAATAATCAAGGGAGAGAGGTAACATATAAAATAATACACAAGATAACTTCAGTAGTGGGAAGGGAACTGTAAAAAGAAAATGCTATATAACAACATAGAGGATGAATGGAGAGAGTAAACAGAGATGGCCTACATGGAAGTTATCATTACGTCAAGACAGAAAGCAGTCAAGGGCAAAGATGTGAAATTCAATGAATGGCATCCCAGGTGCAGGGAACACAGATTTAAAAGTGCTCAGAGAAAGGCGCTGGGTATGTGAGAGAGATGGAAGAAGGTCAATGCGGCCAGAAGAGAGCATGAGAAAGAAGATGAGGTAAGAAGCATGCAGAGATCAAACAGCAGTGAAGACAATTCTGACTTGCACTGAACATTTAATACGTGCCAGCCATGTATGGTTTTAGTGCTTAGCATGTGGATTCCATTGGGCCTTTTCCCCAAGGTAACTCATTTAGTTTTTATTCAAATTGAAATGGGGAAAAAGAAAGGTCTTTGAGATCCCTTACTACTCTCTCTGATAAAATCTGCTATAGGCAGAGGAAACAGTGGGAAATATGGTTCAAGGGAGTTACTCTTTTTTTAAAAGATGATTTAAGCCATGTTTGTATGAAGATGGGGAAATAAACCTAGTGAAGCAGTCATGACTCAGTTTCTTCATCACTAAAAGGGGGAATATAGAATCATGGTTTGTTATAAGAAATGAACAAGATTTGTCTGTGTTTAGTTCCTGACTTACAGTGAATACTCAAATAGTACCTACTAAGATGGTGACGGAGAAGAAAAAAAAAAAGAGAGAAAGAAAATTACCATCACCAATCCTTAAGTAAAGGTATTTAAGGCTTATGCCTCTCTTTAGTAAAACTAAACAGTTAGGTGTAATTAACTTAAGTTGTGTAAAGTGGCTGCAAAGATATTTAAAAGAATCCACTGGGGTAGGATTTCAGAAAGAGTAAGCATTGACCATCAACCAAAAGGAAAGACAATTAAAAGGACAACTGTCAAAATTAGCCAAATGATCTCAAAATTCTTTCAGGATTATTTTTCTCAAGGTGTTTGCTTTATAAATATCGTTATCTCACTTTCTGTTATATACCTATGGCATCAAAGCACAACCATCTATTTTATAGGCTTAATAAAATGCATTTTTTTAGTTTGAACAAAAATATCTCTATTGAATTTCTCTTAGGTCTCAGAAATCAAAACCTAAACAGAATGTACTTCTGACTACTTCAATACCATAAAAAGAACAAAACAGAAAAAAGGCAATCGTTAATACATAGTGATATCATCTCCAAACTAAATTGCAAAGACTAAATTGCAAAACGTTTGGTGTTGCTTTAGGCTTCTAAGATTCCAAAAATGTAATCACATATGGTGAACTGAGTATCGTCAGAATTTGTCCCTACCAAAAGACCTTCTACCTTATAAAAGAATCACAAAAAGACATAAATTTCTGATTATGGAAAAGAAACAAATCAATTTAAAGAGTAACAACTACAACTTCTTTTTTTTAAATAAAAAGTACAACTTTGCTCAAATCTGATTTGCGATTTGGCAATATATGACAATGGACAAATTATTCTTTAAGTTAAAATACACAGAGGTGTGAGCCACTGAAAATTTGACCTTCGATATTAGAAAATTTGAATGTGACACACTTATCAACAACTTGTTAAAGACTTCCACTGTTGTCAGTGTACAAACATAGGGTAGGAGTCTGGGGAGGCAACAATTAGAAATAAGAAGTGAGACAGTACTGCCAATAGCTTTAAGATTAGGTTTGATGAAATCATAACAGTAACTTAATATCCTCAGGTCTACCACCTATCTTTTTGGTCATTGCTACTTCACTAACATGTCCTTTTTTCTCTTGTCTTCTACTGTAGTTAGGTTTCTCCAAGCAAGAGTACTGGTGCCAGATTTGAAGACAGTAGTAAAGCTGAGGCCATTTTCCTACAGCTATTCTAGAAAATGAGATCAAGGAGGAGTGGGTAAGGAGTGGCCTTACTCTGTGTTCCAATTATAGGTAATGGACTCTCAGTGTCAAGAGACAGTTGATCCAAGGATGGGATTAGTGACAGCTGCAACATCAATGCCGGTGTCCTGGCCCCTTGACTGCAGGATATACTCAAATGCATTTCTTCTCTGGCCCTTCCAAAAAATTTTGTAAGCAACCAAATACCCCATGTTAACTTCCATTCCACCCAAAATATCTAGAGTTGTTTCACTGTTGTTTCAATTGCTGCAATAAACTTTGATACAACAGTTGTCCTTTAAAAAAAAAAAAATCACTTATGTTGTATTACCCTACATTAACGTACGCAGCAGAATTTGTTAAATACCAAGAACGTAGAGAAAACTCTGCTAAGAGATTTAGATTTGGATTTATTATCCTTAATACACATGGTGATCCTCTTTGGTAGTTATTACTGCCATTATTTTACTAGTACGAAAACAGACTAAGAATGGTTAAGTGGTTTCTCCGAAAGTCACACAGCTAGTAAGTGGCATACCTGAAATTCACCCCCAGGTCTATTTGATTCTTAAGGCCACACTTTAATAGGATATACAGATTTTAGGGGAGGTGCAATTATGGAGGTGAGGAGGATGGGGAAGTTGGGAGCAAGGACAGAACTGATGAAACATAGTGAACAAGCTTGCAAGACTTAGCCGGAACCTGCTCCACTTCTACTGCCAATACTTTCTGCCATAGCCTTTTAGGGAAGTGAAATATTAACTCACTTTCTACTTCTAAGGAAAAGGGAATAATTATTTCCCTAGGATTACTCCAAGTGTTAAAATAGAATACATATGGTTCTCAGATCAGAGAAGGTACATGTATTGGTTTCTTCTTCCTCTCCCGATAGCTCAAGAGCACGTATTAGCAAACTAGGTCATATTTAACAGTACAGGCTGGCATATTGTTGGCAAGAAGAAGTCCACATTGTTAATTGTTATCTGTTTTTACTAAACTTATATTGGTGTGTTTATCTTCTTTACACAATCACCCCAATACCTGGTTAGCTGAACAAAATAACGTTCCAAATTTGAAAAGTTATGACTGCAAAATAGATTAATTGCCAAAATAAACAGAGAGATGGTAGAGGGGATATAATGAAAGGCAATTTTAATATTTTATCAAACCCAAAGTAGTTATTAAAAAGGAAAAAATACCAATCATATTAAGTTCATTGTAGAGGAGTCAGGATAGCCCATTCGTAGCATTAGATGTATTATAAATTAACACCAAAGCTCTTTAGCTTTAATAATGAATAATCATAGACATTGAAATTAATAGAAATTCCTATAGGAATAAGGAACTTGTATATCATATCAATAGGAATGGTTGGTTGTTTTCCCCCAAGTTATCAACTACAGGTTTCTTTTGTCTTGTTCCCCGTAAAAAACATAAATACTGTTTTGAAAAATTAGCTTTATTTTTCTGCCTAATAAGTATGATTCCAGGCTTCTTCAGTTTTAGGCTACAGAGGATTCTTTAGTGGAAAACGGCTAGGAATTCTGGCTTTGGAATCAAGCACACTTGGATTATATTTCTGTCTTCAATACTTACTAGTTTAATGACACTACGAAAGTTATTTAAACTCTATGATTCTCAGATTCTTCTCTGTAAGTGGAGGTAATAACCTCTGCCTCCGACTACGCTGTGCATTAAATGAGCCCCTCCCCCGCACACACACCATTTATATCATCTAATTTATAAAGCTTAACAATATTAAGGAGATACAAATTTTTGTAATACTCTAAAAATATTTCTTTTCTTTTGCCATTTTCTCCTCTACTGATCCTTAGAGCAGGGTGTATTCAAAAGGAAGAAGGTACTTCCACTCTTTTTAGGCTTCCACAATTGAACGATAACAGAATAGCTATGGGAAAGTTCAGTGATTTTTTTTTTTCTTATTCTCCTTAACATGCTTAAAAGGGTGCTAATATTTGCTTAGGTGAAATCATGGAAGCTTCTGTTCAGACACTAAAATTAAATTTAATTATGTACTCGGGAACATCTGCTCTGGTGAGGTTTTTTTTGTTTTTGTTTTTAACGGTAAAGCGAATTGTAGTACCAAATCGAGACCAGAGACTAACTGTACAGAATCTAACCTATTACAATAATACAAAATCTAACAAATTTTAGTTTCTCCCAAGCATATTGCTAAGCATGCACTTTCCCTTGCGAATTTATAGCACATGCTTATTGTATGGCCGTGATACCTACATTCAATGCATATTTGATATATTGCCTCTAATACTTTATTTGTGGCCCACCTAGATGCAATACACAACTTAAGATTTTTATTTTCCACATGACAAACTCTAGACATTTAAAGATATTCAATAATTTTCTCTTTCCCTTCTTATACTATCAATTTCTCATGTTTGTTAATGATGTAGTTTAAATCTTGATTCCGCAACACTACTGTACCTAAGATACTAATTAGTAGATGGCGAAGGCTCATCACCAACCTAGGCCCTCAGAAATGTCAATCATGGTTAAAGTTCACAAATCTATGGTTGCTTATTTATTCTGCAAGTCCCTGTAAGAACAAATCTCGCATCAGTGAAATGGAGACAGGGCAAGAGAAGGATGGAGTAGGAATAAAAGAAAAATGAAAAACACAGAGAATGAAGAGAGACAAACAGATAGGAACAGCCACCTCCCTGTTCTTCAGAGGAAGAACACAGCTTCTGGTCGTATCTTCATGAGTTAGCTGATCGGTGAATTTGGGGGCATGGGCAGATACCCTCAGTTCCACGCATGCCTGTCTCATCATTTTAGATCGACCCGCCAGGAGAGAGGCAGCATCCTCCTTCGTACTCTGCCCGAGTGGAGAGGTCTAACATAGGACTTCCTCGCTCTGGCCTGAAATGGACATTTCAAAAAAATTAAGCTGCTTCCTTTCATAGCTGGTTCTTATCTTATTTATCTTATTTATATGTAGGAATGACCCAAGCATTGGAGAACACTTATCACTCAGAGCTCAGACATTAAGTAGCAATAGCATCCCTGAGTATCTGGGACAACCTCAAATGTCCCCTCTCCACTTCAAAAGGCTCCTTTAGTAGAAGGCTTCATTACCATACCTGGATTCTTTATAAGATGAAAATTATGATATTAAAATATAGACACTAATGCCATATTCAGTAAGAAAATATTATTTAGGGGCAGAGTTATTAACTTTTTAATCCATATAAAAACATACATCCAATTCAAATTTATTGATAATGCTAATAATTCTATCTTCAGCAATCTATGTCTTGTGTCCATCTGTCAGGTGGCTATAAACCTGAACAGGAAAAGTTCAACAATACATTTCTAGAGCAGGGTTATTCTCTATATGATTAATATATTTCCATTAAAAATATACCTGATATAAAAAGTATCAGCTTGAGATGCAGATTTTCTAGTCCTTGTCTTCTGAAGTAACTGATCGTCATGAAGTCGCCTAATCTCTATAAACCTCACTTTATTCGTCTGCATATTGAATTTACTAGACTGATTTCCTATACCATTTATCAGACCCCAAAACCAACACATTTAATATTAAAAGTTATATACCTACACATTGGATACATTTCAAATAAGTAAATACAGAATCTCATTATACAGTATTCCAGAGTGAAAGAATTCAAGAATACATAGATGCTGTGAAGACCAAATGTTTTCTTTGATGCAGCATAAATGATGAATCCTATGTAGTATTTTAATAGAATATATTTAGCTAGTGCCTTTAACACACATTGTGCTTTCCGAAATCCAGATAATACAAATAAGCTGGTGAGCTCGGTAAATAAGAGAAAAACAAAGTGATGGAATTTTTCTCTGACCTGAATGAAGCTGGTAAATGTTTTGAATTCATGTCTTACTACTGTCCACAGCGCACCCTACTCTGTGACAGTGACATAGAAGCTGTAATTAAGAAACGATCTTTAAGAGGAAAATGTAATGAATCCAGAATGCATTTTGTTTACTCAATCTAAATGAAACAGGCAGTTGATTACCATGTCCAAAGCAGGCAACTAGGAGTACCACTTCTGATTATCAACAAGTGGAACCTCTATAATGATCTCAGGGAAAAAAAAAAAAAAATCTTTGAATCGAGTGAACATGGTAAATATTTAATATCCATAACTTTTTTCTGAAATAGGCTTGCCACTTTCGATTGAAATTAAGACATATGTTGCTGACTTAAGAGTTAATAAAGACATAGGCTCCACTAGCAGAATTAATATTCAAATGGTTACATTGTCTCCAAGGCACTTGAATATCAAAAAGGAAGAGGAGATTTTATTGATCTGGGAAATGGCAGCAGGTTATGCTTATTGTATATAATAAAGACTATTGATTTTGTTAAGCAGAAAAATGGCACTTTAAAAAGCCCATTTCATATCAACTGCAACTGAATAGTACTTTCCACCAGTCTGGAAGTTTTCAGAATCATTTTTAATGGAGCAAAAAGTATAATTTGTCAGGAACATCCTTTAGACCAACCGAATGAGAGTTCATTGCTATAATGAAGGTTTTCCTCTAATATCTAAATTGAAATTGCAATCTATTCAACTAACTTAAAATTATAGGCAATGTCCTCCCTGCAATAAAAGGACCTCATACTAAAGAATAATTTCTTCAGCTTATACCACCTAAGGAGTTTGAGAAGGAAGAGGTTTCTTCCTAAGAAAATATGGATATGTTCAAAAGTTGATGATGATACTCGAACAGAAAGCCAATACACATTACTTCAGTAAGTTGTAATTATTTCAGGGAGTAGTAAAACCTAAAGTGCTGTAGGCCTAGAAGTTACTGCAATCTACCACTGAATTACTGCTTATCGATGTTTTATAATATGCTGATGGAAGTGACAGAGCTTGCTACCACTTTATAAAGTGTATTTATAAAATACCTTTGAAATAAGACTAGTAATTTTTGTATAGTTCTATAAACTAGTGAGTATAACTATTCAATATGGTCTACTAGAAGGTACTTATTTTGCTTTTGTGTTTTATAATTCACAGATTTATTACGAAATAAGTTGTTGCAGACAGGCTAGAATCCAAGTTTCACTTAATTCACCATATATCTGAGACTGATCTCAAACTGTGCCAGGAAACATAGCTAGACTAGACTTTCCAGACTCACTTGTGGTAAAGGATGGCCATGTGCCTAAGATCTAGCCAACAGACAGTGAGAAGTGACATATACCAATTTCAGGGCTGGGCTACCAAAGGTTTCTTGTTCTTATCCATGTTCTGCTCCCTTTCCATCTGGCTGCAGTAAAGATGGCCAGAGTAAAAAATAAAAACAACTGTTGGAAGTGGCCTAACATCTACCTTCCCAAGCTCCTGATCGACAGTATGAAGGAGAACTGTCCTGCCCTGCTGTCTTTTTTGCTCACTCAGAACTATTAGATCAGCAAGAAATAAACCATGCTTGAACTATTATTTATATTTGACCTATTATATGTAAGAAATGCTATTATTTTGACTGATACAGAAGTTTGTACCTTAAATAGAATGTTGAATTATGTTGTGCTTTGAAAGGCAGGCATCAGACAGCAAGAACACAGAGTAGACTGGAAAGCTTGAGGGGTTTCCTGTACTTCTGCGTAACATCTGGTGTAACCGTTGCTACCAACAATTTGAAAGGAACTACCAAGCCTGTGGCTCTAGAGGGAAATGTTGGAAAGAGCCAAAATGGCATTATATATCATTTTTACTTGTTTTTAGCAACATATTACAAGAAAAAAAAATGATTCAAAAAAAGAACTGGCCAGGTTGCAAACAAAAATGAAAGGGAATAGAGATTATTCACAAAATTGGAAACTCCCAGGGTTAGAAGAGGCAGCACCTTCTGGATTCTAAACAGTAGGCAGAAGTCTAAAAAAAGTTTGAGAACACCAAATTCCATAAAGACCTCTCAGCTTAAAAAGTAAAAAAGCATCCAGCCCTTGAGCAAAGATCAGGCGCTTAGTGGAAAGCTGGTACCTTCCCATTAAAATCTGTTACCCATGTTTCCCCAGGATTGGGGGGGGGGAAGCAATATTGTGTAAGACTGATGAATCACAGACCCATACCCCTGAAACAAATAATACATTATATGTTAATAAAAAAAAAAGACATATTTAAGAACTAAACCAAGTGAAAAGCTTCGAGGCTATCTAGAGATCCTAGAACTGCCTTGAAGCAAATCGGTCAAAAGCATTCCAGATACCAGGGGGAAGTGTATTTCCTTGACCTTGTGCTGAGAAAGCCTGTGTCAGCAAAACAAATTTCGATGGAAAGCAGATTATGTGAGCTGGGAGACCCTCAAGGAGAACATACTCCCAGCGCCTACTTCAGATGTGGCCATAAGAGGTAATGGACGAGACAGGACCTCCCAGTAGGTGGAACTAGGGGGCAAACGAGAAAAACTGGTAAGAATTTACGCTGGAGCAGAATCTGGGTACAATAAAGAAACCTTCTCTGGAAAAGGGAAGAGGGTCTTTGAAATGCCTACCCCAAGAGGTTATATTATGGCTATGGACCAGCACGGTTTTATGTCTCTTATTCTTGTTTCAAAATGGAACACATATACTTTACTGTGTGTGCACTTTTCTGTATCTATTTCTCAACTGTATATTAGGAGGGAAACAGAGGCAGGTAACTGGTCTAGTTTATGGATCTTCAAACCATGAGGAATCATGGACATCCTGGATTTTGAGCTGTATGCAGTTATTGGTTAAATCACTTTGTATTGATTTCCTTTGAGAAAAAGTGACTGACTTTTCTGTGTGGGAAACTGGGCATATATTTTAGTAACTATGAGAGTGGCTGGGACAGAGAATGCTTGTTGTCACAAAATCTGCATTTCCCTCTTCAACTTGAACACCCAGCTAGACAGATGTCTCAAGTCACACTTGCAGTTAGGTACCTGTGACTGACCTCTGCCTCAAAGACTATGAACAGAAGTGGCGTGTACCACTGCGGTACACAGTGGGCCTGGCCCATAAAACTACCCTAAAATACTCTTTTTTTCCCATCTGGTAATTTGAAAATTGGTAGATAACCATTATGTTTTAGAAGTCGGAGATGACTGAGCATCTCTTGTCTGGGTCCCTGCATAATTGTGTGGAAAAGAGTCTCTCTCTCTCTCTCTCACAACCTCTGCATCTGCCCAGGATTTTACATGAGCGTGATAAACTTCTAATGTTTTTAAACATTAAAGATTTATAGACCAGAATTTCTAAGTACTTAACATTAATCTAATGCTCATGTTCCTTGGTTTTCCCTCTACTGAAAAATACTATAAAATATAAAGATAAAAAAACATTTCTTAAAGAAGGATACCAGGACTCCAAGTATAAGACTTCTCATGATTAAACTTCTACTTCAATTTAATAACTTATAGAAAGTAAAACTGATATAAATACTAAAATAAAGAAATGCTATTTTTTTATATTAAGATGTATCAGTGATTCAGAATTTGTGTGAAATGCCAAAATTTTTACAAAATAGGACACAGGAAAGATTTACATTTTGGCATCCTTTAGATTCTAACTCCTGGTTACCTGTATAGTACGAGTAGATTTTTCTTCCCCAAATTAAGTTTTTTATATTACTTTGTTATTCCTAATTTAAGCTGAAGAATTATCTTTGCAATTTTATGAAAACTTCACCTAAAAATCAATTTTATTGCAGTCATAGAAAGTTACAAATATTATTACTTGCTAAAATGCATTTCTTCTATCAGCCCAGTTTAAGTAGATGAGTTCCATGATGATGCCAGCTAAGTGATTTATATTCTCCTGAACTTCCATGGCAATTTGAAATTTTATATTACTTTATACTTTCTGCCATATATTATAGTTTCTTTTATAGATCTCTTATTACAGAAAGCTCCTTGAATGTTTTCACTCAGTTCAGCCTTCGTCCTGTGCCTTCAAGCCTCTACAACATATTAAAATTAAAAATTGTGTTTTGCTCAATAATATATGCTAATACACCTATTTCTTCCTTTACTGGGCCTCTTTCGGGTCCTGGATTGTACCAGAGTATGACCAGAGCTAAATCTTAAAGAATATCATGGCAGTAGGGTAACAACTGTGTAATGATGGCCACACCACTGCTAGCAGCATGGCATCCCTACTCCTGAGTGTCTATCTAATGTCAAGTTTGCATTTCTGATACTATTCATGGTACCCAGTGGTTTGGCAGCCACTGGCTCGCTGTGAATCCATCCAGCCTGAATTTCCACTTGACCAAATGTAATATGTAGAAGGAAAGTACACTTCCATTTACTACGCGTAAAGAAATGAGCAAAAAAATTAATTTTAAAAAAGTTTTCCTTTTAACAAATCTGACAGTTTTACATGTAATAAGTACAATTCTCAAGGAGTTACATAGTTCAAAAAAAGATAAAAAACAAAAACCTAGGGGCGCGTGGGTGGCACAGCGGTTAAGCGCCTGCCTTCGGCTCAGGGCGTGATCCCGGCGTTCTGGGATCGAGCCCCACATCAGCCTCCTCCACTGTGAGCCTGCTTCTTCCTCTCCCGCTCCCCCTGCTTGTGTTCCCTCTCTCGCTGGCTGTCTCTATCTCTGTCAAATAAATAAATAAAATCTTTAAAAAAAAAAAAAAAAACCTAGGAGCCTTTCCAGGAAAGCAGCTCTGAAGCTAAACCAAAGAAACAGAAGTAGCTCTTGTTCTTTCTTAGAGAATGCACATGGAGTCAGAGTGAAATGTACAAAATATTAACAACAATCACTTCTTTGAGAAAAAGAAGTGATGTATGAAAATCGGTCTCTAAAGATCTTATGGTATGTATGGGGTATCAGGAACATAATTCATATCTATAATCTATATCTTTTTATCTTATATATCATAGATATGCTTTAAGAGTTAAATACATAGATGTTTTTCCAGACATGTTATCACTAGAAACTACAAGCACATATTATCTTCAGACAAATACATTTGTTCTTTTATACCTCTACATTTGACACTGAGTAATATATAGAATTGTCGAATCACTACATTGCATACTGAAACTAATATAACCCTCTATGTTAAATTATACTGGAATTAAAAATATTTTTTTAAAAAAAACCTTTAAAAAAAAAAGAATAGCTATATGTTTTCCCCCCTAAAATCCTTTGCTAAAATTAAGAGACAACTGTTAATGGGTTTCTTTTTTAAAGAAACTGGTGTGGGAAGTAGGTCCATGAAGAGAGGCAAAAAGGAAACAGGGGTTATCAAGAGGCATTCATCACTCTGGCATTGGTGTTAGTAGATGAAAGCAGTTGATCCCTTTCTAGGTTGAAGGAAAAAGAACATATTGTGCAATTATGTCCTGTGCTGAATATACTGTTGGCATTCAACCAATTAATAATAACAAGAATGAAAAAAACTCTGTCTGCGATAAGAATAAGGCTTCCAATATTAGTCACAGTCTGCTTAGCTTTAGGTTGGCTTAGATAAATGTAGTAAAGACAAGGAAAACATCCCACTCCACACTTTTTGGCTAATTTAATATCTTTGCTAAGTGCTTAGGTAGGACGGTGACAGACATAAAGAAAAATGCATGGATTGATTGCACTGATAGATAAATAGAGTCCATTTTAGCACAAAGAAAAACCTTTATAATTAGATGTGAATACCTGGTTTCTTGCCATCCATCACATATGCAAGTTTAGGAAAGTATTTTTGTAATGAATTAGAAATGAGTAATATTTCATAATACTCATGATGCATTATACACATCCTGCCATAAATGGCTCAGTTTGTACTGACAATCATAAGATTCAGAAATGGTTCGACTTGTTTCAAAGACCTTTCCACAAACTTCTCTGCCAAGTTTTTTGAACAACTTAGCATTTTCAAACACGTGAGTCATTCAAATTTCAGAAATGTTTTATGTAACTTTCCTAAAGCAACTACTGAAGTCCTACCTAAGTTTTTGGCAAACAGCATCCAATGGTAGGTACTTAGCCAGTCCATAAATTGAGGAGATACAAGCTCCATAAAAATGTTCTAGGGCCCTAATTTAACCAAATAATACCACTAAGGAAATAAGCAAAGTGAGCATTTTAAATAAAATTTAATTTAGTGAATAAAGTAACAATATGCATTTTAGTTTATACACAGGCTCTAATACTGAACCAAGGGGAGGAAAAAAATCAAAGTAATTACATGCCTTAGCCTCTAATTTTACAAGGAAGATAAACACATAGAGAAAGAAGAGTTCTTTTTTTCTTTTTTCTCTTTCTTTAGAGAAGGGAGAGCAGAGAGAGAACGAAGAGGGAGACTAAGAATGCACCAAAATGTTTGATTAATTTTACCCAGATCTGATCAGCACAAGAAACATTGATCAGATACACCAAGCATACTAGAGAGAAGAATAATGACTGGAATAAATAAGGAACAAGCTTATAATCTAGACCAAGCTTGAGACTGTACTGTTATACTTGAATGAATAACAAAATTGTAAACTAAAAATAATCTCTGAATTTATACAAAGGTAGGGGACCAGAGTGGCTGTCTTCTCCAGGTCAGGGGTGGCCTCTCAAGTTTCCCCAACAAAATAAGGGAAAGCAGAGAGTAATTTTACCAAAAAGGTTTGTGTGGGGTTTTTTGCTGTTTTTTGTTTCTGTTGTTTTGTTTGTGCTTATTTCTTAAATATTATCATCCAAAATTCCAAAGTGAATGAAACAAAGAAGACAAGGACTATAATGACAGGAAGAAACCAATACGGCAGATTATCTCTAAGAAAATGTACTTAATATAAACAAAACAGTTTATTTGCTATCCTTTCTCTTAAGCTTCTAGCTACTATCAGAACAGTGAGGCAGGATTCTTGAAGTCCTGTTTTTAAAATGTTAATTTCTTATAAGGAATACAAAAGGGAATTTGCCTATTTTTATTCAATTTCATAAGAATTTGTGAAACTTTTAAAAGGTTAGTTTTAAGAGGTTTTGATTTATAAATTTCTCTTGATTTTTAGAAAATAACTACTAAAGTGACAATTAAGACAATTAATGAAGCCAGTGCATACCATTATTAAGCTTCATATCCTTAACTTCCTGCCTCAGGTAAACCTTTGACAATAAAAATGTACAAAATACATTTGGACAATTAGGAAATAATGAAAAGCATTCAAGAATGACATCTGACAAAGGCAAATAAGGGAATATTGTACTTGAAAAAAATGAGCATTTATAGATCAGCTGCCCCTGATGTGATATATCATAGATTATTAAGAAAATTGCATACCAGTATACTGAATCACTTGCAATTAGCTTGGGGGTAAAAGGAAATGGACTATACCTAATTAATTACGATGATGAAAGATGCTGATTCAATGGAAGATGTTTCTAACTTATGAGAAAAACACAAAATTAAGAAAATAAATCTACATTTATACTACACATATAAACCTAGCAAAGAAGCAATTACAGAAAGACTACTATTGAAAGAAAAATACATGGTAAACAACAAAGACAAAAAAATCGTAACACAGAATGAGCCATGAAGAAGATATGAAAGCAGTGTGTCATGGAGCTGTAACAAGATGGTAATAATGACTACGTGTACTGTCGCCCTGACTCTTGAAATAACAGAGCTCAATTTATAATCCCAAATTCTTATTTACTAGCTGCAGAACGCTGGGCAAGCTACTTAGCTTTTTTGATCGTCACTTTCCTCCCCTGTTAAATCTGCATCAGGAGCTGATAACACTAATGTATTAGAGGCCCAGCTTACAAGGAGAACCTGATGTATGGAATCAATTGGAACCTGAAGCCAATTGTTAGACTAACTCATAATTCCTTCATACATTCTTAGAATTACCTATCCTTGGTTACTGTGATTTCTTTGCTAAATTCCTCAAAATCAGGATGTCCAACTAAACAAGGCAGATGCATTAAAAGGGGGTATAAAAGATACCCAACATCTGTCACTTATAATTATAACCATTTTATCTAAAACCGCAGAACTTAAATAAGGCTAGAGAAGGACTTCACATAAAATGCAATTTAAAATAATCTCTTCAAAATACGAATATTTTTTAAAAATTTGTCTTACTTACGTCCATGCCTTAAAAGTTGTTTCTTACAAAGAAAATAAGATTTTTAATTTTTCTGATACTTAAAAAAAAAATCCAAATCAATAGAGAACATAACTCTCTCTACGCACTAAAATCGGCCTTTATCAAATGATTACTTTCTTTCCTTGCAATATGTACCCTCTGATTTTAAAATATTTTAGTTCTTAAAGTTTTAGGAATAATATAAAAATTTACCAAGGGATGGAAAGAGCAAGAATGCATTATATCTATTTTGCTTTGTTTATAATAACATATTGCATTAATCAAGGCTTCGTTCAGATAAATTGAAACTGGTTCAATTTCTTCTTGTCAACGAGAAGAATATAAATGTTGTACAATTGTATAATTGATTTTGTGATTCAAAAGGGGCTCTTTAGTAGAGATAATTTATCAAGGATGACAAAAATGGTAAATGAATATTTCCTTGTAATTTGGAGAATTTTCTCATTGAAATGGTGAATTTACAAATGTTCAATGTTACAATGATCAAAAATTCTTCTCACAAAATGTGTTCCTTAAAATCTTTCTTCATATCTACAGTTTCTAACCCAAATCAATTTTTCAACTTTATTTCAATGTTTGGTTTTCTTCTTTCATTAAAAAAAAAAAAAAAAAAAAAAAAAAAAAACTATGAAGAAAAGATATTGCTATGGGTATATTAAATAGAAAGAACATTATTAATAATTAGTTGAGCTTTACTATTAATCTTTTAAGCCCCAAACACATTGTCAATTTAGGTTGTAGTTTAAACATTATTTACAAAAATAATATTTGATGTCAAGAAATTGAAATAATACTGCCAAATCTGATACATGGGTCACATGCCTTATAGTAATATATTAATCAAATGCTTTAATAAATACAAATTTTTTTCTGGTTTATCATTCTCATTTTGTTTATAGCTACATATATTTTCACTGTGTCTATAATAATAATATTGGGAAAATAATAACCTTCAAGGCATCAGATGAGGTCTCTGGTGATGTCACATTCACTCTGACATTTATACTGACTTCATTTATGACAGACTGAAGGTGATGAACAGGTCCAAGCAAGAGGTCACCTTGTGTCAAGACTGGTATACAATCTGTCAAATGCAGTGACTGTGAGTCTGCTAATGAGGAATTAACTAGACAGAATGTTGCTATTTGACTGTTTTCATGCACTCCAAACCTGTTAAACAATGCTAATCAGGTGTTTATTAAGTGAAACCATTATGCCAAACTTGCTGCAAACCTCACCACATGTCAGAGAGGTTGTAACATATTATTCATCCATTTTAAAGCTAGATTAACAAGAGTCATTTACTAAACTTTTCTTTTCTTAGCCTTTGGCTATGCCTTGGAATCAAGGTTATACTTTTATTTCAATTTTTCTTAAAATGGACACACTTAACTCTACAAAACTATTTTAAGTTAGTGCCTCTTGGTGAAAAGCTCTTTTCATTAATTTTTATATTGAAAATCAACTATTTCAATAAGGTGAGTAAAAGAACATTTCAATTTAAGCAAAATTGGCCAAATCAGTAATGCTTTTGAAATGGAATGACAAAATATTTATTACATAAAATTGCAAATTTTAGGCTAGAAGTGGGCACATTTGTTTTTAGGGGTCTTTATAAATTAGGAACAACAAGGCAATTGCAAGTGACTCTGGATATAATTATACTTAAAAATATCTAAGGGCTTCTTCTAACCTAATATTTCATGCACTAATCCTTCTATAAAAGGACATTAATTATAAGCCCCCTATAAACTGATATCTAACAGATAAAATATTTCATAACCTAACGTGATAGTATCTTCCTCTTTTCTAAGACGTGTCAGAATTTACTTAATCCATATAAAACTTCTATCTCTTACAACAGTTATTTGTGTACTCTCTATATTTTAATATACATATTATTTTAAAAGAAAATAAGGCTTAAAGTCATCAGATCTAAGTTTATACGCAGAAACATCAACCTACCGGCCAAATGATTTGAACAAGTCATGTACTCTATCAATTATAAAATTTGGACCAAAATATTTTCCCAGTATGAGTTTTGAGATGATCAAATTGAATTGATATATAATGCAAATTTTAATTGAAAAAAATTTTAAAATTCAAGCTAAAATCAAAGTTCATATTACTATTTAATATTTTAAATATGTGTGAAAATATTGTATAATCTCTTATGGATCAACAGTATCATTTTTACAACATCATTACCATACTTCTCCTTTCTGTCACCATCCTCATTATCCCATACATTTCATGTGTTTAGATCTCAAGCTGCTAAAAGCAAAAACTACATCATCTGTAAAAAGTTGTCTATCAAAAACTACCTGTATTAGGTACAGAAGGCAAGAACATTTTATTGGTTGTCTACACATACAGGAGATAAAATGTCCAGTCGGCCAGCCTCAACTGAAGTTTCCTGAAGAAAATTCACAATTCCTTAGAAATTTGTAAAGACTTTCTCAGTTTCAAAATTGGAATTAGATGTCCTTTCTGTGGATTCCCATAACATTGTACTCCACTTATCATATCACTTTCAATATCTCACTAAATCTAAGTTCTATGAGGATAGGCACTATGAGGCATAGATAGATGTACAGATCTATACATACCTCTTGTCTCATGTATACACACATTTAGACATATATGCATACGTGTGTGCTTACATATGCCTAGAATAAGAGCTGGCACATAGTATGTGTTCAATATAAAGAATTCTTTAACTGGTTGAGATGGTGGATGAATGCCCAGTTTTTATAGCTGTTAGAAGAAAAATTCATTAAACAGTATATAGACTGGAAAAAAAAACCATAATATGGACAATTATTTCCTTTTGGTTTAGATCTTATGAGTCCTTTTGCCTAATAAAGATGGTCAGAGGTACTCCCTCCTCACGCCTTCTATTCTCTCCAATTTGGACATTAGAGCAAATCATAGATTAAGATATAGAACAACCTCGAAATATAAATTTCAGAATATTTTGAGAGAGATGTGGAGTTTTAAAGGCAAATGAAATCTGAAAGTTTATCTAGTCTAGTCTCCAAACAATGTATTAGTTACTTAATATATAAAAACTGCTGCATAGCAGCCAACACCACAGAAATATAATAGATTAGAAGAGATTATGAAAAATTATATGCCAACAATCTGGACAACTTAGAAGAAATGGAAATATTCGTAGAACCGTAACCTTCCAAAACTGAATCAGGAAGAAGTGGAAAATTTGAACAGACTGATTACTAGCAATGAAAATGAACCAGTAATCAAAAAACTCCCAGCAAACAAAAGCCCAGGACCAGACAGCTTCACAGGTGAATTCTGCCAAACATTTAAAGAAGAGTTAATACCTACTCTTCTCAAACTATTTTAAAATACAGGAGGAAGAAAAGTTTCCAAATCCATTCTACAAAGCCAGCATTACCCTGATACCAAAACCTGGTATAGACACTACCAGAGATGGAGAGATGGAGAGATGAAGGAAAAGAAGAAAGGAAACGACAGGCCAGTATCTCTGATGAACACAGATGTAAAAATCCTCAAAATATTAGCTAACCAAGTCCAACACCACATTTTAAAAAATCATTCACCACAATCAAGTGGGATTTACTTCTGGGATGCAAGAGTGGTTCAAAATTCACAAACCAATCAACATGATACATCACATCAAAGAACAGTAAAAACCATATGATCATCTTAATAGATGCAGAAAAAGCATTTAACAAAGTACAACACCTCATTCATGATAAAAACCCTCAACAAAGTAGCTTTGGAGGAAACATGCTCCTCATGAGAAAGGCCATATACAAAAAACCCACAGCAAGCATCAGTCTCAATGGTGGAAAACAGAGTTTTTCCCCTAAGTCAGGAATAAGACAAGGATGTCCACTCTCAGGATTTTTATTCAACATAGTCCTGGGAAGTCCTAGCCACAGCCATCAGACAAGAAATTGTAGGCATACAAATCACTAAAGAAGTAAAACTTTCACTATTTGCAGATGATATGATACTATATATAGAAAACCCTAAAGATCCCACCAAAAAACTACTAGAATAAATGAATTCAGTAAAGTCACAGGTTACAAAATTAATACAGAAATCTGTTGTGCTCCTTTACATTAATAATGAAGTAGCAGGAGGAGAAGAAAACAATCCCATTTACAACTGTACCAAAAGTAACACCTAGAGATAAACTTAAGCAAGGAGGTAAAAGACCTGTACTCTGAAAACTATAAAACACTGGTAAAAGAAATTGCAGATAACACAAATGGAAAGACATTCATGCTCAAAGACCGGAAGAACCAATATTGTTAAAAAGTCCATACTGCCCAAAGCAATCTACAGATTTAATACAATCCCTATCAAAGTACCAACAATTTTTTTCAAAGAGAAAAAAATAAACCCACTACAAATGGATGCCTGTTTTCTGTCTGAATATTTTAATACCAATATATTTATTCTTTGGAAAGTCACATATTTCTAATTTTTAATATTTAGAAAATAACTTTATTTTGAACTTAATTATATTTCAAATAATTTTATCCATAAGTTACTTTTCTGCTATCTGAAGCAACCTAAGAATTTATTTTTTTAAAAGACTTGATTCATTTGAGAGAGAGAGAGAGAAAGCACAAAGACGGGGAGAGGCAGAGGCAGAGGGAGAAGCAGACTCCGTGCTGAGCAGGGAGTCCAATGCAGGACTCGATCCCAGGACCTGGAGATCATGACCTAAGCCCAAGGCAGATGCTTAACCATCTGAGCCATCCAGGTGCCCCTACCTAAGAATTTAAATTGCTCTTCATGGGAGCACTGCCCATATTTAATCACAACTAGCACTGTCAACCTGTTTTCTCAAGACCTTAGCTTTTTCAATCACTCTGTGCATTACATGTTTTAGACCCTTTCAGCATCATTACATTATATATCCTAAGCAAGAGTCTTATTTCTTTCCTATTGTTAACCTTGATATATTTAAATATATAACTACTATTGACATTAGGATATTTCCATTACTAGTACCTTGAGATATAATGAAGCTTATGGTGTTCTTTTAAATTCATATAAATTCTATGCTCTCCCTTCCATCTTTAGAATATATCCTTTCAAAAATCAAATTTTATTATATGGGAGAGCACTCTAATATTTAATAAAACTTCATACTAGCTTCTCTGCTTCAAAAATCTTATTTTTCAGGATAAGCCTTCAAATAAGGTTATTAATATTTCCTCAAATTGAGCACTATTTGAGGTAGTCAATTTGCATTAAGAGCCACATTATACCCAAACAAACAAATCAACCAACCAGCCAAACCTAATAATACAAACCCAGTAACAGCGGTCCCCAGCATGACCTCCCTCAGTAGGAGAATAATGGAGAACCTGAAATGCTGAGAGAGAAAGAATCGCTTCTATTTTAGCTTCATTATAAGACATTTACTCATGAAAATTGTTTTTTCTTGGATGTTCTGTTTTGCTTGGTTTATGTGACTTTTGTTAAATAGACAGAGTTGAATTCTTTAGGTCAAATGTACCTAGACATGAAAACATCTTTGCTCTTCCCCCATATGATAAATAAACTGAAATGCAGAAATAAAATCTCAGTGACATGGCTAGATTAGCATTAATCAAACAACTGAAACTAGTATGTGAACTTATTGAAAGGGAGGGTTAGATTCCTGTGCCATTTGTGAACAAACATGTACTTATACAAAAACAACTTCCGTGCATAAAGAAATACATAAGTCCACGAAAACTGAATTAGGGGAGTGAAGAGCACAAGTCTGAAAATTAAGTAAACACCTGAGAGGAATAATAGCTGCCAGTTATTACTGGCTTTCAACTTGCTATACTCTCTACGTACACATTCCTTAAATCATTTAAAAAAATACAAACTAACAAGTTATAAATTAATATCTCTACTTTTCATGAGGAAACTTTGGTTTAGGGAATTCACACAACCATAAAGTAGTTCAGCCATATTTGAAACCAACAGGACTCTAAAATCTGAGCTCTTTCTCTATATTCCAATATCTTGTTCCTCTGGGGGGGGGGGGAATGAACAGCACATTTTGTAATTTGTTTTGCAGAAAGCACAGAACTAGGTATTTTAGAGGAATCTGATGGGGAATAATTCAACATTTACAAATTTTATGTTTCAGTGAACAATGCCTTATAGAGGACATCTGCAGGGTGGAAGCCCATCATTATTACTACACATTTCTACAGAGATAGCAGATACATCCTCATTTCCAAGTATTTTCCATGGGTCTGCACTCATGAATAGGCTCTGGTCATATATGATATGCATCTGTAATAAAAATTAAACATGTCTTCAGTAAGATATATTCTCCCACTGCCATATTTTAGTGCTGAGCACCATTCCATCAACTTCTAGCAACACCTACGTGGTCAAAGGAATAGCTTAATGAAAAATTTCTAATTTACTTGGGTTAATATACATGTTCTTGTTTTGGATTCTGGCCATGATACACCCATGAGCATTTTGTCATACGTGTTGCTTTCCATTATTGTTGGTTTATCTTGACTTTTGTTTCTGATACCCATCTCCTTGCATAGACTTCATGGTCTATTTGTTCTGTCCGTCAGTGTGCACGCATGTGCATGTGTGTATGTATACACACATGCTTATATATGTGTATGTATAAAACAAAAAGATAAATCTTTCAATACCTTCTAGGTTTTCCTATAGATGATTTCTTCTTCTAAAGGTGACATCTTTAGCGTAAGTTGTGGAAACAAGACATCTGAATTAAAACATCTCAATTACGCAAAATTCTAGTCATTGGAGATAAACCCTGAATGTCTTACTATATGTGAAGAAACCAAGCATGCAGATGCATGTACTTTTTGTAGCATTGTTATGATTTTGTCCTAGAAACACAGAAATTGGGATACATTCTATTTTGGGTGATTCCCACCCAAAAAAATTTAAGTGAAAATTAATTACATGAACATATTTTAATTTCACAAATTTGAGAAGACAATATTACTAAGTGTGAACATGGGACCCATAGCATTGTTGGAGGCCCAGGCAATTGAAGGTTACTGATAAAACTTTATAACTTTGTAGCTAACCAGCCTTGAGATATGTTAAAGCTTTCCATCTATTAACGTCTTGGCGTTATGATGGAGTGGGAAATATATGGGATTTGGAGTCAGATATACTTGAATGCAAATTGTAGTCCCCATACCTGCAAACTATGCTAAGTTCTCTCAGATCCTGTCCCTTTCATTACAAAATGGGTACAGTAATAGCTATACAAGAGGATCTTTGAAAATTAAAATATATTTAAATCTCATAACAGTTACCAAATTTATATTTTCTTTCACCTTCAACGCTTGCCAGTTCAACAGAATTTTCTATTATAAGTAAAAGGATAACTATCGCTAACAAAATGTGTGTAAAAATGTGGAGATTTTCACAACATGAAAGATTACAGTTCAATATTAGAGACATTCTATTATATCCTATTCCCCTGAGCTCTTGACTCAAATGAAGCACTGAGGACTAATTAACACGATTGTTTTTCACATATTTGGGGGTTCTCCCTTTGTTTCTCTGAATATTTCACAAAGGTAAATATGTTGCTTACACTATAGACCTCTTTGTTATTATCCTGCATCTGTTTCAAAGTGAATAGAAACAAGGCATTCTCTTTGAAGTTAGAAAAACTCAGTGACTATACAGATCCTCTGAGTATAAAACAAGAGAAAGCGGTTTTTGATTGTTAGAAAAGTTGATAAAAATGTAGACAGCCAAATTGAAAGGATGGCAGAGTTTCATACCCCAAAGCGAAACTATGGAAAGATATTTCCCTTTACACACAATAACCCCAGGGATATGGTACAGAGATTAACTATATATAGTCTTCATTCTGATTTACAGCTTCTATTTCCTTAATTGCTATTTTAGTTTGATGTTGAGTTTTTTTCAATTTTCAAATGTAGAAACATATGTTGAGTTCTTTTGTGGGTATAAAAGCATACCCACTTACTGGTTATCTAGCTTACCACTTTAGAGCAATTAAAATTGATACTAACGCATTATGATCATAATATTTCTGAAATATTTTTGAAATGTGAGTGGAAATAGAATATATTATAGATTTTGATACAGAAGACTCAACACTTTCAGACACTCAAGTTTCAAACTGACTATTAATTTTCCTATCTGCATTTAGAAATTTTTATCATTTAAACTTGTCAACACTTAAAATGAAAAATATCCACAGGAGTTGATTTGAACTACCAATATTAAGCAAATTACTTTTTAAATTAATTGCAATATTCATCATGCAGAGCAGAGGTCTAGGCACAAAAATATGAGCATTAAGCTAAACAGTACGATCAAGAATAAGTTTAAAGCATTTTAATGGTTTAGTCATAAAACTTTATATTTATACCAACATGATTAAGAAATTTGTAAGGGCTAATTTGGAGAGAAAAAAACACCAATTTACAATCTTTCATTTTCTGCTGAAACCATGTCTGTTTGAATAGTTTCCATTTGTAATTTCTAAAAAAGCTTCTAGTAATGTAGTTATCAATGCAAAAAATAAATGTTAAAAAAACTGGATGACAGCCAAATCCATCAAATACTCCCTCCAAAAGATAACTTCCCAGAGTCCATCCCAGATGACAGTGCCTTGAACATCTTTAACTTTTCCATCAGAACCATTTAGCATTACTATGCTTCTGCGCAGCTGGAACATCACTACCATTGTCAGAACCAGGCAAACAAATTTATGATGATGTTCCTGGGAATATGGAACTAATGCAGAGGGGATTTCTCTGTAGTTCTTCATTAACATTTTATTCATTACAACAAGGGAGTTTTAAGAGTTTCCTTTTAAGCAAATTAGGTCACTGGATAAAAAACACACAGCATGGAAACACAGTGTACTACTACATAGAACAAAAGATCTGGTTAATAAATTATGATAATGGGATTAGTCATTTGCTAATGTGGAAAGGCACATTTAAATATTTTGGAACTTAGAATAATTTTTTCATGTATTTTATATTTTCCTTGTCTATTTGGGGTGAGGGGGAGGCACTTTCCCTAAGTGTATCTAAGAAAAGTAAGTAGGCAGAAATTATGTGTTTTAATCCTTAACTAAAAATGAAAGGTTGGAGAAAGCAATGTAAGCAGATTAAGAAACAGAATCTAGGAGACAGTCTTCTTCGTAAGAAGAATTTTTCTTTTTCACATCATCATTGAAAATCCACTAAAGATGTTTTTTCCCCCCAAAACAAACATGTCAGTTCTCTGTGTATCTCCCTTGATCCAGATGTAGTTCCACTTTTTCATCATTTCTGAATGCGCTTTGAAATGCTGAACATCCTAGGTAAGAGCACTGACATACTTTTTTCCAAATCGCTTTTTAATTGTGTTCTAAAATGTTCTGCTCTCTCCAAAATGTATTCAATACTTAACAAGAAAGTTGAGAGGCTTAGGAGAAAATAGAAGAGAATGAGGGCTGCTACTTCACAAAAAGCACTGTCTTAGCTTAGGTTCCCTAGAAGAGGACCCTGAGATAAGGGTTGAGGAACTTGTGATATATTCAGGCTTTGCTCTTAAAGAGAAAAAGAGACGGAAGCTGGATAGGACAGGTGAAGGAGCTGAGCAAGGGCAGGATGTCCACATGGGAACTGCCACTCATAGTCACTCTTACTTTGAAGGAGACCCTGCATTTAACACCCCTTTGTCTAGCAGTAATTGTATGCAGGCTGGGAGTAGTGGTATCCAAGCTCCCCAGAGGAGCTGCTCTTGTTTAGCCTGAGGGCAAATTTGCAGAGACAGGGCCAGGTCAAGGTTGCCATTAATGGCCAAGGCCCATAGCAGCTGGGGCCTGATATACTGGCCATCTGGTACCCTGGGGATCTGAAGAGGACACCAATAACGCTACAACTACCACTGAAATATTAACTCAAAATATCTGGTCATATTATATTTCTGTAATCCTTCATAATACACAAAATAATTTTATGTTCACTATATTAGAAATAGGAACACTATATATAGATATATTTTACCATATTTTATGTGAGTACACCATAATTCAGAGAGATGAATTCATCTGACGCAGTTCATAGGATATTAAATTTGAAACAGGAATCCTACGTCGGTATTATTGATGTCTATTATGTTTGGCACAGTGGTATCTTTGATCTTTAAAGATGGAAGAATTGAGGCCCTATGAATTCAAATAATGTTATGCAGGTAATAAAACTAAGGTTTGTATCCAGTTATTACAGAAATATTATGCTTTTCAATAATTAACATTTGTAAATCATGGGTTTTATGCTTATATACAAAAAAATATGAAACCACACATTTCAGAAAAATTTAAACATAAATGTTCTATTAGTAAAATACTCAGCTATATAATAAAATGCCATTTACTCAAAGAAAAAGATGTTAATACAAAGGGAACAGGGAATAGTTATATTATCCAGTCTGTAGAGGGAAGACAAACAGAAGAATCTCCAGTGGTGAAGTGATGCTGGAAAAATAAGCATTTGCTAAGTGAACTTTTGGGAGGTCAAAGAATAGGCATTCCTGGTGTCTTATATGGCACCCAACACACAGAAATTCTTCAATATATATTTTTAAATGAATGAATCACTAATTTGAGACAAGTAGGCAACAACCAAAACTGAGATGACAAATATCATGAAGTACGTAAAGGAATAAAAGTGAGGCAGGAAGTGGAGATGAGAATGGCGAGGTAGGCAAGGATCGGATCATGTTTTCTTGTGAGGATATTAAGGAGTTTCTTTATATTTTGAGGCAATGGAGAGACAGTGAAGTTAAATCAGGGAGGGAGAATCATTTTAGGATTTTGCTTTAAATAGGTCCATCTGGTGGCCTTCTGGAGATTAACAGAAAGGGCAAATGGGACTGGATTCAAGGATGCCAGTGAGGAAGTCACTACCACAATCCTGGTTCACATTGGCCTGAATGAGGAAGATAGAAGTTGACTTAAAATTGAGTGGATAGGGGCACCTGGGTGGCTCAGTCAGTTGAGTGGGTTCATCTCGTGTTGTGATCTCAGGGTCATAAACTGAGCCCCATGTCAGGCTGTGGGTTTAGCTTGGAGTCACCTTGGGATTCTCTCTCCCTCTCGTGCCCGTGTTCTCTCTCACTTCCTCTAAAGTAATATATAGTTGATAAATATTTGGAATCTAAATGACAAATTTTAATCCAAATGCAAATTGTCATTGATGGGGCCACAATGCTGATTGATTAGTAATCTGAGCCTTTGGTAGGGTGGCATCTGTACATTTGTGGATCTTTAGAGGCTATATCAGTGTGCCTCATGAATGAATATGACGGGAGAGGCGCAGACTAGGAAGAGTCGAACATGATGACCTAGGTATAGGTGTTGCACACCTAGGTGCATAGTCTTACCATTTGAACTGAATCATGCATAGAATGAAAGAATAAAAGAATGAAAATTCCAGATTTGAAGGTCACAGACATTAAACACCTGTGAGAAATACGTGTGAAAGCAAAAGTATTCTGGAAAGAATTGAATATGTAAGTAAACTTAGGCTAAGGGCTAAGTAAGATTAAAATAACTACTAAAATACGAAGAAATAACCATTTCTTAAAGCCTGATTCTCTAGACAGGGGTGGAAAGGATACAGCCCAGTGCTATACATCTCTCAGATATCGAGCATTAGTCACAGTTCTGTCCCATTTTACCAAAACAAGTCTTCAGGATCTCTTAATCCAAGGTTTTAGGAAACTGCTAATAATCATTTAGAATGGAAACATTATTTGAAACCAGTCTGGCATTCTCAGTCTTTGCTACATTTATTTTCATGACAACAAAGGAAAATAATCCCATAGTACTATTTTTCTTAGGTGATGTAATAAAGCATGCAATTTTAATTTCCATTTTTAATTTTTAATTCCAAATTTAATTTTAATTTCATATCTGTATCATCTATATTTTTGTGTATACCACACACACACACACAGAAATGGAAAATCTATGTACATAAATATCTAATATATATGCAATGTATACATAATATATATAACACACATATATCAAAATATCCTCTAAACATAATACACATGCTTAAAATACTCTAGTGCAGAATCACTTCATAATGAAGTCACAGACACTGTACAACAAATAAGATGGATGGAAATTAATTTGGCAACAATCCAGGAGTTATCATTCCATTGGGATTATGTACTTTTTTTCAATAATTTTCTCCTTCTCTCCAACCTCCCCTACTGTTTTCCCTACTCCAGCCCTTTCAAACACATGGAAAAAACAGCCCACCTATAGGGGAAAACCCTACAAAATCATGCAAGCATGCAAAATAGAGAGCAGGGCCACAGGTCCCATCAATTATGCTCTTCCTGTCTCTTAAATAAATTGACCTCACTTTCAGGTGAAATAACTTTTATGTAAAAACATCCCTTGTACTCAGTCTATTCTTGACAACCAGAGCAAATAAAATTTAGAATATTACTAAGATAACAAAAGCTAACACTGCTTCCTGTAATCTCAATTTTCTACTTTCATATAAATGTGCTTTTCATCTTAATTGTCTGGACTGACACAGCCAAAGACAAAGAACCAACCTCGCAGGCCAGGGTCCTATCAGCCTTATTAGAAAATGGACTTTATTGTCCAGCACACACAAAAAAAGATTTGTTGAAGGGAAAGGGTGGAACAAAAGTTCCCAACACAGTAAGATAAAGTCAGATCCAAAAATAAAGTTATACAGTCTTATCATCAACAGAATGAGCCACCTAAGAAAGAGGACAGAATCACAGAATACAGAGACACTTTACATGAAGGAGCTGATCGGGGACTAAGCACATTCCCTATTCATATAGTGCCTCCTTCCCTGATTTATACACTAATTTTTAGCCTGGTTATCTCTACAGCTTTTACATTTTTTGTTTAAAAATTAAGTGGCCTATACTAAGTTTAAATAACTCAGATAAATTGTAGTCACTTAAATTATATAGAATTTACACTTAAAGAAAACACTTTCCACTGATAATGCACACAAAAATTTCACAGGTATAATACGATGAGATATTATGAAAGCATTATATACCAATCACTATACACACTATAAGAAAAAAATACTCAAATTCTTGTTTTAATCTGAACCTTTTTTTTTTTCCCACTTTAAATATTTATCCAAATTCCTTTCGATTCAAAAATTGAGTGCCTAAACCTTGGTTATGAGAAAAAAATTTTTTTAAGATTTTATTTATTTGAAGGAGAAGGAGAGAGGGCATGAGCTGGGGTATGGTTAGAGGGAAAGGAAAGCAGACACCCCACTGAGCAGAGAGCCCAATGCAGGGCTCTATCCCAGGACCCTGACATCATGACCTGAGCTGAAGTCAGATACTTGACCGAGTGAGCAACCCAGGCACCTCAAGGTTATTAGAAATTTTAATATTCACTGTGTCGAGATTCAGTGATAGAATTTATTTCATTTTTGTTTCAAGTTTAATAAATTGCAACCAATTCATACAAACTTCTACAACTCAACAAAAAAAATCCAATAATTTCATTGATTCATTAAATCTGAAAGTTAAAAAACTTAAAAATGCATCATGGCATTTGATGGAGTGACTTGGAATAATAAATGCTGAGCCAAAACAGAAGGTGAAAGCCCCAATGGGGAGGGACTAAATTCACAGTATGCTTGCTAAGAATGTAAGAGACCGGACTAGCCAATATATATAAAACAATGTATTTACTGATAGAAACATAATAATGAGGTAATTACTGTTTTGTTATATAAAGATGAGGAAACCGGCACAGAGTAGTAAAGCCAATTTGCCCAAGTTCACACACTTGTAAAGTGTTGGGATCCAGACTGAAATGCGAAGTCTGCTCTAGAGCCTCAACTCTGACACAATACCAAGAAAAAGACTGAGATATAGTTATATTTATGGGCTGGAACATCAAGGCTGTCATGATAGGAAAGGGGTAAGGAGTGCTCAGAGAATGACGGACATACAGAAGCTCCCTTCATAGATGTTAGGGCTTTTGAGAAGGCAAGGGGGATCATATAAAACAGAGAGGTGAACAGTCATCACTGAATCAACACATCAGTATCCTGTTTTCTACATGACAGAATTTAGATGGTTTTCCTTTCCAAAGCACTTTACATAAACAAGAACTAAGAGTTAACACTGTGACCTAGTCAAAACTATTAACTGGTAACACCAGCTCTAAAGAAATATTCTGGGCACTAAGCCCATGAAAGCTATCTGTGTTACTGTTACATACACACATGTTACACTTTTCTAGTAATCAAAATGTAAAACCAAATTCATCCTATCTTCAGCAATGCCTGATTACATCTGTATTTACTCATTCTATGGTCCTTCCAACTGTGTATTACACAATCATCAATAATAATGGATTTAAACAGCAGAGGAAATAAAAATCCTATTCAGGATCAAGAGCATAGTAATGATGTATGGAAGAGAACACGGAGCATGTTGGCCCTCAAAGCTACTTACAAGGAGCTTCCTCTTCTCAGTAAACTAGTAAAGCATAATGTAAATAATATACAGACACTGGTAAACCTAATGTTAACATTTCTAATATGTAAACGCAATTCCTTCAAGGCAGTCTGCTAAAGCCATACACCACTCTCAATATTGAATTATAGTTTCTGCAGCTCACTGAAGCAATATGAATCTTAATTAATTATATAAGGATGCAATGATGCTGCTCAAGTTTGAGGTTTTAAAAATTCACATTTAGATAAAAATGAAAGAAATAGCAGAATAAAGATATTCTGCTATCTCCTTCTTCCTTGAAATCTATTAAAACACTAAAAGGAATTACATAACACATAAATGGCCAATAGTACAAACATATTTTCCATAAAAGACATCAATAAAACCAATAAGGTACCTAAGAATAAAATAAGTAAGAACTGTCTAAGGCTTCTCTGGCAAAAACTATGCATCTTTAATGCCAGACAAGTGAACAAAACTGAATAAATGGTAAAATAAACCCTGACTGTGGATGAGAAAATTCAAAATTATCTTTCATTTTCTTTCCTTGCTGTCCAGAAAGTTTCATACTAGGTTAATAAATGCACAAAAATACACCAAAAAGCGTATTCCTTCATTATACTAAGTTATATGTACCTCATCTTTATCATTTCAATTTGATACAATATTGCAATAACCAATATTATGAAGAGGTATTCAATGCACCTGCTTTGTATTTCTTGGTCATGAGAAAAAGAAATGAAATCAGTTTGAGAACAAAGGCCAGAAAAATGAAACTTTTATTAACTTTGTAACTTACATAAGAAATTCTATTTATTTTTTTACTAACTTTGAATTTATGATACATCTCAAGAGAGGAAAAATATGGAAACATTGGGAATGAGAAATAAACTTGATTCTTAAATTCTACATGCGATTAGCAGGTACCAACCATACTACCACGTGTTCTAGACAAAAACTTAAAAGGATAGCTATTCATAAATGAATCTATATTTCTCTTACTAATTAATAAACACCATGCTGTGAGTAACTGGTGATAATGTACTATTAAGAAAAATCAATAAATTTACACTGAGGGTCAAAGTAATTGGTGTTGTGGAATAGAAAATGATGTATTGTGCATTGATCCTTTAGCAATCTTTTAACTAAAAAGAAGAGAAAGCTAATTACTTTAGCAGGTATCTGAAAATGATAAGATTAAAACAAGCTAATTATATGTTCTTGAATAATGACTTACTTTGATGAAAGTAAATTGAGGAAAAGCATACTGTGATTTAGGCAAAGAAATATTAGATTTTACTAATTACAACATAATCCTGATCCATTTAACTGCCCTTAACCTATTTTCAAGAAGCTTAAACAGAAACAGCAAACATTATTGAACAGAACTATATAGCACATTTCCCCATACTATGCAAGATAAACTGAAATGCTAAAGACATTTGTATATGTGAGACTGAAATTAAAACTTTACCAGGTAAAATGGCCAACAAAGTTCAATGAATTTTTCCTAATAGCCATAGTTTAAAAGTAGTTTTATTTAAGTGTTCACTTACCTCAGACAATGTTGGAGAAATGAAACAGCACATGCTGATCAAGTCTTGAAGATACATTTATGTAGATACCACTTCACGTAAAGTTTTAACAGACACATCGCCCAATCATTAATGTTTAGTTCTCGTAACACATTTCAATTTGCAATTACTCTCATATGATTATTTTGGAATAAATACTGAACACCACAGAATTTGACCCCATGTTTTCTTTCTCAAAGCTTTGTTCTTCCCATTGTTACCTGACTATCCATAATTGTTCTTCTATCAAAATTCAATACATGAAAAGAGCAATTTAAATCTATCTCTACTCCACTCATCTATAATATTCAGTAGTAACAATACTTAAACTTTGGTCAGTAACTGAATGAGAGGCAGCAGGAGTATTGCATCTGCTGTATACAGGGTACTTATAAAATTGCACTGGTTGATGTAATTAGTGGAATTATTACTTTTTAAAGTTACATACCTCCTCTGGTTCTTCAGAAGAGTCAGCATCCTGCTCACAGAGAACGGGCACTGAAGACAGGCTCTCCGCTTCTCCCCGCATGGATCACAAGAACAGGGAATGGGCAAAAGGCAACACACAAATCCTCTCCTCCTGTAGAGTCAGATAGAAAATGCATTATCAACTCAAGTGAAAGGAGGGGAAAACAGAGTCCTATGTGAAATTTCCATAGCACAACAAAGGAATGTTACTGAAAGAAATTGGAATATATTTCTTGAGAAATTATTCACTGATCCCAATAGATCAGAACTCATAACTTCCCTTAAAGAATAAAATTAGAGGAAATGGATGAAAAAACAACAGCAACAACAACAAAATCAAAACCTCAACAAAAGCCTCAGAGGGAAATAAGTCACAAGATCAGATAATGGGGTGCCCAGGTAGCTCGGTCGGTTAAGCATCTGACTCTTGATTTCAGCTCAGATCATGACCTTGGGATAGTGGGATTAGGCCTGCCTCAGGCTCTGTGCTCAGCATACAGTCGGCTTGAGATTCTCTCTCTCACTTCTCCTTCTCACCATGTCTCTAAAAATAAATAAAATCTTAAAAAAAAATACTGGGTGAGGGGAGATAGGAGAGTATTAATCCTGTATAAAAGACATATTTGTAATGCCAAACTTGACAGAGCAGAAAACCATGGATACACAGCTCACACTTGAGGTATACCAATATAATTCAAATAATCCCTTGGTTAAAAACAAAACAAAACAAAAAACAAAACAAAACAAAACACCCACCACACAGATACAAAAATGAGAAAATAACAGATTCAGATGACAAAAGGTAAAGAGCCCACACAGGTAAAGTAGTATTTCTTTTGAAAAAATAAGAGAGAAGAGTAAATCTAAACAGAACATTTCTGAGCTGAAAGGGTCCCAAGTGTTCAGACAAAGGGGCCCCCAATAACATTAGCAAAATTTACTAAAGTCATTCCCATTTAGAAACTACTAAGTATGGAATTCTAACAACAGGGAAGAAACATCTACAAAGCACATCTATAAAAAATATACCTAAAACAGAACAAATGCAAGCCAACTTCACTGATCTGTGAAAACTCAAGTCTAAAAAAAAAAAAAAAACCTCAAAACAAAAAGTTTAATGGTACAAGAACTCTATGTCTAAATGTCCTCAGATATTCTAAGATTCATAGAACATGGTGACATGAACTTTACTGCCACCTCAGTTATTTTTCCCCTCTTTGCAACCAACCTTTGCCAGCTTTAATTTTCTAGCAATATTCTCAAGTTTTATGTGGTATCATATTTAGATTAGTACTGCTATAGAATATATGTAACCAAATTAAAATGTTCTTGGCCAGAATAGATCCTATTTATATAATGACTTTATTGTATAGTAATCTAAGCTATGAAATTTGCAAAAGCTCGTGCGATGGTTTAATTTTGTAATTTGGCAAGATGAGTTGAAATTTGCTTTCTCCACAGTATAATTTATTTTAGGGGAGTTAAATGATTTCTGTTCCATGTCTATTACAGGTTGTGAATTTAAGGACACTCCCTGGGAGAGGGTAATCTATGTATGTAAATTGTGAGATTTTATCGGAACCTAGAGTTCAACTTGCAGAACGTTAAAATGAATCTCTTTGCAAAAGAGAAGTTTATCACTAATGAGTAGAACCTGGGACACTGGAATTATTTCTCTCAAATAAGAGATGAAATGAAGGTAGCTCCCACTTTTGTACAGGGAGTGCTCCTTTATTCATAACATTCAACTAATACTTATTGAGTACTCAAACTGGTGTTGGAGATGCCAAGAAAGACATCTCTTGCTCTCTGGGAGTTTATACTCCAGGGGTGATGACAAATCATAGATATTTAAAATGTTGTATGGAGAGTGACAGAGTTATTCACAGGTTATTATGGGAGTCAGTAGGGGTGGCATCCAAACCATGAGTGAGTCTGAGGACCACAGATCATGGAAGCTGGCTCTCCTCCTGTGAACTCTATACTGTTATTTTTTGTATGTTAAAGTACATTAACTGGGTCACATGACCAACTTGGAGCAAAGACAAAGAAAAATTTATTAGCTCAGATATTTTCCTAGTCCATTAATTTATTCATTAATTGCCTCTTAAAAATACCACTTCATTGAGGTATGAATAACATATAAAAACTACATATTTAGTGTCTACAACTTGAGAAGTTCAGAAATAAGGATACACTGATGAAATCACCCATCTATGCCATAAACACATCTATCACTTCCAAAAGTATTCTTTTGTCCTTTTATTATTTGCTTTGGGTGGAAGCTGAATTTGGAGTAACCTACAGAATACATTTCCATATAATACAAGGTTCTTATTTACCTTGTGTACTACTTTTAAAAACATATCCCTGGAAGGGATATGCAGTATTTTAAGTACCTGTTGGAATAAGACAGAATAAATAGTACTTTAGTAGTCAGGAGAGTTATATTCTAAAAGCCTAACCTGATTATCTTACAGCCAGACCTGACATTTTGCAACCGTAGTAGAACAATGCCTGAATAGAACAGTTATGAGACTTGAGAACCAAAATTTTAAAGAAAAGCAATCCTAGATCAAGACAACTATATACAGATACAGATGGAAAACAATGAGCATTCCTTAAAGACAACTTAAAATACTTGGCAATTTCATTTTCTTTCACAACAGTTTTGAAACACTGTCTCTTTTGCCGAAGTATTACACAAAATTGGATTATTCCTGATTATGGTATTTTTAAAAGGTCTTTTACTTGGCTTAGAAAAAAAATCGTTTATCATCTTTTGTAACATCAGTGTTCAAATACTTGAGAAAGGATGTCAGAACATAATAAACTTGTAATAATTAAAGTTCTACCTAAATCTTCCCTGGCTTAGCAAAGAGGTCTCAAAAATCAGCAGTAGAGCTTGTTAAAAAATGTGGATTTCCCCCTTTCTCACTGGCCCCTTCTGATCCTCACTCAGCTAGACCCTGAGTACGTCTCAGCCAGACACTGTCATGGTCTTCCAGCATGCACCTGAGAGATTCTGAGGTGGGAAGCTCACAGGACCTACCTTAAGAAATGATGCTCTGAAAAAAAGCAGCAACTCTGAGAGGGCTTTTATTTCTCACACTCTATACATCAGGCAGTGGGTCCAGAGAGGTAAGATTTATAACCAATTAAGTGTTGTAATCCAGAATTATGAATAGGAGTATTACAGACCACATGGGCAAAATATTATCCAGCACGGTTTAGACTTGATATTTGGGGATTATATTTTATATGGATTATTCTGGGATCCAATACTTGGTTATATCTTTCAAAATGATTTACAAACTTTGTTTAGTATAGAATCACAATCACTATTGTAGTTTGTGTCACTTGCTTTTAGCTTTGTTTTTTTTTTCTCCCTTTATGATTGATGGTATCTTACTTGTCAGCATGGGCCAGCACATCGACACAAAATGAAAATATATATTTGATCATAACTGAGCTATTGACATCACTAGATTATGAGTGTTTTAAAACTTATTGCCGCAATACAACACAGGTGACTTTCTTCATTCCTCCGCTTCTGTAATAACAATCAGTTTTTCTGCAGGTGGAAATGCCTTTTAGTTTGCATAATTCTGTACTGCAATATCGCACCATATTGAAATATATGAAACTTTTGTTTAAGATGAATAGGTGATAAAATGTTTTACAAGGTTTATTTTTTCCATTGGCACCATAATGCTTTGTTACAAAAACAAATAATGAAAAACATCATCATTAACACTCAAAAAAGCACCATAAGGTTAACATGTTTGCTTTTACTGTGATATACTGTATATGGTTTGACATTATAACAGTAAAAAGCAAATGAAAACCAAAATAATGAAGAGTTTTCTCCATTCTCATTGAGAACCCAAACAAAACAAAACATAAACCTGCATAGCATCTTTGCTAAAATTGCTTACTTTGTTCTAATTTTCCAGAGTAACTCTGAAAAAGACTAAGAGATATAAGGTTGAATAGGTAGACTTTCATTATGCTCCTTATGAATGTTCTAGTTTCTTTTTCCATAAAAACCAAGATTTGAAGTATTCATTCACATTTTCAGATCTACATTGTAGAGTTCTACTTTTTGACATCTCAATTTTCAGAAATTTGAGCTTTGTTCCCAAGGCAAAACAAAACAAAAAGCCAAATAGGAAGCTGACAATAAATACTCATGATATAATAGAGATAACTGAGGTACCCAAACTTTTAGAAAGGAATCCTGACTACACAATGGCCCCTGGAGGCTGGCACAATTACTCATCTTACAGGAAACAGCTCCAAGGCCGCCATCTTCCATGTCACCAGAGTTCCTATAGGATTCAACTCTAGTCCCCCCACCCCCATTAACCTACTTGACAGCAAGCATTTTGTCTCACTCTGTCCCACCTTCCCACTCCCTAACAGTTTTTCTCAAACTTCATCTCAGGATCTGCTTCTACAAAACCCAAACTGAGGCAAAGGATAAGAAAGAAACTGGGAAAAAAAAAAAAAAAAAGACTTATAATGAAATATAAAGCCACAGAACTGGCGTGGAGACAAAGTCATGATTGGTTTCATATTTCACACTATGGAATTTGGGTTTTATTGAAAAGGTAATGATTAATTTTAATAAGGAATGATGCAGCTTATTTGGATTTTAAAAATATATTGATATATTTTGGGATATCAAAACAGAAATTGCTTTCAAGTTTCATCTCTCATGATGCTACACTTTATTTTCTACTAACTAATAGCATGATGCAATTGCTTCTTTTCTGCTTGTCCTCTTGGCTACCATTGACACAGCTGGTTTCAATGGTTAGCTGGCCAACGTACTGTCTATGGTCCAACAACGGTAATACAGAAGGAAGACACAGAGCACTTATTCATATTTTGAAGTATATTTGTTTTCAATTTTAAATAACCTACCATTTTACATGGGAATTTCCCCCACATATTCTTCCTTCATTTAATCATTGTTTAGGAATATGTTAAGTCTAAAAAATGATGAAATTGAGAGAAAACACATTTCTAAAATAGGCTTTATGATGGTTCATTGTTTTTAGGTAGAAAAAAAACTTCAAAAGGAACTATATTTTCCGTTCAGTGCAATGCAGCAAATATATGGAAAGGTATGATGTTGGGGAAAAAATAAAACTTGATTATAGCTTTCTAAGACTTCATAATTGTGTGTCAAGGGGGTAATATAAATTCTAAAATGGAAGATTTCAATATGAGAAGAGTGAAATGAAATTACAGTTATTTATCATACAGAAATGATGAGCTGAAATTTTCTGAGCTACTGGTGAAGGTGTAAGTTGTGTAAGAGACTAAGTGAGAAGCACCTGTTGTTCTTGTTTGTTCAAAAGACCAATACTGAGTCCCTGCTCAAGGGCACCTGCTTATCCTTCATTCAAGAACTCTGCGAGCTGACTCAAGGATATAAAATTAAGAAAAGAGACAAGAGTCTCTAATATGGTGTCTGAACCATTCTGTTCACTAAAAGTAGAAGGTGTTTTTTGTTTATTTGGGTTATTACATAAGTCAAATGAGGCCTCAGTACTTCGCCTGTCACATTTATTCCTGGGAGCCCACTTACTCATTAGCCATATTCAAGCACCTCGGTGTCAATCCATTTCCAGAGACGTAATTGTTAACTCCGTCCTGCTGCCTTTATGCCACTTGGTCTATGACAACCAGGTTCTTTGACTAAGATTAAAGAAACCATGTCAACTCCAGCTTATCAGGTGATTTTCCTCTGGCATACAAGAGGAGCAAAGAAACTATTCTGAAAGTTATCTCTCCGATCTATGTCTCATGGGGCATTTACTTCTATCCAATAGCCTGATAATGAAAGAGAATAAGACAGACACACACACACACATCAAACTTCTGAATAAAAAGCCAGAATTAGAGCCTAGATTCTGGAGCCTGTATAGACTAGTAGATGAGGAAATCTTATAAACATAATTCCAAGTAGTAGATATACTGCTCATATAGTTTAAAAAAAAAAAAGACAGGATGGGGTACAGCTATACATATTCTTGGGCAGTGGCTAAGGTTGTACAATGAATAATGAAAAGGAAGATGGGGAAGAGATTCATAGAAGTACACTTTGGAATAGCCTAGAATCTGAGATCACCCATTTCTGTGCAAACCCTCAAAGATGTATCAGGGATGATTTATTTTTTAAATAATAAAAAGGTCAGGACCCATACTAAGGATGGTATTTGCTTTCTTTGGTCAGCCTAACTGGTACGGGAAAAAATGGGTTCAAAAACAAAGCATCCATGGACAAAGAGATTAATATATTAATTCAGATATTTGAGTTTCTATCATGTGCCAGACCCTGTTCTAGGCTCTGATGCAGCAAAGGACTAAAACAGACGAAACAACAAAGCAGCTTGTTCTCATGGAAACTATCCCAGTGGTTAAGGATCTTCATGATGTAAAAAACACATTCCCTTACCAAGGATGAGTTCACCAGACTCACTGCTGAGTTTTCTTTTTTCCTTTCTTTTTTTTTTTTTTTTTAAGATTTTATTTATTTATTTGACGGAGAGAGAGAGACAGTCAGCGAGAGAGGGAATACAAGCAGGGGGAGTGGGAGAGGAAGAAGCAGGCTCCCAGGGGAGGAGCCTGATGCGGGGCTCGATCCCAGAACGCGGGGATCATGCCCTGAGCTGAAGGCAGACGCTTAATGACTGAGCCACCCAGGAGCCCCTTGCTGCTGAGTTTTCAAATACTGAACAGCCTGGAGCTCCTGATACAGTTCCACACCACCAGTCTTTAGCATACTGGTGAAATTGGACCCTTCCATCAGGGGGAAGACCTACTTAGCAAAGTTTCCCCACTGTAAGAGACACTCATTCTTGATTTAGATTTCTTTTGTTTGTCCCTTCCAGAAACACTCATTGAATGATACTCTTCAAACCACAGCATCCAAATTTACTTCCCAGTGTGAAGTAATGAGATAATTCATTTGGAATTCACTGGTTTTAATATGCACCCAGTTATCTAACACAGGACCAGACAGCCTTGTAAAATAGCAAATAGGCCTATGGAAAATCTAGCTACTGCTAAAGCAGCAAGGAAAGATCTTGTCAGGCCAAGGTGTTTTCTTATAACATATGGTATATGCTTCGTGACAGTATACTATAGGATGTAGGTCTGTCCCAGACACAGGTAACAAGGGATGAAAGCGTGGGCGATGTCGCTCATGACTATATCTAGTGATGAGCTTTAAGACTCATTTTAGTGCCCAAGGAAAGAATAATTTTGTGGATCCAATAGTGATTCCACTGAATCTGGAGATCTGGAAACTGGTATAAGGTCAATTTGTATTCCTCATGCCCCTGATAAAACACAGGGTTATTCTGATGGCACAGAAAGATTTTTATCAAAGAAGAAAATGTTAATGTGAATTTCAAAAGGATTACAGATGACAAAGTATTCTTTGGAATATTTTATAATAATGAAAGAAAAGGTAGTCTGCCACAATTCAGATACCTTTAATTGATCAAACATAATTTACACATGTCACCTCTAATTCATGTATTGGCTCCATCTTACTATAGTTTATCTGCTGCAATGTTCCCATAGCAGATTTACTCTTGCATTCATTCATTTATTCCACAAACATCTCTTTGTACCTGATTACCAAGGTAAGGAAAGTGCTGGTTTCTACAAGGACACAAATATAGACTGTCCTCAAACTTAAAAAGTTTAGTGTTAAGATAGATAAATTAGAAAACAGCTATAATAAAATTTGGTAAGCAAATATAGAGGACAGAGCTAGGGGATACTCTGATGAACAGCAGGCTGGAATGGAAAATCCCATCATGAAGAAGTGATCTTAAGCTGTATTAAATTTGTTGAAAATAAAGCACAAGAGTCATTGCAGACAATCTCTGCTTACGGGAAACATATGTCCAAAGACTCATAGGTAAGAGAAGATGGTATACTCTAGAGCCCGCAAAAGCATGTACTGGCGAGTGGAGGGTGTAGATGGGTAATATTAAACTCATTACTACATACCCCTGTACCCATGACAGTACTCAAAAAATGAATACATGGTCTGGAGAAGGGAAAATAGGAAGCCCCTGAAGATAGGTTTTCTCCTTATCTTTAATGTTATTCATGTGAATTAATGCTATGAACTTCAGGAAACTCTGTATGATAGATACTACCTTTAAAAACCTAGAAGACACCTTAGTATAGTTACTCAAAATCAACACTGCACATTTATCAAATTAAGGCTTATGCAAGAAAATAGAGTTCTGAAGAAATGGGACACAACAGATAGTTTGGGAAGAGAAAGGAACACATTAGAAATGGTTTATTGAATGAAAGCTAGTGAGGGTAGAGTATTGTAAAAGTAGTTGGCAGTGGGCTCTGAATGTCTAGAAACTGGGAGTAAAGGATGGAATAAGACAAATATAAGATTTTTTTTTAAAAGATTTTATTTATTTATTCAACAGAGATAGAGACAGCCAGCGAGAGAGGGAACACAAGCAGGGGGAGCGGGAGAGGAAGAAGCAGGCTCATGGCGGAAGAGCCTCACGTGGGGCTCGATCTGACAACGCCGGGATCACGCCCTGAGCCGAAGGCAGACGCTTAACCGCTATGCCACCCAGGCGCCCCACAAATATAAGATTTTTTTTAAATTATATCTGAGCCTGATTGTAACTTGTCTCTAGAACTTAGCTGGTAGTTTGTTTGCCCAGAGCTGTTGTAACAAAAGTCATCTACAGTGGTATGTACAAAGAGAATTTGCACTAACTCAGGAAACACTTTGCAATACTACATGATTTTCTAATAAGCAATTTTGCTATTTTGTTCCATACAAGTATTTAATTTTCCTTCAAATACTCTTACATTTTTAATGCCTCATTTCTTAATTTAAGAAATGCACTGATTAGCAAATTTGAGATTTAACCTGAGAACATTATGTTTCAAGGCCTATATTCATCACTTCCTCCCCAATGGATCCATGCATGCTTATCACTTTTAACTCACTCCAGATTCTTTTTAATGGAAAGGAAGCTTTTAGCTGTTAGTAATTGTTTTTCTCTTTAAAAACCACACAGCGTTCTTCAAATCACCATCTTTATCCATTTCCATATTACCTGTTACAAACCAGTCAACAGAATTAGTCACAGCATTCACATTCTTGTTTCTTCCTGATGCTATGACATCCCCATAGAGCAACTGCTTCCTCCTTTCTACAACACGGCTTTAGTCACAAACTAACATTGCTTTTGCAAGGTGTAGGATTAGCTAGAGAAATGACAGCTTTCTTCTCAAACACATAGTTTTTTGTTTTATTTATTTTTTTGTTTTCCTCCTCACCTAACCATTCAAAAAGGGCATTTAGGGCAAGAAAGCAAGTTTCCTACATGTGTGATTCATGGGTCTACGGATCCAGCACCCTTATAAATTCATTCATAGGCCTGGGGAGGTAATCAAGAAAATCCCCCTGGCAGAGAAAGTGCCCTCCAATGCCCGCCCAGAAAAGCTGTTATTGTTAACAGACAGTGACTCCTTTGGGTTGCATATTTCCCCTTTCCTGAACAAGTTTTAATTGCATTTTATTGTGCCTTTTTAACAGCTGTACACTGTTTGAGAAAAGCATATACTGGAGGCTGGAGGTATAAGGATGGGAACAAATAAGTCTTTTACACTAGTTCAAAAGGAACCATAATTAGACCTAATGGAGAAAACAGTGATGCCTGACACTGAACCAAATTCACAGACTCAATGCAATTTTAGATAGCATACCCTGTGGAAAGAAGTAGTTTCTGTCTGTGGTAAATATAGTACGCACAGACAATCGTAGGTAACTACAGCAGAGCTTTCTAAGTATCTACCAGGATCAGAATTTCTTCTTCTTGGGTACGCAGTTCGATAGATTTCCCAGTCACTCTGTATTAAGTTGTGGCCCAAAATGTTGCCAGTAAAATATGAATGGAAGAAATGTGTGCCTATTTTGGCCAAAGCTTTAGTTGGTGGAAGGGTCACAAGGAAGAATCCAAGCTTCCTGAGAAAATTACGCAGGGAAACCCCCCACACACATTTAGCTACACCAATTTCAACCGTTAAGTAACCTGAAAGATAAACTTCCTTTGTATTAAGCCATTTAGGTTTTGTGACTTGTGTTAGCTTACGTCAAGTTATATGTACCAGTAACAGAAATGGAAATGAGGCTCTGAGAAGTTGCAAAGGGTATTACCAGGAGAATGGGTTAGGAATTAGGCTAAGACGTCGGGTTCAAGTTGGATAGAAGGAAAAATAAAATCTTTCAACATTCCTTCAGTGAGTTCCATTAACTAAGTTGTAGAACAGTATCTTTAAAATGGCCATTAAAGCCTTCCTGATTCAACCTCTGATTAACTCTACAGTCTCTCCCCGTCTCACACTCTTATTAGCTATAATCTGACCTTACTCGATTTTTTCAATTCTTGAATGTGGCATGATCCCCCATCCTCCCTCCCCACATATCAGAGCCTGGACAGATATTTTCTCTGCCTGAAATGCAATACTCTTGATTTTTCCCAATCACTACTCAAACTTTAGGTCTTGGCTTAATGTTACTTCTTCCAGCAGCGTAACCATAAGCCCCAGGGTATGAGACTGGAGCAAACTCCTCTGATGTGAGATAGCACAGAACCTGCCCTGAATTCTTTACGAAGTCCTTACTAACTCTCCTCCATATCAGGCATAACATTAGGGGTTAGGGATACTCGAGGACAGGATGCAACAGATACAGTATCTACTCTCCTAGGACTTAAATCAAGGAGGACGCTAAGGTAAAGGTAGAAGAATCATGCTAAAGGATGTTACTTTTAGACAGACATAGTGATCTGAAGGAAATTCCGGTGCAAACTTGTAAACTAAATCGCTATTTAAAGAAGTTTTCACTGAAGAAATATTAATGGAGGGGAGATTAGGAGGAGGAAGACCTTAAGTAATGGGCTACAGAGCACACAGTAATGTATCTCCACATGGCACATCTGTTTTGCTTGTCCAGCACCTGTGTTCTTGAGCTCGGATTGATAAAATATATGAGGTAGAGTAAGTTTTACCCACCACCAATTTATTTTGCTTTAGGAAGGTGATAGGGTAGATAGGGACCTCAAGTTTACAACAAAAGCATAGTAGAGGCCTCACGGTCGTTACATTGGGGATGTCTACCGTGCCCAGGAGGTTGGGGCAAACTACCTCATGACAGGGAGTCAATAAGCTGTGAGTCCCTTTGGATTTTATATTTGGCAGTTCTGTACCCCTCAGAGATATGCAAATAGAATCCATTCTCCAGTGCAGTTGTATCTCATTAATACCAGTTAGTCCTTATTCAGCAAGTTACCTCAATAAGGAACAGGTGCTTGCCTCTGTACATTATATTCTCAGGTTCTCATTTATTTTAGATCCCATGTCTGTCTAGAGATTCCTTGATTCCACACTGCAAAGAGGATTAGGTCAAAGAAAATCCTCAGGCTTCTACAAAGCTAAAGGAATGGCCTCACAACTGGCTGTTAACACTGGATTTGTACTCTGACAAAGTGAGCAGACAACACGGGAAAACGTTGGTGTTGGTGGGAGGGATAAGAAGTGGACATGCTATATAATTCTAGATGTTAGAATGAACTTCAAAAAGGCCAGAGGGCAAAGCTCAACAAGTAGTACAAGAGGAGACAGAAAAGATAAACATGGTTACAATCACAAAAATCTTCACCTGTGTTAAGGAATTTATTCTATGAAAAATGCAAAGTCATTGAGTGGCTTTAATGGTAAGATTTTATTTTGAAAATTTAAAGCCAGATGCAACATAGGGGCTTATATGAAGAGAGAAAGTGCCCAGGGTTTAGAGATAATCTAAGCAAATATTAGGTAAGACTGTAGTAAAGGATGTGGTGATAGACATGTGTAAATTTAGGAGATATTTAAATGGTAAAATTGACAGAACTTGCTGAGAGATTAGACAGAACAATGCAAGAGGTATGTGGCAGGTGTTAAATCCAGCTGGATGTTTTGGTTATCACTCACTGTTTTTGAGAACACAAGAACCAGTGTTGGGATGAAAATCATGATTTTTGTCTTGGAGTTTAGTTTGAGGTATCTTTGAAAAATCCAAGTAGAAATATCTATTAACAAGAAGATACAAATGTTCTAGAGCTCAGGGGTGATCTGTTGGTTTGGACAATGGCTTTGGAAGCCATGAGGCTATAAGATGCTAATTGAAGCCATAAGCATGGATGAAGTTGCCTAGTGAGAATCTAGAAGAATATAGAAAAGAATCAAGTCTTACAAATTCCCAGTATACATTAGCCAAGTGACAGAATGAATTTACAAAGAAATGTGTAAGGTTGTGACAACAATTAGGGAAACCTAGAGAGTGTGGTGACAAAATAAAAGAAGAGCGTTTTGCAAAAAGGTGTTGAAGCCTGAGTAGTGGACAGTGGATTTGAAGTTATGAAAGTAATCAGTGGCCTTAGGGAGCACGGATTCAATGGAGTTGATATGGAAGCCAGTTTTGTTTAGAAGCTGGGGAAGTGAAAGCGCCAGTGAGTGCAGCCAATTCTTCAGAGTAGTTTCATTAGGAGGGGAAGGAAATAGGAAGCTGGAAGAATATAAGAGGACAAGATATAATTGTTTTTAACCATAAAGGTAACTGATAATGTGAAGTTCCTGAACAGGTAGGAAGAGATGGAAGAACTTTCAAAAATTCATTAAAAGTCTGAGACTAAGTTTCCATTTCCTTAGAGAGAAGTTTGGATGGCCTTCGGCCCTATTTCCTTCCTGCCTTTGGTTTTTTAGAGAACTGACTCAGTTGCACAAAGCCAGTTTGCAGTGAGAGGCAGCCTTGGCCTGACTTCATCATTCCTGGCAGGAAAGGGCCATGAGTATGCATAATCCTTAGTGGTGTTTCTAGGTATGGAGACCCCTTAAGGATAGACTCCTTTTACTCAAATATGCCCCAACCTCTCAAGCTAATCTAAAACATGTCAAGCAACCAGGTGGGTTTAGGGGAAGCTGGTTCTTTCTTGAAGAGCCTCCACCATATGGCCCATCTCCAGCCTGCTAAGACAAGCCTCAGCTGCTGGAACCTTCACCATGACACACATCAAATGCCCATGCCTGGTCTGTGGTCTGCAATGAGGACTGTATGTGTGCTTTTACTTCTCTGCTTTTAAGTTTTTCTCCCTAACAAATCCTAGGTTACATCTGTGGCACTAAAGGTGTGTATCTGTGACCTTCTTGGAGGAGTATTTCAAAATTTCACTATAGTAGATAAAACTGTGAAATAATCTGCCTTACAGATCAGTTGCAGTTCTACATTCCATTTTTTTTAAATTTTTGCTCTAAGATTGTAGAATTTTTAGTGTATATATATATATATATATACACACACACACATATATATATATAAAATGTATAGGCTAAAGTATATATATATATATGTGTGTGTGTGTGTGATATATATATGTCATTATATATATATATATATATATATATATATATATATATATATATATATATAGTGCCATAGTTAGAGCAGTATTTCTCAACTCTGCTTCAAGTTTGTGAACAATGTAAATCCTTTACCAGAAACCCAGAAATGAATGAAGGATAATGCACAAAAGAGGCAGAGAAAGAAAACTAAAACAAAAACAAACAACAAAAACAAAAAACCATACTTGCAATGGTCTCGCTGAGAAGGAAGCACTCTACATTCTATTATATCCCAATAGATGGACACCCATAAAACATATCAAGACTCCCATTACAACCACTCACACAACTAAGTCTCAAAGTCTTTCTGAAAAATGAAAAAAATGAAAGATTCATTTTTAACTAAGAAACAAAAAAGTCAAGCGAGCACTCTGCTCCACCATCCCATTTGTTGCATGTTAAGTTACCCATGGGTAGAAATCCCAAGCAATCCCAGAACTGTTTAACCATGTCTGCAACACAATTTACAGATCTTCACAAATGTTGTACACAACATAAGGCTCCAGCTACTGTAAATTTTCCTTTCTTCTGGCTCAGCAAATTATTTTGGTTGCTTCTATCTAGTTCTAGAAGTCTACCTTCTGGTTGCTAAAAGCAAACACAAGAAATCATGCCAGAGCCATTAAAACTCAGAGAAAACACTTGACTTTTTTTTTGTACCCCCCCCCAACTTTTACGAGAAGCTCTAGAAAGAGAGTGTATAACATGTGCTTGGAGTTAGGAAGAATACTGTGTGTCAAAGCAATAGTTGTAGCCACTGAGCGTTTCCAGAGTCATAGCCACCAAGTGGATAACATGAATCCTTTCATAGGTCTCAAATATTCAAATATCAGCAATAAAATACATTGCTTTTGATCAAATGCCAACTATATATTTGGGGATTTGTTATGAAAGCTGTTAATTGGTATATGATCAGACATAAATTGCTTTTAAAATAATCTGACATTTCTGTCATAAATCATCATGTCACATTCAGCTCTATCCTGGTGGTTTATAAGAAGAGAACATAAACATGACACAATTTGTCAATAAAATCCAATACGGTAGAGTACCATATGATAGGCCATAAGATTGAAGTAAGAAATCGACAACCTCAGATTTGAGACTGATGGCCAATTGCCACAAAAACCTAACCTGAATCTTCTCTGACAAAAGCTAAAATATTCTTAAAGCAGAATTCAATGCAAATATATCTTACTAAGTAGATTAATTCCTTCAGTGGAATAATCAGAATGCTTCCCCCCTCTCCTCAAACTAAGGAAACTGAATCACATGTATCTTATTACTAGAAATATTATAAAATAGACCAAGAATAAAGTGTCTACAGAAACTAAACATTTCCTGCGAGGCACCTAATTTAAAAAAAAAAATGTGTTTCTCAAGGACATCTTGATTTTACCTAATTTCATAAGCAAGCTCATGGGGATGGGGAGGTCAAATTATCACACTGAATTATGGAAAGAATTATTTCAATCCTTTCATAGTAGGATGCAAAATGCTGTAGGTTTCATCTATTCATTTGGCTTTAATGGATATACTATTCTTCCTTTCTCTTTCTGGCTTAAATGAAGAGCAACCCCAAACGGTATAAAGAATACTAGATCATGAATGCACCAGATGTCTGATGCAATATGTAAAACCTGTCACATGAAGTAAGAGAAAAGTTATTTTTAAAAGAATATTTGAGTATATAACTCCTATTCAACGTTTTTTTTTCAGACTACACACAGACTTTTATATAAATTATAAAAGGTGGTTCCATAGATGAAAGCTGTTTGTAATTTGTAGAGACCATTTTCTTGTCAACTTGGTAGTCTTTCTCATAGCAGTTTCATTATTAGGCAAACCAATTAAGTGCGCTCAGAGTAAGCCACATATGCTAAGTACACAATTTGTATAAAATTCTAATCTGTGCATTGCCTTTATACCAGTGATTTTTCCCCCTGACTTGAAGTAGTAGGTTCATTTTTTTTAATAAGAATTTTGTGTTAAAAATGGCATGTTGAAATGCCTGACATGAGAATTCTCAAACTGTCTTAACTAGATTTTGGCATTTAATAAGCTGTAAACTGCTGAAGCTATTTGCAGATGAAGTCTCATTTTTGTCCATCAGCAGGGGGCTGGAAGCATAATTAATTGAGTGAAAGTTAAAAGACGGACAGCACGGTTACATTTATGCAAATATTGCAGCAGAACATCTAACGGAAGAGTAAAATAGCTTGCAACCAATTGGTTTGGTTTTGGACCAAAATCCACAGGGTCCATTTAAACACTGCAGATTGTGCATCTGACAATTAAGACCTAGTGTTTCTTAATGCCAGTTGTGATGGTAAGAATAGTAGGCAAAAAGTCGAAGTCCAGAGAGACAATTCTATTTCTGCTCTCATCTTTTTTACCTCTCATGAATGTTAAAATATCCTTGCAAAAAATCAAAAATCAAATGATGCATGTGTGTGCAACCATATGCCAGGCTCTGCTGTTTGTTTCTTTTATTCATATCCCAGGCATATGTACCCTTGCACACCAAAGGTTCCATTTAATTAAAGTTAGTTAAAAGCTTAGACCACAGAGATCAGGACAGCTGCTTGAGATATTAACCTGGGTGCCGTCCGGGGACAGCATAAAGCCTTTGCTGGTATTCTGTCTCCTATTACATATTTTGGTGGGGTTTTTCCCGGTAGTGCTTTGCCTCAGAAGACCACTGACTTTTCCTTAAATGGCTGGGAAACATTACCTTCCCCAATGATCACTGGAAATTTCAAATTGAAATTTTGCATATTCCTCATCTGTATGTTTTTCCTCATGACTGTAAGGATCTGCATGACTACCTTAGTGATTGATTTTTGACTAGTCCCTTTGTGTGTGCTTTTGATTTGTTGGCTATTCAGCAAAATACTGCTTCCCATAGAGAAATTTCTTAATATGCTTTTGTTTTTTTCCTCTCATACTTCTGTTCTTAGAATTAAACCTCAACTAGATCTGTTGTTGTTGTTTTTTAATGCTACAGGAGATAGACTTATTAGCAAAACAAAAATGGGTTCACTGTGTGTGTCACAAAATTCTGTATGTGTCACTCTTTGAAGTATTGTAACGAGACAACTTTTAGAAACTTTAGTGATATTTCTAATCGAAGATAAGGATATTTCCAATCCTGCTATTTGAAGCTTTATGAAATAAAGTTTAATCCTAAAAACAGAATACAATATTTTTGATGCCTGCAGGGAGATAGTTAAGATATTAAAAACAAAACCAAAACAAGATGACCATGGCATATTCTCAGTGAATGACTGTGAAATGTTTTTGAGGAATCTAAATTTGTGTGTAACCATTTAAAGAAAGGAGTGTAGAAAACTAGCTTAATGTAAATGAACCTACATGGAGGCTTTCCTTATTAAAATTGAACTTCCCATATTACTTACATTTCTTGAAATTTTATGCATTATAAAATGCATTGCTGTATAATTGTTTCCTTCCTTCAAGTTGAGATGTTAAGCCCATACTGAAAATACTTTTTGTATACTGTCATTTTCATATTGTCACTATTTTCATAAACAATTTTTAATCTTCAGTTTCAAATGTACAATGTGATTACATAACTTCCAGTACCACTTTATATTTCTAAAATAGGCATCTAAGTATTTGCTATTGTATACATTGATCTTTGTAGTCCAAACATGGAAAAAAAATTTTGGACTTATATTCTAAAGAGTGATACCGAAATTTTTGGGCAATGCTTCCTTTCAGATGTTAATGTTTGTAAAATTTTAGTAACATACTTAGCAATATTGAGTGCATTACACACATAAAATAGATCCTAATATGAATTATATAAGCTACATACACACACACACACACACACACACACACACCCTACACACAGAGCAGATCCTATCCTGAGAAGTTTCGTTTGATTTATTCATTAAGTGGAGAATCAAGGAAATGTTACTAAAGTGAATCCTTTTGAAGGAAATATTTGTCCAAACAAAAATAATTTTTCATTATCCTAGTTATTATCATGCTTTTATATACTTTAAAAAGTGAGAGTCTCTTAAAAGTGTGTGTGTGCGTGAGTGTGTGTGTGTGTGTGTGTGTGTGTGTGTGTGTGTTGGTGGTGGTGGTAGTGTTTTTTTCTTTTTTAGGCTTCCAATAATTTACTTTTTATTCTGATAAATTAGAACAGCTTTAGATACACTGAGAAACTCCTGATTTTCATTCTAAAATTTAAGCTAATAATTTAGAAGATTTATTTTCATACAATACAGTTTAGTGCTCTATAATATCATCCTACTTGGGAAGAGTATAAGTTGTCTTTGCTGTTCTTTGGCTGAGAAAGGAAAAACACTGTTGCCAAGGAATAAATTTTCTGGTTCACCTGAAAGTATTAGGAAGGAACTTCCACATTTGTTATTACCATTTTTATCTTTACTTCTATGTACTCTAATTACATGGGGATTCTTTTTCCTGGATATAAAAGAGAAGTTAAGATAGCAAATGGAAATTAAGTTAAATGCATTCAGAAAACATTTATGTTAAGAATAAAAAAGCAAATATTTGAAGAGAAAAAAAATCATTTTGTTTGCTAGCCAGTTCAAATGACTTGACAAACTTTTTTATGCTACATTAAAATAAGAATGATGCCTTGTTTCTTGTTTTCAGAGATCTCAAAGAGAAAAATTTACAAAGGTGTATAATTTTAGAGTCTGAGTAGTAATTAGTCAGCATATATGTTACCCTTGATTAATAAATAGAAAGTTTCTAGCCTAAGGAAAAGAAAAGAAAACAAGAATCAACCAACATCTGTCTTTTAGTATATATCCCTCTGGGATAAGTACCAGTTAAAACTACTAAAAAAGAATGGCAATAAAGTTTCTGCTGGTTGTGAGTTACTCAAGCTTGTAACCCCTCTTTTCTTGGAAACCTCATGAAAAGAGGAACATGATAAACACAAAACCACTTCTAACAAAGTTGTTTGCCAAATTTACTCTATCAAGGTAGAGTATGAAATGTTATAGACAGCATGTTGTGATGGAATTAAATATTACACTTATGGGAACAATTAGATTTCTGTATTTACTTTATTGAAGCTAGAGTGTTTCCAGAAGTATATCTGAAAAGGACCAAGTGCTAAGTGAGGTTTTTCCTTGCTTTTCTACTTCTATTATTCGGTCATCTCTAAGTGTATCAAACTGACATGAATAGGGGATGGATTATATAACACCTAAAAATATGTATGTATGGATTCTATGTCTCCAGTTTTGCTTCACCAGGAAGATAAAGGGGGTATAGACACAGAAATTCATTTTATAGTATTAATATCTTACATTAAAAAATTGTCTATACTTCAGAAGGAATAAGTCCTTTTTATTGGAATGTGAGTCAATGGCTATAAAAATAGCATTCTTCCCTTCTGGTAGAAACATGTGTAATGAATGAGGGAAGAGCAAACACATTTGCATATTGGTCAGGTTTTTTTTTTTTTAGATAGAAGAAATCTAAGTCTCAAAAACAAGAGTACTCACATATTTAACACCCCAAACAGTGTATAAAGGATTTTATATTCATTTCCTGATTTAATATTAATTTCACAAATTAGAAAACTAGGACATAAAGAGGTTAATTGGTGAGGTTTAAGGTAGAATACCAAGGAGAAGGAAGAGACAGGATTTGAACTCAGATGTATTGGACCTCAAAGGTCAAGTTCTTAAATATAGTAAAAGCTACCAATAACATTTTTCTGGTGGGAAACTAGTCATTTTGCTGACGTAAGCTATTTCCTATGTTTCAGATATTTCAAAGCATTTTGTTATTTCTTCTTCTTGATTGAATAAAGTTACATACTGAGAATGTCAGCAATTAGAGTTTTGTTTGAATTCTGACTATGACACTTATTAGTTGAGTGATATTGAGTGAATGATTAATATTGCTTTTCACAGAGATTATGACATTTTAGGAAAACTAAAGTGCCTATTTATAGATTAGAGTCTCTTGATACATAAGCATGTTTTAGTCTTCTAGGTACTTGATCAGTGTGAGCCAGGCAGACAGAAATGTAAGATGTATGCCTTCATCGAGCTTGTAGTCTAGTGAAAGAAAGCCAGAAGTACTATTCAAACCCATGTATCCCAAGAGACAGGAACCGAAATCCAGAGTTGTAGACTCTCCAATCACAAAACATGCTAAGAAGTAGAGCCTAGAAACAACAGATCCCAACTCTGATGGAAACATCCTTAGTTATGCTTTACACCAGTATGCAACTCATGCTCTCAAGGAACTGGCAGAAGACAGGAAGAATTCATGATACAGAAATACTGGAATTTCAGACTAGCAAGTAAACCAAAAATCATGGAGTCAGGTTACAGACGAACACAAAAACCTAAGGCAGGACAAGTACTAAAAGTAAAAAAACAGTGCAGACACGGCAGAAACAGTAAAAGAGCTCACACTAGCCATTTTAGTGAAATACTGGTGATTTCCTAGTTGATGGTTTAAGGCTAAGTAGCCTCTCCAAGCAACTTGGTTTTACTTTAACTAGAAAACAATTGCAGCTATGAACATCTAGAGTTAACAAGGGATACAAAGCAAATGGGTACAAATAGTCAAATAGAAAAAGGAAAATATTTTGACAACTGGTATCCATCCCGATTCATGTTATAGTTACATTTTTTCTTCCCATCAAAAAAATGTCATCTGGATTATTTGTAAAATTTAAGTGGAAAAGATCACTGAACAATAGTAACACCATATGATCATCATAATCCTGGATCAAATCCTACTGGATTTTGAAATCTAACCATGGATTATGTTAACTATATTACAGGATATTAGCAAATTTACTACTGAAAAAAATTAATTAAAATCATTCAGGAAAGATATGAACTACAGTCAATCTCAATGTTGTCATGCCTTAAAAAGTTAAATCCAGAGAAAAAACAAATACCTTCACATAATACGGTTATTGTTCCAGGTCTGAAATTCTAGTATACGTATATTGATTACTCTTAGAACTTATCCGAAAACAAAAATGCAAGTTGGGATTTCACTAAGGCATTGGAATTCAGTCTTTTTTTTTTTTTTTTTAACTTAGAGGAAACAGATGGTTTCTGGTCTGTGGTAAGTTCTTCAGTTTTCATTCGCCTTCATTTCTAACCTCATTAAGAAAATCAGTCTCTGGAAGCCCCACTATCAAACTATCTACCCATGAAGAAACTATTCAATAGAGATATGCTAACATAAAACTGATAACAAGATAGCAAGCAAGCTGAAGGAATTATCACATGTTCATATATCGGCATTTCTGGAAAGAATCTTGGATGAGGAAAGAGACCCACGACTGGAATTCAAGCCCACCTTTCCCTATTTGCAAGGCTCTATCCTGGGATCCTGAGTGGAGCAAACAGAAACAACCTCAGCCTCCTTCTGAGGAAGTCCAAGCAATTTTGAGAGAATATCCAGCAAATAAAGGGGAAAATATAGAGAAGTAAACAAATATGTATTTCTAATTGGAGCCAGATAACAGAATTGAGACACTTAAAGTGGTAGTACACGTATATTAACATGTGCGTATGCATACACATGTCATGTTAAAGATTAAACATGATTTTTGCAAAATGTTTTCAGTTAACTGCTCACTAAATTGGATTGCTTTCACTAACTGCACTGTGAAGAACACATAGCCGAGAGCTCCTAAACCAAGTCTTCGTATATGACTGACATACTGTAATTTCAGATCTACCTCCGTTAGGCATGAAGTTAAATGCGGTAGAATGATTCAAACTCCAGTGTTTAATACTTACTCTAACTGAATGAGATTAGCTTTCTAGACTTACCCTTTCTATATAGACTAAATAGGTCCTAAATTGCTAAATAATTCAGTAGAATTTAACAGCTTTAATGAAGTAAAAGCAAATGCTTCATTCTAGTTTCTATGATTAGAGTGCTTTGCTTTCGAACAAAATAGAAAATTGCACTCAGTCCATTTATAGACAACCAATCTACTGCTGCTTGTAGAAAAGCAGTAAAAGGTTCAACATGAAAACAGCAACACATCTGGTGCTAAGCTCTAATGCCTAAGTGAGCATGCAAGAAATTATCATACAAGGAAAATATACTATATATTCATGGTAAGTGCAGTATATCAAAGGCGACTGGTGTAAAAGGCTGAGCAGGTAAATGATTAAGATGAATTTGCTTTCCCTATAAGGTTGTTTAGAAATCCCTCACCTACTTTCTACAACTTCTGTTGAGTAATCTGGAGATCAGCTAATAATTCCATGATACTATAATACTAGTTTTAATTTTCTAACTGGCTTATCTAGCTTAAATGCCCTCCATGGGTTGACATAAGAATGATACTGTTCTGATTCTCAAAGGCGCTGAAATGGGAAGATTCTCCCCCTCACAGCACTTACCCCAAAAAAGTAATGACAGAGTAAAGCAGAATGAGGATGGAATATTATAATGAATTTATGTAAACCATATGTTATTGCTTCATCTGACAGAACTACTGATCAATAAACATTTTAATGGCTAATACTGACCGAATGGTATTAGGTAGTTGACCTCACCCTGTACTATATACTTTATATAGATACCACATAACCTTAATAACCCAAGGAGGACATTTTTATCACTCTTATTTTGTACACAAAGAAACCGAAACTTAATTAATCCGATTTTCAAAGTTATTCAGGTTATAAAAAGCAGACCAAACTCCTCATCTACTGCACTAATCCTTGTTAAGTTATACTGATACCCTGAAGTTTTGTATTTGCTTCTTTTCTACAGAAGGCATGAAATGGTGGGCTTAGAAATTGTTCTGAAGTACATACATTGAAGAGATGGGTGCAAGTGGTCTAGAGCAGTGTTATCCAATAAAACTTGTTGCAAATACTGGAAAATTTTTGGCACTGCCTGATGATGGTAGCCACTAGCCACATGAGCTATTGAGAACTTAAATTTTCATATGAATTTAATAATGAAGATGTAGGAAGAAGTAAAAGAAATACTCCTAAGAATTCTATTACTTATACGGTATAGTTGGTACACACACTCATATGTTTGTGATGCCACATTGGACTTGAATAGTAACTTTAAAAGAGATTTTTAAAAACTGGACAAGTCATACAAGTATCATCTCTACTCTTCAGCCATGCTACATTTAGACTGCCTAAAAAAGAAATTAAAAAGAAAAATTTTCTTCCCTATCATATATACTTCACTTACTACATTATTATTGGCTTAAAAAAAAAAAATCAATGTGTAGTACCATGTAATTCCATCCTTTTCATATTTTATGTGGAAATAATTCATGCATGTGTCAGACAATATCCTATTATAATAGAAAACAATAAAGTTATCTTCTGCCATATTTTCCACGACAAATCATTTATTTTGGTCTATTTAGAAGCTTACTTGTAGCCTTACTTTTTGGTAGTTCGATTTGGTAGTTCTGTTTTATTTAATTTCTAGGATTCAAATTAGGACATATATCTGAAAAGAAATGCTTAATATAGTTTAAATGTGCAGTTTTATCATTGGTTTAGGTATGAATATTAAAGTTTGAGTAACAATAAGGAAGCCGTAATATCCAATGACAACATTTAACCTCTCCTTAAGTGAAGAGGATTCATGGTGACTAGAAGAAAATATAGGTTTTTCCAAATGGTTTCCTTTCTTTAAGAGTTAGATAACTTGAACCCCAGCTGCTGGACCAAAAATGTTACTCACTCATAACAATAGTGATAGTGAATAACAAGATTTAAAATGAATATAAGAACACCTATTCTGGGGCGCCTGGATGGTTCAACAGTTAAGCGTTTGCCTTTGGTTCAGGTCATGATCTCCAGGTCCTGGGATCAAGCCTTGCATCCCTCTCCCTGCTCAGCAGGGAGTCTGCTTGTCCCTCTCCCCCCTGTCCCTCCCCCCTCCGTTTGTGTTCTCTGCATACTCTCTCTCTCAAACAGACAAAAATCTTAAAAAAAAAAAAAAAACCTACTGTTCCCCATCCTATGAACAAAAGGTGGGAAAGCTGCAGACAACAAATAAGATTAAGATGACAGAAATTTAGAAACATAGTAAAAATCACCAAAAGTAAAGCATTTGAGAAGTGTTAAATACATACTAGCCCAAATGAGCGTATTCTGACAATTTTATTCCTTCATTTTCATGGGGGAAAAAAATGAGAAAGTCAAGAAAAACTAGAAACACCAAGAAGTCTGACTCTCAGTATAATTAAGGGCATACAAAAATCTATGTAAACATTTTATGAACAATTTAAAACACACAAGAGAAAAAAGGAGTTATACTTTGTTGATACTTATGTCTTCTAAATTCCAACTGAGCAAACTGCCAACAAGACACAGGTGCATAAAAGATGAGCAGGTGAAAGAAATAAAATGTTATTATGGAGAAAATATTATCTTTGTCCATTATGCATTTACCTTAGGACACATTAGCACATCTGTTATATATTTACTAGAGATACAAGTTTATATGAACAATTTTTAAGTTATAATTCCAAGTCTACTTTTTTTTCTTCCTCAGACCTATGCATTGCACTGAAAGTATAATGTCTGAGTCAGGAATAAACACATTCCAAAGAAATTCATTGGAAATTTTACTAGGAATCTGGTTCAATTAAGACATCATTCTAGGAGTCTTAAGTTGAACATTTGGAATAGACAACATTGTTATGTGGTAAATAATGTCATGTTATTATTGGGTCTAAATCTACCCACTAGTCGCTCTTATTGATAGCTCTTCTAAGAAATTTTTACAAACCCTACAAAGGAGTGCTATATGAACATACTGGACTCAGGGCTGGGTACCCAGCAAGCCTTGAAAGAAATTAGCAATGAGATCTAAATTAAAGAAGCACAACATTTTGTTTACTGTTTAAGAAACTATTTGTTCTTACCCTCAAGTACTCAACTTCATTTTGTAGGAAAAATATATACAATGGCAAAAATTAATGAAAATTTACATTATTTATGTAGTCCAATTGAGCGGAGGCTAGACTTTGAACTAATGTAAAGACTTATTGGATCTTTCACCTTCAGGCTCCTTGACCTTGAGAAATTCATTTAATTTCTCCATTTAGAGCTTTGAATTAGTTGATTCCTAAGAACCACTTCAGTTTTAACTATAGGTATGTGTTTATATATACATGTACACATATATACATATATATAAGTTCTATGATTCCCATTTCATGTATTTTAATTAAGATTACATTTTTATAGTAAGAAGATATTCAGGTCTATAATAACCATTTGTTTTTTAAGAACAAGTTTTAAACCTAATCTCACTTGAAGTCATGATTTCGCATATACACAAGTCAGATTCCTGCACAACACACAGATTTTTTTAAGAAATTATATTCTACCATTTGACCTTCATTTCCATTTCTAAGTCATTTAAATTCTATTTTTACGCATTCTTCCAGAACATTTTTTACGCCCATTTACAGCATCATATGGATTTAACCAATGCTGTTATCATACTGACTTATGTAGCCAATTCCCTACTGATTATTATCTTCCAATGGATAAGTAGGAATTATTTTCCCATTATGTTTATTTGATTTTACTTTTTCTTTAACCACAAGGTTCCAGACAATCCTGAATTCAGCCACATTCTAAGTTTGTATGTCATCTCAACATACTTCACAGCGTTAATACCAGACCAAGTAATTTTCTACCATAACACAGCAAAATAGTAATTATAATAATCACAACAGCTTCCTGACCTTGACACTAGCTACAGTTATTTGGTCCATGCTTGAGTATCTGACCTAACATGGGACAATAAGCCTGGTCTTGGGTATACTGGTTCTGGACTAAGAAAGGACTAGGTGAGTATCACAGAAAAAGATCTCTGAAGCTCAGAGATGCAAAACTCCCATACTGTGGCAGCCGTTTTTTGTTTAAAAAAAAAAAAAAAAGAAAAAGAAAAAAAGAAGAAAGAAATGTGCATACTAAACCAATATGCGGGAACAGAAAAAGAGATGGAGGGAATGAACACAGACTTTCGGTGACACCCAAGGGCCTGGTTTCAGATTTTTATTGACCCTCAGCTGTATTCCTGGTCCTAATTGTGATTTATCCTTGTACTTTTATTTCAGCTGGAATGAGGGTTGGTGGGGAAAGAGGGCAGAGGAAAAGGGGAGACATTAGAGGAAGAAGAGAAGGACTGGTGTATGATAAAACATTTAAGTGTATCTACAATGTTGTGTATATTAAAAAAAAAAAAAGACTATATTGCACAATTTTGGTCCACTTAAAATTGTGTGCTACTGGCGGAGGTGAATTTAAAGTCAAACTTTACAAAGTTATATATGATATTTTAAACAAAATTTATAAATATTAATAGCAAGAGGCAGAAATAGAATTCAGAATAATTCTTGAAAGTACCAGGTTATTGTTTGTATCAATTACAGAAGATGTCCCTCTAAGAAACTGATACAAAATTTTCCTACCAGCAGGAAATTCCCCATCAGTAGATTTCTGAACTATAACCACTTCCAATAATTTGTCACCAAAGACAAAAACATGGGATTCTACTTTTGGAAGGAAAGGTCTGTAAAAAGTTGAAATATTAATGTTTACATATGAATTTCAGAAACGTGATTTTAGGGGAAAGAAAGATGTAATAGTGATATTTAGTAGCTACATACAAAATTATCTGAAATTAAAATGTAAATCTGTATTTTGAAATTGTTTAAGTACTAAAGACCACATTACTATAGTTTTGGCAGGATAGGTTTTTTTCCCCTACATACAGATTGAGGAAAGAGATTTTGACATAACACCAAAATAGCCTGTGGAAGGATATTTTTGTAGCATGTTCTCCAAAAAGACATTTCAAGAAAACAAAATAGGGGCTATGCATTTGCATATGTTTTACTGCATTTCACTTATTACAAGAAGGGTGTGATTTCTGCAACCTTAGAATAAGTCACTCTAACCATTGCCACATAGCCCTGATTCCATTTTTCCAATTATTACAGATTTGAACAGAACATGTTTTGTTTCATAGATTTAGTATTCCAATGAGATTTCTGACTTTAGTAAAAATCATCACTAGGTTTCAGAGAGAAGTCCATGAATTTAATGAATGCAGCAAGTTAGGGGCACCTGGGTGGCTCAGTCGTTAAGCATCTGCCTTCGGCTCAGGTCATGATCCCAGGGTCCTGGGATCGAGCCCCGCATTGGGCCCCTGCTCAGCGGGAAGCCTGCTTCTCCCTCTCCCACCACCCCTGCTTGTGTTCCCTCTCTTGCTGTGTCTCTCTTTGTCAAATAAATAAAATCTTTTCAATAAATAAATAAGATAATGAATACAGCAAGTTAGATCTCTAAGAAAGTCTACCTTTCCTGGACAGCTGCCCAGGAGCCAGCCCTTGGTCTGTATTATTGGGCTTTGCATTCGTAGACCTAGTTGAATGAAGACCCTTGAGTGAACATATGGCCCAGGATAAAATAATTACATGCTTTCCCTTGCAATGTGGTATTCTGAATATGTAAAATTAAGTCAATACAGTTCTTTTAAATTTTTTGACTGGGACCACAATATAGAACAGAATTACTACACACAAGTATATATTAAGAAAAAAGATCTAAAAATAATTACCCCAGGCATTACAATAAAATACAAGAGAAAACAGGAAAACCTATTATTTTAAGTACTGATGATGGCCTATTAAGTGGAATTCAGGAGCCACTAATGGGACATGACCAACAACACTATTTTGGAGAAAGATGCATACATTCCTGTTGCTGAAACTCCTCATTCCTAGTTCCTTCACCTCTCAAATCTGTTGTTCAGTGGTTCCTGCAACTGTAAAATATTCCTGTATATTTCAAACAAGTTTCATTTTTAATTTATGACAAAGCCTGCTTTCCCTGCCCACGAATTAGATCTTAACCAATCTTAATCCTTCTCAGGACTCATTCATTTTCCTCAATTTTTCTTTTGATTCTGCCAAATATATTTATAAGCCCAGAATTTCAGATAGACTCAAAAATAAAAAGGAGTGGGTAATAGTAATTCCTCATTCTTTGGGCTGACATTTGCTATACCATTTAATAGTTATGAGAGTCATAGGAATTCTCGCATCACTGGCTTTACACTCCATAACAGAGCTTCAAACCAAAGAAGATATTGTTAGAAATCTGTTTATTTCACTTGATTAACAGGTTTTATAAGACATTAAGCTGCTTCTATGCTTTGAGATATGGAAGTTTAGAGAAGTGTTAAAAATAGTTTCTGGGAACCCAAAATCTTACATACACTTGTTGACACAAATAGTTTACTTATTAATCATGTATTCATTTTACGAATATGTACTAAATTCTTATTAGAACTTTAAAAAACCTCTAACATCCAATAAGTATATAGGTACATATAAAGATTACTTCTATCATTTAAGTACATATGGACTGACATCAAGGATATACATAGAAAATAACATACTATGCAATCTAAATCCTAAGGCTTGAGAAAAGAGGTTCTAGATGACATAACTTATGTTTAATTCCACGCAAATATCATTTCTTTAAAACTGGAAAGGAAAACAATCATTGCTAAAACAACTTTAAGTTTCCTAATTGATTATTCTTTTAAAAGTTCAGTGTGTTCTCTTAAAATTTGGTCTTCAATTTAAGATGGATATAAGGGTTATTGCCAAGTTCTGAGATCATTTACCTCAACCAATTTTTCTTTATTAACTTGAAGAAACCTTATCAAAAAGCAAGAGAGATTAGAATGCATCTACATGAAGTCAGAGCAAATGAAACCCCAAATTCTTACTCAGTCTTTTTCAAATACAAACTTGTACTCAACTGCAAAGTTTGCTCTGAGAGAAATGAAAACTTCTCTTTTCTTCTCAAGAGTGAGAACTGTAATTTCTGGTTCAGAAAGATGATCAAAATAACATTTTTTTTGTGCAGGACAAATGAAATGACCTTCCAGTTGTATTTCATCCTGCTGGCAATGCATATATATGCATAGCCTAATGAGAACGTTGTCCAATTGAGTTCACGGGCTATCTTAACCAGGAGAGGACCGCTCACAGAAGGACAAATTCTAAGTCATGAAAGGGAAAACTAACCATAGCGCAAATCGCTTCATATGTCAAACCAAAAAACTCAGAAGCTCAAAAATAATTTGGGCTTTCTATTTGTAAACATGTTTATCTTTTACAACCATTATGTATTAACTACAGACCCTTTATGTAATATTGTCTCTATTATTTTGGGAAGCCTAAACAGTAGTAACAAACCAAACACAACTGATTCAGTGACCCAACTGATGGATTATTCTTGGTTTCATAAAAGCACAAGCCTATGTCCCAATTCATAGTGATTCCAGTGCCCTTGTGGCTCCCTTTTTGTAGTTCTACTATTTCTACTATCATTTGCATCCATTCAGATGGAGGGAGGAAATAAGACAGGAGATGGCAGAGCCACCTCTTAAGTATCTTAACCTAGAAAAGGTACATACCTTTCACTTTCACATTCCTTTTTTCTAGAAATGCCTACTCCGAACTGCAAAGGCCAAAGGAACACGTTGTCTAGAATGAGCAATTTGCAGTCTCAGCCATATTAGACACATTAAAAGTATTTTTTCTTCAAAATCTTTGAAGTTAGCTTTGAAGATATTAGAATAATCCTAAATTTATGGCTGCAAGATCATTTTAAAATGTGGCCAAATTCTAGTATGGCTTAATGACACAAGAATCAAACAAAAGCTTGTGACTCACTTTACATCGTGCTGCATACTTCACCCTTTCAGGGACTGAAGACTTTCCTGCTCTTATTTGTTCAAAGGACAATTATTAATATGCAATCTAATATGTGTCTCTTCTCAGCTAAAACACTTAGGTTGTTTTTTGCCATTAAGACTAAAATGTATTGACTTCTTACCATTTAAATGGTAAAATGTTACGATATAGGAGAGAAATATCAACCATGTATTTTTAATATAAAAAGTTATATACTAGATATTGAGATATCCAAAGATGAGCAGAATCTTCATTTTTTAACATCTGAAAGATCTCCCTACCTTTTTTGATCTGCTTCATACACCTAATATTAAGTTTGTGAACAGAACTGTCACCATTTAGGTCATTGGAGGAATATTCCCTTTGTGAACACTTTAAAATTTACATGATGAAGGACAGCTGCAATGGCTATTTCCAAAGTGTTTAATTAGAGGAACCACAACAGATTATTACAGGCATTTAAGACTTGAGGCTTCATGCTGTATTCTATTTGGTAAGAGTATAGCTTTCCTGATTTATTGACAGCTGCCGTGGATGGTTCTTTATTTTCACTCATCCCAACCCTAGTCAAACAATACAACCCTCCTGCTTTTTTCAATATTTTCCTAATATCTCAGCTCATTTAATTCTATTGATCCACTGAAGGGTATAATGGCACTGAAACTAGAATTAATAGCACCTCCCTTTCCTAGTGCTAAGAGCTTTCCTATTGAGTCTGTGGACCATCACACGCAATCATAAAAGTAGACAAAAAAAGTAGAGTGACCTTTATCGGCTACTATTGTACTGAAAAATTCAGCAAACCTCAGAACATCATTTTCAATTTTATGGCACTGTTTTCTTAAATAATAAGAGAAGGGGGAAAAAAAGGAACAACTGACCCCTGTTCAGCATTTACTTAAGCAGAATTGGCATTAATAGAGTATTCTGTCAAAAATTCAAGCTCAAGAAAATGTATGGCTTTGTCCACGGCAGCAGCTATCTTAGCAGATTGCACTGTCACTGCTTCACACAAAGCGCATTGCAACACCATTAGTGGACATAAATAATGCACAAGCTCTTATGCAGTACTCAGCTAAGTGCATGGAAACCTTGGGCTCCTGTTGTCAGAAATTCAATGGATTAGTACCTAGATTTATTTTAAGTCTGTAAAGCACTTTGTTCTTGACAGCGTTCAAAGTAGAAAGAGTGCTATCCTGAATGTGCATCTTAATACTGTCATTCTTGTCTTGTAAGAGTAGATGATATATGGGCTGCAATATTTCGTTTTAATATTTAAAGTTTTCACTGTGCAGATGCAAAGAAATATATTAATAGTTATCTGCTGTTACTTTATTGATCTGGAAAAGAACAAAGATAACCTGTAAAGTTTCATAGGGAGGCTAGTAAAAATGGAGGCATTACAATCGCATTTAGGAAAACAGATATACAAATTACAAACGTCATACGCCGTCTTTAGGAAAGAAGCGCATCTGGGTATTTCTTCTTTCTATAAACATCGTATTTTTAAAGTCTATTTAAGGAAAATTTTAGCACACTTTTAATCTAATTAGTCATATTTACAGTTCTATAGCTCCTTCAACTTCATAAAAGTATTGTTTCTTTTTTAAAGGCTAAGTGGTTTTGCTGAGCAAGAATTACACTAAAAATTTACCCTAAATTGCTCCCCCATAACTTCAGAGATTGAGGGCAGTTTCTGCCTGTAGATACATCCAGGATTTAGGTCCGATAACCTCCCATGCACTCAAAGGATAAGAGACAGTAGTATAGACGAAGAACACTTTCTATTGATATTGGGAACGTAACAGAAGAACAGAGATCTCCCACATGAAGGTCAATCTTTCTCAAATCTATGAAGACATAAAAGCTTATTTTAAAATACTAACAGTTACCTTTTTACACAGCCTACAAGGTCCATGAATTTTAATACGATTTGTTGAAATACCACTCAATGAATTAAGTGTACATTATCAAGCCTTAAGATTTTAAAGTTAAATATGTAGCTAATGATGATTTATACTTATATGCATTGAATACATTAAACTACATGTATGAAGCCACGTCAGGCAATTCACATTTGACCTTAATCTAACTCTTTCATTAAAATTTGTTTTTTTTTTAAACACCAGTTTCCCAGGATTATGAACACTTATTCTTCTTACAAAGTTTATTGTTGAACAAAAAGGAAAGGTGCTTATGTATCGTTATGTCAGAAGACAATCCAAATACACTATTGACAGCATTGTGATGTGCTGCTCATAAAGACAATATGGTAAAAATCAGTTAAGACACAGTTACAAGATGCACTGAATACAGCCTTAAATGGACTGATCATTCTTCAGAATGGAAAGAACTTAAAGGATTTTTATATTGAAGAGCTAAAAACCTAGTGAATTCTTTTACTCCAATGCAGCTTACATAGAGTTCAAAAGACCACCAAATAATTTGCATATTATCATCAATAGGTGGCGCTTTTCCCCTTTGGTTGTCTTGATCACAGAATTCTGGTAGAGTGTTAACTTTTTATCAAATGTTATGAATTTTCAATATTACCTATGAAATACTGAATACTCCAACTAGTTGAAAGTTAATTTTTAATTTTTACAAGGTTACAAGGATTCACATTTCGGGCTTTTAAAAATTATCTTTTGAGGCATCAAATTTTGCCACCAATAATTATATCTAGAGAGAGAACTCATTTTTTACTCTTAAGACATTCATAAACTCTCCCTCAGTTTCTCTAATGTTTAAATTACTTCCTACTTGTCCAAGCAGAAAGCTTCTGGAAAGTAGCTTTACGGTATACCTGATATATACGGCCTATATAAAATATCCCTATCATGACAAATGTATGTTACGATTTAATATATTTGTCAAAAAGGAAACACATTATAACGTGCATCTTGAATATGTAGCAAAGAGTTAACGTAAGCAGAAACTTTTAGCAAAAGAAACTTTAAAAAACATCTACAGGCACTGTAAAGAAATCATATTGAGTCTTAAACTCAACCTAAGAATTACAGGCCATCTAAAAATCTTTGTCAGCAGTAGATGATAGTTTTAATACCTTAAAATGGAAGGATTTGTAAAAATATTTTTCAGAGATATTTATATAAGTGACAAAAAATAAATGTCAATGAAATGTTTTCCTTTTAATACAGCGTATTTAAAGATGATCACCAAGTGACAAGTAGTTTAAGACTGCTTATGAGGAACATGATCACTTCCTGATTAAAATAACATTCATGACTGAAAAAAATATTCTATCTTGACCAAAAACCAGTATTTGAGAGAAATAAAGGCACTGATATTCTTAATGCATAATTATAATGCCTAGACCCTTTTTTCACATTTTATGCCTATTTTTATGTATCTGTTCTTATTTCATTCATCTGTCTTCACTACTTTTTCTTCAGTTCAGTGGCGTACTTGTTTTGATATATTTAGATCAGAAACTCTTAGCTGTAGGAAAGACTTTGACAAATGGATAGCCAGCCAGAAAACAAAAGTTATTCTCAATAATCTCAACTTTTTATGTCATTAAGCTAGATACAGATTTAATGTGAGCTGTATAACAAAATTTGAATTTTTATTTTCCCTCAGAATATAGTGAGACCCTACTCTAACTACAGCAAAAAGAAACACTTTTTACAACTAAGTTATACCAGATTAAAGTTTTCTCGTCAAAAGAAATGCTAGCCTGTAAGTGATGCAACAGTTTTTCCTTTTGGTAAACTTAGTGGTAGCCCCTTCCTGAGCAGGATTGCCCCAAAACCTTGTGAGCGGCCATGAATGAGGATCCAGCCACTTCCCCACCACTCAAAAGAACAGTGCTTGGTCCCTACAGAATTCTCTTACAACTCTATTTCATCTCCTCTTTCTTCCTCAAGGTAGAATTTGGTAATTCTAAATTCTGAAGAACTTTAAGTTTTCTCTCTTCTAGAAAGTAAAGACCTCTCTAGAAGAAATTACATTCTGGAATTAATGTTATTTTATGGTCACTATCCGGGAAGTTGTATTAATAGGAGGTACTACTTTTTAGGTAGCTTAATGAAGTTTCCTGTACTTTGAAGCTCTTTTGTGAGAACACATTAGGTCATAGAGCAAAACTCTGGGAGGTTTGTTGCACATAGGCTGTACATTAAACAGCATGGCTCTTTGTAGAATCCTGGGTTGTGCTTATATAGAGTCTGACATTAGGTAACAGTATGTGATAGATCAAGTAAAGTTTCTATAGTCTCCAAATTTAAAAGGATCACTGTAACTCTGATAAATGTCAAATATAAATAGTACTATGCTTAAACAGTCTTCAAGAGACAAAAACTGATATGATAGGCACAGCCCTGCATTATCAAGACAGCAGTGATAAAGTACAACACTTAAGTGGTTTTACTAACAGTTTAAGAGTTCTGGCGCAGTACAGCCTATGTATAATGAGGCTTCTAAATGTTCAGCTCCCAGAACCTGCATTTGAAGAGATAAAATACGAACTATTTGGTTAATCTTTACAATATCTCTGAAGAATTATGAACACCCACAGATTACAGAATGACAGCACTAAAATATTGAATCAACTGCCAAGCCTCTCAAAGGGAGCCTTGAAGATTCTCCTCACAATGAAGTTTTTTGTTTGCTTTTAAATACCAGTCCTCTAAGACCAAGTTAATGTGTTAAACCCTGTAAAGAATCAACATGCTGTGATGTGTTGGGCAGAACGAAAAGTAGAAAAGGCTTGGAATTTCAGCACTTTGAATTTAATAGGTTAAATCAATATCTCAATGCCATATTATATAAATCTACAAAAGCTTATTTTCAAAAAACACTATTGTGTACAACTGTGACTTTCAGAGGCCTACGCTACAGTCCACATTAATGCCAGATAAGAATTTCAGTCTTGCAGCAAATTAGTCTAATCATGTTATTAAATATCCCATTCAAGTGATTTCAGAAGCACATGGTTTGCATTGTATTATTAACAGCTCCTCAAAGGGCAGACAGCATCATCATCAATAAATAGTTATTGATCACTTACTGTGTATTATTTGAGTTTCTGAAAGAGCACAATGTTTCCATTTGTTGAGCTAATCGTTTCATAATGTTTCCATGTTGACAAACCAAACTCACACCATATATATATGGCACATATTTGTCCAGGGGGATGAAAAATATATAAAAGCCATTTTAACAAATTTAAAGAATTATTCAATTGTTTAGAATAAGGAATATAAAAAGAAAGCATAGAACCAATTAAGAATAACCTGTCAAGTTCTAAAATAGGAACTCTCCTATTTCTCTCTGCTGATATCCATACAATTAAAGAGCATATTTTTTTCTATTCCTATGTTTTGATTAAGCCCCTTCTCACCATTTCCAATGTCACTAGCCTGCTGCAAGCAGGATCTTTGTGTACAGTTGAACAACAAAAAACTGTACGACTCTACAGAGATCCACTCAGTTTGCACTCTACACGAATGGTACCACCTAGAGCTATGCAGTATACACAATGCACAACTGTACACAGCACTCCTGCCCAAGTCCATGTCCTCTCATTAGGACTACCACAGTAGCTTCCTATTTCATCTGCTCTCGTCAAGCACCTTGTCCCATCACTGTCCACACCGCAGCTAAAGGGATCCTTTAAAAGTATACAGAACATTTTCCTACGCAAAACCCTTCAAATGGTCTTCCATTGCATTTCAAACACAAAGTCCTTTACTTTTTATTTGCTGTCTCTCTGCCTCAGGCTTACTTTCCCTGGTTCACCTTTTCATCCAGAAGAACTCAATTCAAATGCTCCCTCCTCATCACAGCAGTATTATCAGACGATTCATGTTAAGTTAGGAACTCTTTCATTTCTCTCCAGTTATTTAATGTCTCAACTATTTTTGCTGTGTTACTTGCTATAATTAATAGTCTTCAACCAAAAAAAAAAAAATATATATATATATATATCTGTACACATGGTAATTTATTTGTACACACCAGTCATAATACAATGGGTTACCAATGTTATTCTCTGGATAAGTACAAACTGTGCCCATAGTGGAAATCATTCCATTATTGTTAATGAAACTCAATTGTGTAGTCCATCAAGGCTTACAGAGTGCTTTTACATTTACTATTTCTTCTATAAATTTCTACATTCTATGCATAAGACACAGAAAATGTTATACCCATTTCACAGATCCTGAAACCAAGATTCAGTAATTCCTGCCCAAAGTCACACAGATAGTAAGACTGAGTTGTGACTTGAACTTGGCACTCTCGAACCATATCTAGAGATCTTCCTTTCATAGTAATATTAAAAGTTTGAAAGGCCACACTAAGATACAGAAGCAGCAAGGCATTGTATGTTTGACCTACACGTAATGCATTACTCCTACAGTATGAAGTATGAAATGCTACCACGGTCTTACACAGATTACATTGTCAAACTTTGAATTTAGTACTGAATTTGGACACATTTTTGAGAAAAGACCTGAAGAACTCATCTATCAACTGCTGAGGTAGTCTTCATACCAATAAAAGTCACTTGTATCATACTTAATATAAAAAGTACACATAGCATATTCTGCCAATTACTTAATCTCATTTAAAATAGTTGTGTATTTGACACCTGTCAAAAACTTAGTTGACAGACTTTTTTTTTCTATTACACCTAAGAATCCAATCAATGTGTCCAATTTACTATTCATAATTTGCATAGCATACTTACGGCTTTATTCCATATTTATCCTCTATTTTCTCATCACAAACATTGAGTGTTCGTCAGAAATAGAAATGAGAATTGTTATTTTGACCAAACGTTTGTCTATATAATGCATTTGTACAAGTTTAAAAAGCTTTAATTTTGAAAATCAAAATGGGAAAATTACAATAAAGCAAACCTAAGTACATAACTGTCCAAATTTCCCACACAGTATACTTTAAGTTAAAAAAAAAATCTTTATAATATGAACACAATATTTTTGGGATCTTAAAGCCAGCTACCCAAATTTTGGGCCCCTGTGCAAAATGAATATGCCCAACCCCTTGTTTAAAAATCACCATTAACAGGTACACACAAAACTTATTTCCTTTCTTTCTTATTGTCTCCCTCCCTCCTCTCCCCTTCCCTCCCTCTTTCAAATTATTTTTTATTTGCTAATTAACATGGTTCTAAGAACAATTTGACATGGATTTTACCTTTTGTGCTTATAGTGTCCAATAGCAGTTTTCAATGGAAATACAGTATTTCTCTCTATGCAGAATCACTGACATGACTCAGTGCTTACTTCCTAGGCCCACTGCGGGAGAGTGCCTCAAGCTGGGCAAAAAGAGACACACCAGACTCAGGAGGTAATCAGTAACAGAGGTTACTGATGCAGGTTTAGTGACTGGCTCAAGGTCTCACAAGTGGTTACTAACCTCAGGATTATTTTCATCTCAAGTATGAATAAATAGGTACTTGAATTATTATATTCAATTTAGCCTAAATATATTCATCTAGTTTTTCTACCTGTGGTATATTACATGTGACCACACATATGTCTATGTATACAAGTATGTGTACATATGTCTTCAAGTAAATTGTACAAATTTGGATATATAGTAAGTCTACAGATATGTGTATGTTTATATGTACACACCCGTTTAAACCAATACATACACACTACACAAAACTGTCCTATAATGAATTTGTTCAGTAGTTTCAGTCAATTGTAAATTTTACTCCTGTAAATACATTAGGAATATTCTTTTAGAAAAGTCTTTGCCCTCAAAGAAGCTAAAGTTTTCATCGATATGCATACATTCTTATTGCAACTAAATAGGATTAAATTTAAAATTTTAAAGATCTAAAAATTTAAGCTGTCATCTACTTAATATTACATAGCCTTCACATGGTTATATTTCAGGGTATGGTAAAATTTGGACTTGCATACATTCATACATTCAAAAGTAGGTCTAATCTTATCAAAGTTATAGAACATATATATTCCTTCCATAAATTTAAGTTCTCAAACACATCCATATGGAAATCAACACCTATTTTTTAGTTATTCATATTTGGCCATACTGGAAGACAGAAATTCAATGATACCCCTTTTAATAACTTTTATCCAGGTATAAGAATCAAGCCTTCAAAGAAACAAGTTCAGTGACTTAAGATTTAAGAGCTAAAATTTACATTATTATATTTAGAAGGTATACTTGGAAACTTATGAAACTGCAGAAAATTCATACTTTAGGATGGAATTAAAATAGCATCTCTAGTATGCCAACTGACTTTAATAGCTTGAGGCACCAAAAAAAAAGTAGGTTTTTGTAAAGAAAAATACAACCATCCACATGTAGCCTTTGCTTCTCTCCAACTTTACCATAATCCACCAAAAGTGACCTGACATAAACTTGTTTGTTGGAGTGCTCAGTTAAGGGTAAGGTTTCTTGTAAATAAGTTACTGTTGTTGGTATGTGTGTGTCTGTGTGTGTCTGTGGTAATTTTTTTGTTCCGGGGAGAGAACTAATGGAATTCAGTCTTCCACTGCACAACATAGCCAAGGATCTGTGTTATTCCTACATTACAATACACACTGTCATGTCTAATTGCTTAATTATATTCTGACAGAATAGAACGTAAAGAGGGACAGGACCTGTTCAGTACATTACCACTAATGTCAGCAATCTTGTTTAGAAGTTAACATCCTTCAATTCTGCAAGAATGAAATGTATTCTACTGATAAAAAAATGTTTAATGCAATTTGTGTTTGGAAATGTGGTGCTGATTTAGGACATTTTGTCAATAGAAAAAAGTAGTTTTATTTTGATCGTTCAAGAAGGAAAAACAAATAGGAGTTTCAAGCTAAACAAAATAATTTTGTCATGTCTATGTGTAAGTTTCAATTTTTAAAATGTAGACAAAACAATCATGCTTAAAAACTGGACTCAAGGGGCGCCTGGGTGGCTCAGTTGTTAAGCATCTGCCTTCGGCTCAGGGCGTGATCCCAGGGTCCTGGGATCGAGCCCCACATCAGGCTCCTCCGGTAGGAGCCTGCTTCTTCCTCTCCCACTACCCCTGCTTGTGTTCCCTCTCTCGCTGGCTGTCTCTGTCAAACAAATTAAAAAAATCTTTAAAAAATAAAAAAAACTGGACTCAAGTTTGAGGAAATTGTAACTGAAAATAAAGAACAGGATGCTAAAGCAAAAAAGCTGATTTGGGAGGAGCAAGTTATTAAGTTACTTGGAAATTATTACTTTTTAGAATACTTTAAGGGTCTGCTCATTTTTTCTAAAAATGATGCATACCTTGAAAATCTATTTTCCTTCCCCCTTAAACTTGTGAAAAATATATCAGACATGACAGTCACCTCACCAGCTGACATATTCACCTGTTTGGATTTGAAGTATCCTCCGTCATTTGCTCTCTGGCCTTTGCAACTTCATTCTCTAGATTTCCCAATTATCTTGACTATCGGTGCAAATATAGTCTTAAAGAAGAAATATTTACAATCTTTTGGAAATATTGTGTTTAAAGTCATTTGATTAGATTTTCTGTGAGAAAACAGTATAGAGGATGAATGTTTAACCTCCATATTGCCACCATCTCAACACCTGCCGGCTGTGTATGTGTTACATATATGGTCATATCCCTTTATTTTTCTGAGGCTATCCTCATTAAAAAAAAAAAAAAAAAAAGTTACCTTATGAAATGAGTCAGCAGTGAACACTTGCTGATGCTATTTAAATTCTCTCTACATCACTATGATGAAGGTACCATTATTAATCCCATTGTATGTACATAGACTTAGTCTTAAACCAATTAAGCCAATTGTCCAAGGGTGCATAGCCAACATATGAAAAAGTTAAAAATAAAGATGGGTCCAATTTCAAAATACCTAATTTAAAATTCATTTTCAAACTCTTTAGTGCTTTATCATCTCGATATTCTAATATTCTGCTTCCTTTAGAGAACTTAATTACAGCCATTTTTAGGTACATACCTGGCACATTCCCTCTGGGTAACTTTTCCTTACACTGTACTTTTCGCCTGGATTTCTCTCCCCTGCCATTCTCAAGGATAAATATTTTTTTAATTGTCCTTTAAGTTTCTTCCATAAACATATTAACTTTGTCTTGCTCTCTTTACTGCCATATATTATTACATGTATAGCTCTTAATGTGTTTTAAGAACATACATACAAGGAGAACATGGATAAGGATACATCTATAAAATATACATATATTACACCCCAGTCACATCAATGGATATATCATACGAACAGAAAACCAGTAAGGAAATAATGGCTTTGAAGGACACATTAGACCAGAGAGACTTACCAGATATATAAAAGACATATTCTATTTTGGATGGAATGTTTTTTTCTTCAAGTGCACATGAACATTCTCCAAGATAGATCAAATGCTAGGCCACAAAACAAGTTTCAATAAATTTAAGACTGAAATCTTATCAAACATTTTTTCTGACCCCAAAAATAGAACACTAGAAATTACAAACAAAAATCTAGAAATCTCACAAGCACATGGACACTAAACAGTAGGTTACTAAATAACCAGCGGGTCAGTTAAGAAATTGAAGAGGAAGCCAAAACATACTTCCAGACAAATGAAAATGAAAATACAATGGTCCAAAATCTTTGTGTCACAAAGAAAACAGTACTAAGATGGAAGTTTATTGCATATTAGAAGGATCATTCACCATAATCAAGAGGGATTTATTCCAGGTATGCAAGGATGGTTCACTACCTACAAAACAGATGAAACTGATCACACTAACAAAATGAAGCATAAAATCCTCATCTCAATAGACACAGAAAAGGCATTTGACAAAATTCATCCATTCATGATCAGAATTCTCACTAAAAGTGGATGTAAAGAGAACATAACAAAGGCCACATATGACAAACCCACAGCTGACATCCTACCCAATACTAAACAACAGAAAGCCTTTCCCCTAAATTAGTAACAAGACAAGGATATCCACTCTTGTTACTTTTATTCAACATTTTACTGAAAATCTTACCTGCAGCAATAAGAAATAAAAGGCATCCAAATTGGTAAGAAAAAGAACTGTCACTATTTGTAGATGACAGACAGCATTTAAAAAAAAAAAAAAACACTAAACTCTAAAAAACTATTAGAATAAATGAATACAGTAAAGTTGCAGGATACAAGAATCAATGTACAAAATTTTGTGGTATTTCTCTACACTAAGTGGCAGAAAGACAAACTAAGAAAATAATTCCATTTACAATTGCATCAAAAAGAATACCTAGAAATAATTTTACCAGATGGGCGAAAGACCTATACTCTGAAAACTATAGGACATTGATCAAAGAAACTGAAGAGGACATAAACAGGAAGATACCATTCATGCTCATTGATTGCAAAATTATTAAAATGTCCATACCACCCAAAGCAGTCTATAAATTCAATGCATTTCTAATCAAAATACCAATAGTATTTTCACAGAGCTAAAATAATCCTAAAATCTGTATGGAATCACAAAAGGCCCTGAATAATCAAAGTAATCTTAAGAGAAACGAAGCTGGAGGTATCATAATCCCAGATTTTAAGATACACTGAAAAGCTAGAGCAATTAAAAGAGTATAGTACTGGCACAAAAATACACACAGATCAACAAATCAGAACACAGTGCCCAGAAATAAACCTACACTTATTCAGTCAATTAATCCATGACAAAGTAAACAGGAATAAATGATGGGGAAAAGACTGTCTCTTCAAAAACGGGGCTGGGAAAACTTCACAGCTATATGCAAAGGAACGACACTGGACCACATTCTTACACCATATACAAAAATAAACTCAAAAGAGATTAAAGACCTAAATGTGAGACATGAAACCATAAAACTCCTAAAAGAAAACCTAGGCAGTAATCTCTTGGGCCTCACCCTTAGGAGATATATTTATGGATCTAGCTCTTTGGGCATGGAAAACAAAAGCAAAAATAAGCTTTGGGGACATCATCAAATTAAAAAGCCTTTGCACAACAAAGGAAACCAACAAAATGAAAAGGCAACCTCCTGAATGGGAAAAGATATTTGTACATGACAGATCTGGTAAGGGGTTAAAGTCTCAAATATATAAAAGAATTCATACACCTCAACACAGACACACACACATAAAAAAAAATTAAAATGTGTGAAAGACCAAGGAAAACATACAAGTGTCCAAAGACACGTAAAAGATGCTCAACATCACTAACCAGGGAAATGCAAATGGAAACCACAATGATATCAGGTCACACTTGTCAGAATGGCTAGGATCAAAAAGATAAGCAATAACAAGAGTTGACAAGGATGTGGAGAAAAGGGAACCATCACGCAAATGTTGGTGAAAATGGGAATTAGTGCCAGTACTACGAAAACACCATAGTGGTTCCTCAAAAAAATTAAAAATGGAAACACAATTTAGTTATTCCACAGATGGGTACTTACCTAGAAAAAAAAAAATTTCAAGAAGATAATGCACCCCTGTGTTCACTGCAGCATTATTCACAACATATGGAGGCAACCAGCATCCCGTCAAGAGGAATGAAGATGTGATATACATACATAATGGAATATTACTAAGCTATTAAAAAAGAATGCAATTTTGCCACATCTGACAACATGAATGGACCCAGAGAGTATTACGCTAAGTGAAACAGGTCAAAGACAAATACTGTATGATTTCACTTGTAAGTGGATCAAACGGGTAGTTTCTAAAAAAGAGGGTTGGGGAATGGGCAAGATATATGAAGGGGATTAAGAGGTACAAATTTCCAGTTATAAAACAAGTCACAAAGATAAAAAGTACAACATAGGGAATATAGTCAATAATACTGTAATGTATGGTGACAGATGTTAACAGCACTTACGGTGAGCATCGCATAATGCATAGAATTAAGGAATCACTATGTTGTGTACCTGAAACATAATATTGTATGCCAACTCAACTCCACAAAAATTTAAAATATATACATAGGTTTTATTCACTTACATTTATGCACTGTGTAGTTTTGAATATAATAGATATGCATGTTTACAAGCACGCACACACACCCGGACGCACAAACACAGTAGAGAACCCTCAAGATGAAATAGTTTGGTAGACTTTTTTTTTTAATCATTGCTAATCACCAAATGGACTGTGTCCCTGAAAATAATTGTGTTTTAATCTCTGAATCTGTTTCTGCATTAATAGTAAAATCTATTATTTATGGCTTTAGTAAAAGTAAACTTTTAGTGGCCTTCAAGGGTAAATGGAGTTGCCCAAAACTCAACTCTTTGACAAAAATTTATGAAATTCATAATCTTACTTGAGCAATTTCGAATTCCAATATGCATACCCTTCTTATAAAAACTAAAGTAAATCACATTCAACTTTGTAAAAACATGTAATATACATAAATACACTTACTCTAGCAAAACCCATTTTATGAGATCCTGCATATGTGATAGACTAGTGATGCTTGGACGGTACATCTACATATTAATCCTATGTGTTTGCTTACTTCTCTATAGGTGGAATTCAGAAACTTTAAAAGTGGTAAGATTGCATTGAGTTCTGGTTCTTTTTCTTCCCTGCTGATATTTACAAAACATATATCAAATGGATTTTCCCCCAAAGTAAAATGGTACATATTTCTGTATTAATGGATTTTAGAAACTATGGTTAATGTCCTCTCACTTGGTCAAATGGGGACAAGGTGGCACTTCTGATGTCTTAATGACAGAACTAGCAGGGATTTGCACAGCTAGGTTTTCTAATCCACTACTGGTGAACGAGTGAAAGGAAACACATTCTATGCTTTCTAAGCTAAATCAAGATGATTTATAGCATTGGTAGATTTAAGAGCCCTGCTTATTAAACATTAGTTTTGGAGCTACCTGAAGGTTTACTGACTCTAAATCTTCACTGATATTTAAATACAAATATTTTCAACTTAAATTAAAAAATTTTATCTTCATAAAAAATCTCATTTTGTACTGAAACTGTTTCATAATTTATTCTAAAACATTTAGAAGACCCATTAATAACTACATTTCTACAAATTATCAAAAAAACTAAAACAGTGTATTATTTGGTATTGTTTAATGAAATAGCAAGAAGTTATATCAACATATTCTATTTTTAAAGAATTTATTTACTCAGAGAGAGAGAGAGAGCAAGAGAGCACGCGAGCACAAGCAGGAGGAACGGCTGGCTGAGGGAGAGGGAGAAGCAGGCTCAGGGAGCCTGATGTGGGGCTTGATCCCAGGACCTGGGATCATGACCGGAGCCAAAGGCAGATGCTCAACCAACTGAGCCACCCAGATGCCCCAACATATTTATTTTAAATTGGAAATGTAACGTAAGTTATCCCTGAAGTTCAATTAATTTAAACACTGGCATACAGAAAGGTGAGAAATGATACTCTGTATAGAGTGGTCAGTCCACTTAATAGCACTGATAAAAGGAATAAGAATATATTGGAAACATCACTGAAGTGACAGAGCATACAATATCCATGTCTGGCAATTAAGTATATCATGGAGAATGTATTTTAACATTTTTTATTTGAGTATAGTAGACACACAATGTTACATTAGGTTCAGGTACAACAGATTCAACATTTCTACATGGTATGCTGTGCTCACCACACGTGTAGCTACCATCTGTCACCACGCAACATTATGACAATATCATTGACTATATTACCTACGATGTGCCTTTTATTCCCATGACTTGTTCATTCCACAACTGGAAGCCTGTATTTCCCATCCTCCTTCACCCATTTTGCCCATCCCCCACCTCCCTCTGCTTTTAATACATTTTAAAGTTCATTTTGAAGTAACTGTTCCATTTTTAAAGTATGGTTCCTGTAATGCCCTTTTGATCTACACATAAAAATGAAGACGCAAGCTTATAATGCAATAATACATCCATATTTTAAAATACATCACTAATTTCATACATAGCAACAACTATACAACATAATTGTACTACTGTACCACCTATTGTACTATGATTGCTATCATTAGGAAGTTTCTAATGCACAAACAAGTAAATATTGACCAAAAGTCTTTGTGTAAATACAAAACTACTCTAATTTATAATTGCTATAGACTGAATGGTTGTGTTCCTCCAAAATTCATGTGCTGAAACCTAATCCCCAGTGTAATGGGATTTGAGGTAGGGCCTTTGGGAGGAGATGAGGTTATAAGGGCAGAGAACTGATTAATGTGATTCACACACTTATGAAAAAAGGGACCCACAGAATGCATTCCTGGACTTATGCGGAAAGTGGAAGAGTAGGAAGACTCTAAGCTCACCTCATCCCCTGGATACAACTAGGTAACACCCACATCAGTGTAAGTAACCCAGAAAACAACCCAAAGACTGGCAGAACAGACCCTCCACAGCTAAAAATGTAGAGAAGCAGTAAATAATAGAAAGGGCAGAGATATGGTCTGGAGCTAAATGGACCACTGGGACAGTCTACAGGAAGGAGGGAGACCATCGGTACATAAGCGGGGGAAGGAGGGAAACAGACCCCCCATACCAAGCATCCCATTCACAGGGAACACATTAAACCAGAAGGGCAGAATTTTACAAAATCTCACAATCAGTAGGACTTCACACCTGGAAATTTAAAAATCAGCAGGCTCCACTCTTGGGAGAGCCAGGAGGGCATGAAGACCCAAGTCCCCACCCTCAGTGCAGCAAAGAGTCCCTGGGAGATTCATGAGGCTTCATTCCACCTATCTGGCTAACAAAGGACACTGCCCACCCATTTCCCTGCAGACATGTCCCACCCACCCCACCCCCAGCCCTGACTCTAAAGGGGAACTTTTCTAAAGCAGAACCAGTTCACCTCTCACAACAGACCTAGAACACCACACCCGATCCTCACATTCTCCTGCAAACCTGACCCCTTCAATAAACCTTTGGCTAGAGCCCATTCAGAGCAGTGCCACACCCGATCCTCACATTCTCCTGCAAACCTGACCCCTTCAATAAACCTTTGGCTAGAGCCCATTCAGAGCAGTGCCACAAGTACGGAAATGTGCAAGCAACCAAGACAGGGACCAGCACCACTCCAAAGTGCCCCCTTCCCCCCACCCAGGGAGGGTAAAATATAACCACAGACACCAGTCCTACTGAAGACTCAGCAGTGGGCTGGGGCAGACATCTGGTCTGATGGCAGGACCTGCCCAACAACAAAAGCTTCTCAGGGGACAACACAGGGAAAATGCCCTGCAGTTCCATGCTCCTGCTTCTCTGGCAAACACCTAGGCTACTCAACTCAGCACCAAGGTGACCCCAGACTGGCCCACTAATAAAACAAGACCAAACCATTCCCACAACAGGCAGCTAGTCAGTGCAGATGATTGGACTGAAGGCAAAAGCAACTCAGCCACTATAGTGGGGTACATGCAACCCACATAGGAGACATCCCTAAAGCACCAGGTTCTGGTGAACAGGGGACATTGCACTGCAGGGCACTATAGGACCTCTTCTTTCTATGGTCACTCCTTTCAAGAGCAGGAGATGTAGCAGACTTCCCTGACACACAGAAATAGACACAGAGTTAGACAAAATGGGAAGACAGAGGAGCATGCTGCAAATGGAAAATAACTGGAACACACACACACAAAGCAAGCAAAGATAATGTGCCTGATAGAGAATTTAAAGTAATGACCATTAAAAAAAAAAATTACTGGACTTGAGAGTAGAGTGTCAAGACTCTCAACACAGAGACAAACAAAAATCATGAAGAACTCAATGAGTTCACTCAATAAGTGAGATTAAAAATGCCCTAGATGGAATAAATAGTAAACTAGAAGAACAAGAATGAATGAGTAGCTGGAAGACAGTAATGGAAAGCAATCAAGCTGAACAGAGAGAAAAAGAAATAAAAATAGACTTTGGGAACTCAACAAAACCATCAAGCATAATGAATATTAATTCATATTATAGGGATCAGGAAGAAGAGCAAGAAAAAGGAGCAGAAAGTCTGAGTAACAGGTAAAACTTCCCAAATTAGGGGAATGAAACAGAAATCCAAGTTCAGGAGGCACAGATAGCCCCCACAAAAATCAACCCAAGGAAGACTAAAACCAAGACACATAGTAATTAAAATGGCCAAAAGTAGTGATAAAGAATTTTAAAAGCAAGCAGAAACACTTCTATAAGGGAAACCCCATAGGGCTATCAGCTGATTTTTCAGCAGAAACTGCAGGCCAGGAGAAAGTGGCACAATATAGTCAAAGGGCAGGGAAAACAAAAAACAAAAAACAAAAAAACCCTGCAATCAAGAATACTCTATCAAGCAAGGCTCTCATTCAGAATAGAAGGAAAGAGTTTCCCAGACAAACAGAAATTAAAGGAATTCATAACCACTAAACCAACCCTAGAAGAAATATTAAAGGGGACCCTTTCAGTAGAAAGACCATAAGCAGGTATAAGAAAAGTAGGAAGGACAAAAGTTGTAAAATTAAGTTTATATTTAATAATCAACCAAGGGATTCACAAAATAGGATGTAAAGTATGACACCTTATACATGGAATGTGTGGGATGGGGAGAGAAATAAAGAATGGGTTCAAACTTAAGTGACCATCAACTTAATATAGACTGCTATATGCACAGGATGTTATATATAGACCTACTGGTAACCACAAATCAAAAACCAGTAACAAGCATGAGAAAAATAAAGAGAAAGGAATCCAAGTATATCACAAAATAAAGATGGTAAACCATGAGAGAAGAGCAAAAGAATCAATAACTACAAAGCAAACCATAGGAAAAAAAGAAAAAGGCTATACCAATCAATTATTACTTTGAATTAAATCAACTAAATGCTCCAATTAAGAGACAGAGGGATGGAATGGATAAATAAATAAATAAACAAACAAACAAAAAACCACAACAACAAACAAAACCATCCACGTGCTGCCAAAGAGACTCATTTTAGACCTAAGACACATGCAGATTGAAAGTGAAGGGATGGAAAAGATTTATCATGCAAACGGAAGTGAAAACGAAGCTGGGAGAGCAATAGTCTTTTTTTTAAGTCTATTTGTCTGACCTAACAAAAGACAAAGAAGGACAATGTACAATCATAAAGGGAACATCCAATAAGAAGATATCCAATAAGAAGATACATAAAGTAGCAAATAACAAAGAAACCAATCGATAGTAATACAATAACAGTAGGGGACTTTAACACCCTGCTTACATCACTGGGTAGATCATCCAAACAAAAAAAACAAAGAAACAGTGGCTTTGAATGACATACTGGACTGGATGGATCTAACCATCATTCAGAACACTATCCTAAAGCAGAATACACAATCTTTTCAAGTGCGCATGGAACATTCTCCAGAATAGATCACACATTAGGCCACAAAACAACTCCCGACAAAGTCAAAAAGACTGAAGTTACATCATGTAGCTTTTCTGACTACAACTCCATGAATCTAGAAATCTACCACAAAAATAAAAAATAAAAATCTGGAAAGGACACGAGTACATACAGGTTAAATAAGCTACTAAACAATGAATGGGTCAGCCAAGAACTCAAAGACGAAATCAAAAAAATACATGGAGTTAAATGAAAATGACGACACAGTTGCCCAAAATGTTTGGGATGTAGCAAAAGCTGTTCTAAAAGGGAAGAAGTTTATAGCAATAGAAGCCTACTTCAAAGCAAGAAAAATTTCAACCTAACCTTACACGTAAGGAGCTAGAAGAACAAACAAAACCCAAAACTAGTAATTAGTAATCAAAGTCAAAAAACTCCAGGACCAGACAGCATCACAGATAAATTCTACCAAACATTTAGGAAAAAGTTAATACCTATTCTTAGGCTATTCCAAAAAATAGAAGAGGAAGGAAAACTAACAAATTAATTCTAGGAGGCCAGTATTACCCTCATACCAAAATCAGACAAAGACAGTACCAAAAATAAATAAATAAAACAAATAAGACAACAACAACAAAAACCCCAACTACTGGCAATATCTAATGAAGACAGATGCAAAATTCCTCAAAATATTAGCAAGCTGAATGCTACATAAAAAAAAAAAAAAAAAAAAGCATTCACCATGATCAAGTGGTATGTATTCCCAGAATGCAAGGGTGGTTCAATATTCACATACTGTTGGTCATTTTAACAGATGTAGAAAAACTACTTGACAAAGTACAATATCCATTCCTGATAAAAACCCTCAACAAAGTAGGTGTAGAGGAAACATACCTCCACATAATAAAGGCCACCTATGAAAAACCCTCAGTTATCATCTCCCTAAATGAGGAAAAACAGAGCTTTTCCCCTAAGATTAGGAACAAGTACGTTCACTCTTACTCTTAGTCAACATAGTACTAGAAGGTCTAGCCACAGCAATCATACAAGAAATAAAAAGCATCCAAATTGGTAAAGAAGTAAAACTTTCACTATTTGCAGAGGACATGACATTATGTATAAAAAACCCTAAAGACTCCACCAAAAAACTACTAGAACTGATAAATGAATTCAGTAAGGTGGCAGGATACAAAAGGCAATATATATAAATCCACTGCATTTCTATACACTAAAAATGAAGCAGAAAAAAAAAAAGAAAGAAAAAGAAAATCTGTCCCATTTACAAGTGCACCAAAAACAACAAAATGCCTAGGAATAAAGTTAACCAAAGACGTGAAAGAGCTATACTTTAAAAACTATGAAATGCTGATGAAAGAAACTGAAGAGGACAAACACAAATGGAAAATACTCCATGTTCATGGATTGGGAGACCAAAAATTAGTAAAATGTCTCAACTTTCCAAAGCAATCTACACGTTTAATGCAATCCCTACCAAAAAGCAACAGCATTTTTCACAGAACTAGAATAATCCTGAAGTTTGAATGGAACCACAGGATCCCTGAATAGCCAAAGCAATCTTGAAAAGAGGAACAAAACTGGAGATACCACACTCCCAGGTATCAAGCTATACTATAAAGCTGTAGCAATCAGAACAGGATACTGAAACAAATATAGACACATTAGATTAGAGGAAAATAATAGGGAGACCAGAAATAAGCCCACAACAATATGGTCAATTAATCTTTAACAAAGGAGGCAAGAATATGCAATGGGAAAAATATACTATCTTCAACAAACGTGTTGGGAAAACTGGATAGCTACATGCCAAAGAATGAAACTGGACCACTTTTTTTACACCACACATAAAAATAAACTGAAAATGGATTAAGGGTCTAAATGTGAGACCTGAAACCATAAAAATCCTAGCAGAGCACAAATAGTAGTGTCTCTGACATTGACTATAGCTACATTTTTCTAGATATGTCTCCTGTGGCAAGGGGGAAAAAACAAAAACTATTGGGACTGCAAAATAAATAGCTTCTGTATAGTAAGGGAAACATAACTAAAGACAACGTACTGAAAGGGAGAAGATACTTGCAAGTGACATATCCAATAAAGGGTCAGGGTCCAAAATATATAAAGAACAGATACAACTCAACACACACACAAAAACAAATGATCCAATTTAAAATGGGCAGAGAAATTCAACAGACATTTCTCCAAAGAAGACATACAGATAGCCAAGGGACACCTGAAAGGATGCTCAACATCACTCATCAGGGAAATGCAATCAAAACTACAATGAGATCACCTTAGACCTGCCAGTGACTAAAATCAACACCACAAGAAACAAGTGTTGGTGAGGATGTGGAGAAAAAGGAATGCTCATGCGCAGTTGATGGGAATGCAAACTGGTGAAGCCACTGTGGAAACAGTACAGAGGTTCCTCAAAAAATTATAAGTTCATTAACATATGATCTAATAATTCCACTAAAGGGTATTTATCCCAAGAATACAAAAACACTGGTTTAAAGAGATATTATGCACCTCCCTGTTTACTGCAGCATTATTTACAATAGCCAAACTATTGGAAGCAGCCCAAGTGCCCATGGAGAGGTAAATGGAGAAAGATGTGGTGTATATATACACGATGGATTATTTAGCCATAAGAAGAATGAAATCTTGCCATTTGCAATAACACTATACTCTCTAGATCCATACATGTTAAGTGAAATAAGTCAGAAATAAAGTTACCACATGATTTCACTCACACGTGGATTTTAAGAAACAAAAACAAAGGGAAAAAAGATAAGCCAAAAAACAGATTAACTATAGAGAACAAACAGATGGTTACCAGGTGGGAGGTAGGTGGGGGAATGAGTGAGATAGGTGATGGGGATTAAGAGTACACTTATGATGCGTACAGAGTAATGTAAACAATTGCTGAATCCCTACCTATATTGTACACCCAAAAGTAATATAACACTGTATGTTCACTTTATTAAAAGTTTAAAAATTTAAAAATAAGACATCCCCAAGACGTGAGAACATAGTGAGAAGGCTGCCATCTATGAAGCAGGAAGTGGGCTCTCAGACACTGAGCCTGCGACAGCTTGGTCTTAACTTCCCAGCCTCCAGAACAGAAGTGCATTTCTGTTCTTTGTACCACCTCATCTACAGTATTGTTATAGGAGCCTGAATGGACTAAGAAACTGGTATGTAGACGTGGGGGTGCTGCTATAACAAAGAGCTAAAATGCAGAAGCAGCTCTGAACTCGCTGATGGGTAGAGGATGGAAGAATTTCAAGCTGCTTGCTAGAAAAAGCCTGCATTGCTGTGAGTGGACATTATGGAGGATTTTAATGAGGGCTAAGAAAAACGATAGTAGAGAAAAGCCTTGGTCTTCTTAGACAATACTGAAGTAATCCTGAACAGAGGTTGCTGGAAATGTGGACAGTAAGGGCTAGTCTGTGGAGGTCTCCAATGGTGATGTGTAATGTGTTACTGCAAACTGGACGAAAGGCCATCCCGTGAGAGAGTGGCAAAGAACTCTGCTGGACTGTGTTTGCGTTGTGGTGTTAAATCCTAGTCTACCCTTCAAACTTCTACTCAAGCATTGCCCCGGCTAGGAAATCACCCTTGACCTTGCAGTCTGATAGGAAAGCCCGTTTTCTATGTTGGAATACCATTTACCACATTGTTAATATACTAGTAACTTACTTGCATGTTCCATCTCTGCTGAACTCTAAGCTCAAAAATCAAAGTTGGATAGAAATGGAAGATAAGATAATTTTTGAAAGACCATGAGCTCAACATACTTGCAGTGACGGAAGTAAAAATTTGAAGAGGACTACATCTTCTTTATCCATTCATCTGCTGAAGGACATCTTGACTCCTTCCACAGTTTGGCTATTATGGAAATTGCTGCTATGAACACTGTACTGAAAAGAAAGGGCACATGCACCCCATCTGTATCTTTGGAGATAAATACCTAGTAGTGCAATTGCTGGCTTGTAGGATAGCTCTATTTTTAACATCTTGAGGAAACTCCATACTGTTTTCATAAGGAATAGTGTGGAGCTCCACAAGGAAAGGGAGGGAAAACTGAATGTGAAGAAATCAGAGAGGGAGACAAATCATGAGAGACTCTGGACTCCAGGAAACAAGGTGAGGGTTACAGAAGGGAAGGGGGGTCGGAGGATGGGGTAACCTGGTGATGGGTATTAAGGAGGGCACGTGTTGTGATGAGCAATGGGTATTATATGCAACTAATGAATCACTGAACACTACACCAAAAACTAATGATGTACTATGTATTGGCTAACCGAAAATAATAAATTAAAGAGGAAAAAATGTGTCATTGCTCTCTCCCTCTAAAAAAAATTATACAGTTTTAAAGTAGTCTAACTAGACATGTTTGATGCAGATAAACCAGTCTGTTTCAATACCAGGTTCTTACCTAGATCATGGGATTTAATGTTTTTTCTCAGCAAGTTCAAGTTAAATGTATTTATTTATGGGCTAATCCCTTCTTTAAGAAATGCATATTGACACCTCAATAATTATGAGTTCTGAAGAAAAGAAAAGAAAAGAAAAGAAAAGAAAAGAAAAGAAAAGAAAAGAAAAGAAAAGAAAAAACCTCTAGATGCCTCTTTAATTGAAAGTAGAGGAAGGGACTGGAGGACCCTGAAGCTAGAAATGGGATAATAAGAGCACAGCTTCAAATGAATTAAGAGCCAATATATGTATAATTGGTTAGATTTCATTTCTGAAGCTTTAGAAAACTAAAACCACTTCACAAATGGTTCTTAATTTTTTTAACGATATCAACTGGGTTGGGAAACTGCTTTTTTCACATTCGCCCACATAAAGACTTTCTGAGCAAAGAGCATTGGCTCCTGGGTTAAAGGATGACAGAATGACAAGCTTACCTTAGAAGGCGGACAGTGCACTGCTCTGGAAGGATTTAAACTGTCCCTATCCCTTGAGCCACGGGTTTACATTCCAGGCTGATTGAGGAAAGCTAAAAATATGTCCTATGAAGAAGGTGAGAGAGGATTTCTTTGTATTATGTAGCAAAGGTCTCTTTCACTGTCCTGAGGTGGAGAGGAACAGATAAGCCAGCCCACCCTATATAAACTCTGAGTTTCCCAACTTTGGGGTTCTTCTCCTATGGTTCAATTCCTGTACATGCAGGGGATACCAAGCACTCATGTTGCTTCATGGATATTTGGAGGAACGGATAAGATTGCTTTGTGAACACTGTTCTCTTCTAGAGAATTCTGGGCTCCTGTGGGCTAATTTGTTAGCTTGCAGGCAGAAGAACATGTTAGACCTTTCACAGCTGCGCAAGATGAATCTTTTACAAATTGAGCATTTTTAGTTACTAAGTATTTACTGTGTTATCTACTGGGACATATGCTAGGAAATAAAGATGAATAGGATACAGCTTAGTCTTGAGTTGGCCACACACTAGCAAGGGAAACATAGATGCAAAGAGCTAAGTGTATCACAATATAATGTGTCTCTATTAGAGAAATATACAAAATGCCCTGAAAGCTTAGAATATTAGTAAGAATACATTTTTGAAAAGTAGTTGAAGTTAAAGTAGGACTTAGAGGACATATAACAAATATCATGAAAAATTATCTTCTGGTTAAGAAGTTGAATAGATAGAACATTTTTTCTACATGTTCTGAGAATCTATGATTAAATGACTCAAATGTAAAAGCAAAGAATTATGGCATGCTTGTTAATGGGTCTAGTGAAAGCTAACTCATCCATCAAATACAGAGTACAATCATGTGTTTATGATAAAACAATATGGTTAAACAAGTTTTTCCTCTGCCAAAAAACATATTGGCTCCTGCTCTTACTGGCCCTTCAAAGAAGCAATTTGGATTATGTTTAATACTATAACAAGAGTCATTACACTATACTATGATGGTTTAGTTAGTCTTGTTCCCCACTAGACTCTAAACTTGTTGAAGGCATGGATGACTACTTACCATCAGGAAAGCTGATAGAAATGTGAAGCAAATGGTGGGCTGTAGCTGCTACCCCTAATTGTTCCCAATATTCATTTTCCTTTTTATATATTAATACATTTACGGACATTTTAACTGGCCACATGGCTTCTCAGCTCAATACCTTATTTTCTTGCTTCTTTCACAGTTAACTGAATCTACGTAATTAAGCTTTCATCATGGGTTGTGAGATCATGGCTGAAATTTCTGAATATTACACTTAACATGAGTGGGAATACATTTCCCTCTTTTACTCTCTCACCTATATGCAGTCTACAGATGCAACCAAACACCTCCTTAACATTTGTAAGGACTGAAGAGTACAAATGGAGAGCTGCATACATGTAGAAGTATTTAAGAGACCAATCAACATAACAGCTATATAAAGTATGCGGTAGTCTTCTAACTTAATAATTTCACTTTCCTAACCACCTAGAAGTCCAGGCTTAAATCTAGAATTTCCACTCATCTACATTCTGTGTCACAACTGGGAAGACTTGAAAACCTGGCACCTAGCCCAAGGTCCACGACAGATTAGTATACTATTCCTGCCTCATGTACGATTCTGCACAGTGAGATTGGCTGCAGACACACATGGATATCCCAGACCATATGTCTAAGCCCCAGGTACGCCCCAACCCAATGGTCATCCTTTAGGTTAATGCGTATACACACTGGTGTCATATTTACCTTCAGAACGACGGTCTTGGCCCTGTAGGCAAGAAATTTTTGGAAGGAAATTCCGAGTTCCCAGGTACTCTGACTACACTCTAAAAATAGGAGCACATATTTCAGGTACATATATACTCTTGTTCTTGGGCTCACCACAACATGCCAAAAAGCAGAGAGTAATGAGCAGGACCATTTTGCCCCATGGAAGACAAGGAAGCAGTCCCTCCTGCCCAGCTCTAAGGGAGGTATTACATATAGTGGTCATGAGCCAGCTTCCACCATTCATACAAGGGCTGTACACTAGCAAAAAACAGTCCAATACAGCAGACGCTAGTCCAAGTTAAGTGTCTAATCCAAATTGACATGAGTTACAAGTATAAAATATACACCTATGTTTGAAGATATAGTATGAAAAAAAGAATTTCAATAATTGATCTAGATCTCGTGTTGGAGACCTGAAATATCCTGGAATAAAATACATTAAAATCAGTTTTATCTTTTATATGATTAGAATTTAAATTTTTTTTTTTAAAGATTTTATTTATTTACGTGACAGAGAGATAGGCAGCGAGAGAGGGAACACAGCAGGGGAGTGGGAGAGGAAGAAGCAGGCTCCCAACCGAGGAGCCCGATGTGGGAATGGATCCCGGAACACCGGGATCACGCCCTGAACCGAAGGCAGACGCTTAATGACTGCACCACCCAGGCGCCCCTAGAATTTAAATTTCTAATTTGGTTTGCCTTATATTTCTGATGCGAATGCTGCTCTAGAGAATGGTGTGGTAACACTATGAACAGAACACGGATCTCTGGACAATTTTGTGGAACAAAATCTACTCACTGGGAATTTCCCTTTTCCTTTTTACTGTTACTTTTTCTTTTCTTTTTTCTTTTTTTTTTAAGATTTTGTTTGGGAGAGAGAGAGAGAGAGTGAGCACAGGAGCAGGGAGGAGAGGGAGAAGCAGGCTCCCCACTGGGCAGGGAGCCCGATGAGGGGCTGGATACCAGGACCCTGGGATCATGACCTGAGCCGAAGGCAGATGCTTAACCAACTAAGCCACCCAGGCACCCCTTTTTACTATTATTTAAATAATAAAGTATCCTGTTTGGGTGTCGCACTCTTGGAGCTCTTTGTTGTACCAGATGAAACTACATACTAACGTATGGATAAGAAGTAACATTTCAAACAAGATAATAGTTCATCCCACAATGGGATAAACAGATACATAAAAAGTATTAAACAGATACATAAAAAGTATTAAAATACACTTAACTGTAATGATCCACGTGAGGAGTGATTTTGTTTGTTGCTATATTCAGTGCCAACAGGCATTCTCTTTTATAGTAGGCTTTTAATTATTTTTCAGATGAATATGACAAATGTATTAATGGAGATACATGCAAAGTACTAATGCAACATATTAGAGTTTCACACCATAGTAAGCAGACTCTTAGAGAATCAGAGAATATTTCACATGGAAGTTTCTATAAGGACATTGTGAGCAATAGCAGGATGTTTAACAGTAAGGAACAACATGGCTGGGTATGGGCTACAAATTAGCCAATTTGTATTTTTCTATTATTCAACCCTAATATACTCAAACTTATCAACTTATGTTCTTGGGTGCACTTGCTTTAGCATGGAAGTACACAATGTACTACAAGTAAAATGTATCTTTATTGTATGAAGATATTAGGTACCTTATTTGGATGTTGGTTTTAAGCAACATTCATCAATACTAACAATTAATAATGCTATTCTGAAAATAACACCCTTATTCTTAAATCACCACAGGTAATTTTAGAGTTCATCTTTTTTGCTATTTTTATTTTAAATCCATGGGGTTTCAAAAATTCATTGAATTTACGAAGTGTTTTTTGTGATTATTCACTTTAGCAACTTTTATGGTATTTCTTTACATACAGTATTTGAAAAAGATAAATGTAAAACTTTAAATTTTTAACAGTAGTTCTAAAATATCATTTGACCAAAGCATATTATTTTCTAATACTGGAGCTTTGGAATAGTCTGTGTAAACTGATGCAGTAAGATTATTCCCTTTGCAATTGATAGAGGTTAAATTGAAAAAAAAAAAAAAAAAAAGAAATACAACTTTTCAAAAACTTCCAATTTTTTTAACACCAAACTTTATACTGAAGTTTTAAAGACTATTAAATTTTGTAGATAGTGATATAAAACTCCCCTTTATACTTAACCTGTATGACTTAGAAAAAAGGTTGCTGAATAGAAGAATTGTACTAATACTAAAAATGTATGAATTTCTGACTATCCCTTGGGCTGTTGCAAACATTTAAGATGAGCAATGCTGAGTTCAAGAAAACCATAGAGCTTGTTTAATTGTTTAGGTTTTATTGTTCAGATAAACTATAAATGAATACGGAATATTTTAGATTTTTGAAAATGTTGAACAAATTTAGTTCTTAAATTTGGAGGATGCCTCTAGACACCCAACCAAGGTACCTGATGTGATTAATCAACTGTTTTAAACTCTTACCTCACTAAACATGATGAATCTTTTTAAAAATCCAGTGAAACCTGACCCCATAACTATTTGTTACAGTCTTAAAGAAACCAATCCCTTGAGAACTATGAATGACATTATTAAAGATAATGAACCAATAGTCTGCATACTTGAAAAATGAGCAAACTAAACAAATAAAAAGATAGAAAAAATAGATACCACAGTTCTTAAAAGATTGCTAGTTAAAAGTGAAAAGTACAGATGTTTTAAAAAGGACAATTGTGGTTTCGTTTTTATCACAAGTGGTAAGTGTATAATTTCTTAGAATTTCCTTACAAAATTTTCTATGTTTCAGTTCTAAAAAAAAATTATTGTACTTAACAGTTATAGATTTATAATTATTACTTAAGTGGCAAGATGCTATTTAGATCAATTTTATTTTCAATTAAGATATTTTTGATTGTCTTCAATCCTGAAAAAATATTCATAATCTTCTCTCCTTGTCTCTCTCTATACAGGACTATGCTAGCCTGAATAGGTACATGAAAGAAAGTGTTGAATAAAATTATCACTTAAGAGTAATAATCCTAGATTCCTAAAATAGCATTGTAAATTTTACCAATTCTAAATGCATTTTTAATTTCATGAACTCTTGGGAAATTCCATGGAACTCTACAGGAGCTCATTATCTAAATCTGATTTAAAAACTATTTCTAAAATCAAATGTCTAAACAGAAGCCAAAAATTATTCATACACCCTGAAGAAAAAATAAAAATTAAATCTAAGGTGACTTCAATGTGAGCCAAATGGCATAATGAACCTATAAAATGCTTAGTGAAATGCAGTCAGGCTTGTAGATGTGTTTACCAAAAAGGAATGTTCAGTTTTCATATTTATTATGATCTTTCACTGATTTAAAACTCCTATATACTGAAACTCTGTAAACATCTTTAATTTACATAAACCACAGCATAAAAAACTAATAAGAATGGATTAAAACAACAATTGTTTATTGTGCCAGCCTCAGCAATTAGGAAAGAGAAGATGTTACTGAGTCTAAGAAATATTTAATAAAAATATTATCAATATATGTTACCTTAAGCGTTAATACTGCAATGGGATTCATAAATGCCATCTACCTTCATTTCACTGTTTGAAATCAATGAACTGGATCTTCTGAGTAAAATTTCAATAACATATTTAAGAGCCAAATAGGCATCATTTTTTACTTCTATTACGTTGAAAAGGAAAAAGGAAGGTCTAGTTTACTTACAGAGAGTTTGTTGTAAGTGAGATTTTACTTTTCAGACTGTTGGGCTAATGATTAACGTCACATACCGTACATCTTCGTCTAGAAACTGTGGTGTCTATTAAATGTAATTACCTTTCCCCATGGCTTTAAATTGACGGCAGATTCAAAATGAAGGTGGCTTCTATTAAATTTAATTACTTCCCCCTGAAGCTTACTTGGCAAAACTGTGACTAGTAATGAAAGTGGATTCTATAAAAAAGCTGCATGGTCAAGGTGTGGCTATTAAATTAGCAATGTTATTAATAAAAAAAAAAAAGTAAAAATACATGCAATGGCATATTTTATCATCCATGCAGATTTTTGTGATAGTGTGACTGGTACATTAAGTTCTTGGTTTTCTATTCATTCCAACTTCCAACCAATAAATTATATATTGATTATAATTATAATTAAAATGACAATTTTCAAAAAGTTCATCTAATGTTTCTATGTACACAAAATAGGGACCCTTTCATCATTTTATTTCAATTGACATTTTAAATCAACTGATGCAATGAAAGAGGAAAAGAATTAGAAAAACAAATTCTGTTCTTATTAACTATATAATTAGTTCCTTCTTCCTGAGCTGGTTACCTAATCTGAAAGACAGACTAATGTCTTCTCTACCTAAGATAAATATTAAGAAAATTAGAGGGAAAGGATTATTGTTTTGCAAATCTCTTTGGTTTTTAAAGAGTTTACTTATTTGAGAGAGAGCACACACACAGCAGGGGGAGCAGCAGAGGGAGAGGGAGAAACAGGCTCCTCGCTGACCAAGGAGCCCAATGCAAGGCTGAATCCTAGGACCCTAAGATTATAACCGGAGCCAAAGGCAGACGCTTAACCAAGTGAGCCACCCGGGCACCCCTTTGCCTTTTTAAAAAGGCCATTATTTTGGATTAGTTTAAATTGGATTAACATTCAGAACAGTCACCTATCAATCTATCATACATTCATTCATCATTCAATGTCCAACTTACTGTATAACAATACACCAGCCATGTATTAGAGGTATAAATATGTAATATCTACAGGATTCTATAATCAAGGGAGCATAAAAACAAAAGTCAATAGGTACTTTGTCACTATGGGAAGAACCTGTGATGACTCCAGAGCAAGTCTCCTGACCCGTGGGGAACATTCACATCCCTTGCCTCAACACTGGTTAGGACTGTAGTGTAGTATCACCAATATCTACCTGCTCATCGAGCCACAACTTGAGGCACACAGGCTTACTCAGGCATGAGACAGGCACAAGTTTGCAGAGCGCCTCCACTTCAGATGCGGGTCAAGCTCCCTGAGTGGTCTCTTGGGAGAAAAAAAAAAAAAAATTGCACTACTCCTGAGATAGGAAGATAGTAACTTCCATCCTGCTCCCTGGGTGTGGGGGCATCCTCTCAGCATCAGAAAATGGTAACAGTCCTCTCAAGGAAATTCTGTTCTCTCATTAGCCCACTTTTGTCATATGGATGTACTTTATATTATGTTAGGGTACTTTTACATTTTTCTATGTTATTTATAGCTTAGTCATGAACTAGTGCTCAGATCTTTCCTTCGAAGGTTCTGAATCGGTTTCTTTCTCACACTTATTTTTTTGCACCTGTTTTCAATATAGTCACATCACAATTTTGCTTTCAATAGTCTTTTAAAATCGGATAGTGATGAACACCAAAAACTGTAGGAACATAAAGATGACAACATAACCTAGGCTAGTAAGAGGATCATGGACACTTCCTAGAAGTCAAGTCTGAGGGAAAGCGAAAAAGAAGTAACGCATGTGTTTGCCAAGTGAAAAGCATCGGGAAGACCAGGTTAAACAAAAGGAACAGTACATGTAAAACTCAGAGAAGTACAGAGGAGCATCCCTTATCTGGAGAACCTGGCTAGAGCACAGCAGGAAATGTAGTGTGGTGAAAGATATGCAAATCGGCCAATTTTGCAATTGAAATTTAGTATGACAGAGAGATTTTTCCACCCAACACCCTCAGATTTGCTCCAGTAAATCCTCCTCTATACCAACAAAATTTTCAAAATTAAATGACATTTTGAGGACACGGCTTTCATCCTTTTATGTGGAGTATTATACCCAATGAGCTTGTTTTTACGGTTAATAATAAAGTTAATATGCTGGAAATTCTCTATTATGTATTCTCTGAGCACAGGTAGGATTTCTGTCTTGTTTACTATTGTACCTTTCATTTATAGCAAAGTGTTTTGAATATAGTATTTAATAGCTGCACTATGTTTATTAATAGATTTCTGGATAATGCGGAAGAACTACGTATCAAAAGCATACATTTCACAGAACTCTTAACAGATACCTCTGCAAGTTTTCTCTGTAAAAGTCACCATGAATGTTAACCATTTCGCAATTGTTACGTGTACCAAAACACCACGCTATAGATCTTAAACTCACACAGAAGTTATAAGCCAGTTATAGTTCAATAACGCTGTAAATTAAAAAAAAAAAAAAAAGATTTATGCAGATCACAACAAACTAAGTGGCTTAAAACCTTACCGATTTATACTATCTTCCAGTTCTGGATGAGTTCATCTCAGGTATCACTGGCCTAAACCCAGTTCTGGAGGCTCTAGGGGAGACTACATTTTCTCTCCTTTTGGAGCTTCCAGCAACCAACTGCACCTCTTGGAGAAATGACCACCTTCCTCCATCTTCAAAGCCAGCACTGAAGCTCCCTCACCATGCTTCCTCCGTCAGGACTCCCTCTGGTTCTCTTCTGCCTCCCTCTTCCACTTTTAAGAATGCTTGTAATTACATTGGGCCTACCTGAGTAACCCGGGTTACTCTACAGTTCGCTGATTAACCAAACCAATTGCGTGTTACCTAAACTCCCCTTTGCCATGTAACCTAAACTAGTTTTAGTTTGCAATTTCCAGGTTCAGAGGTTGCAGGGAATTGGATCTGGACATTTGGGGGGACCCATTATTCTGTCTACCACAATCCAAAATGCTGAAAACATTTGTTTGATATGCAATTTGATCCCTAAGTCTGTAGATCAGGAAGAGCAAGTGGAAGCCACATACCAAAGACAGAGAACCCTCCCAGTGCCTGAGTCCAGCTCACAGGTCAATCAGAGGTCATGTCTTTTGAATGACCTCCTCCTGACAGGTGTATATTATTAATGACTAACAGTCCTGCTTTGATTCCTAAAATCTGTACTCAAAAAAAAAAAAAAATTACCCATTTCTTGTTAGATATTTTGGAAGCACAATAAAGGTATAATATTAAAATGTAATCCTTCAATTTTAAGGGTCCCATAATCCATATCTATCAGTGAGTGAAGACAGTAATTTTTATTAAGTAGAGAAATACCGTTTTACCACAAACCATAGAAAACAGAGAGATAAAATTTAAACACCAGAGAAAGAACTTCAAAACCGACGCTTGCTAAATGCCTCAACTAAACTGTAAAATTCAGTTTCAGAAGTTATTTTGATGTGATTAATGCATGTTAAATGCAGTTGTCTGTGGTTAACAGGAACTCAGACTAGCTTGTTACATTCTATACTTGGAAAAACTTTGTGTAAAACAAGTGAGGTGAGTCAATTTAATTAGGCAAATTGAATCTAATTTAACAATCTGAAAAAGTTCTAAATTTAAATTATTATAAAGAAATTGAAAATGCTCCTTAAAAAAGGATTAGGTGAAAAGATAAAACATGCATCCAATAAGATTAAAAGCACAACTTTTTTCTCTCAGTGTTGACATAGTCTGCTGTATTCTGTGCTTTGGATTTTCATTAGATTAACATTCTGGCTTAAAAAAAAAAAAGGCTTTAAAAAAAAAATCCTGGCTTTAGGTTTTGATATGTAACTTGAGAGACTAGATATTTCATGTTACTTTACACAGTGAAAGAAGTAACATTCTGAAAAAGTAGTAAAAAGATAGGTAAATAAAAATAAAATTCACTGTTAAATTGACACCCCCCAAAACAAACAAACAAAAACAAAAGCCAGGAAGGTCAATTCCCAGCACCCAAATTGGGAAATCCAGAACCCCCAAATCAGATGAGAACCAAAGCCAATTTTTATTTCAAAGATTTCCCCTGAGGGTATCTGCTAAATGCTGGAAACTTTGAACTTCTGTTTTGAAAGCTATTTTAAAGATTGCAAAGAATAGAAAATAAATCCCTAAGCCCACAGAACATGGAAACTCAACAGGAGAAATCTGTGTAAAACCAGGACCTCAAAGTATATACTCTGAATAACAATTAATGAGAGATAAAAACGATTTTACTGAAAATAACAGCAAGAAAACATGCCATTTTCAATTCTGGAACAAAGGGGAAAGAGATAAATCTCTGGAAAATCTGTAACCACAAGGTGGTTTCGTTTTCATACAGGTTTGTTTTAGGAAATTATAGTACACAATCTAAAACCTTGGGAGAGAATTTTTAAAAAGTCACTGGTAGAAGCAAACATGTACCCTTTTTGGGAAATTTAACTTCAGCTCAAGTTTCCAAAAATAATGCTTCAGGGGAAATGAGCAGTTCACAGTCAAAAATCACAAAATATGAAAGAAAACAAGGCTCCCTGTGTTAAAACCACCAAAAACAGACAAAATTTCCAAAAACAATTTTGAAATGATTAAGCAGAAAATAAAATTGTATAAGCATAACTACATATATGTAATTTATATGTAACATATATGTATTTGTTGAAATAAATACAAGAATGGCTTGAAAATAAGAGTAGAAAACCAGCATATTTAAAAACTTAACCCCAAAATGAAAAAAATTTAAAACTGAAATTTATGGGTTTTTTTTTAATTTTTAAAAATATTTTATTTATTTATTTGACAGAGAAAGAGAGAACACAAGCAGGGGTAGCAAGACAGGGAGAAGCAGGATCCCTGCTAAGCAGGGAACCCGCCCCAGGGCTCGATGCTAGGACTCCAGGATCATCACCTGAGCTGAAGGCAGATGCTCAACCGACTGAGCCACCCAGGCACCCCTAAAACTGAAATTTAAAACTCAAGGTCTGCATTAGCAGATTAATCATACCCAAGGTGGAAGTTGGAAACCTGGAGGTTTCTAAAATATGTAACACGGAAGACACAGTAAGAAAGAATAATATAAGTCTACAAACTAGTGTGCTAGAACTAGCTCTGATCAGCCTGCAAGAGCTGTTTGTACATTCTCTCTTTCCAAGTCTGTTTAGGAACATCACCTTTGGTAGCTCGAAACTGACCATGATGGGAATATTCACACCATGGAAATCTGAAAATGCTACAATCAGGTATTTTTTATTTTGAAGAGCCAATGTTACACATTTACCAGCACATCACTAAGTCCACATAAAACCCCAAAGCATCTAATAGAAGGAAAATAGCAGTATCCAGAGATAATGGAATGATCAGCTTTCAAAATTCTGAAAAGATACCAACTGAGTAAGCCCAAGAACTTGGAGATACTAATTATAAACTTGGAATATAAAAACAGTCACTTAAGAATGAAAGTTAAAGATATAATCATCAAGGAAAGAAAATAGTAAGGGTTAATAAGGAAAGTCCAAAGCAGACTCAATTTAATCAGAAAGTAAAAAACTCCACCTTGAAATTTCACATATGTAAACAAAAAATGGTCTTCAATAAAGATGATAAATGGATACTTCTGGTGAAGCTATTTAACTACTCCTTACTTATTTAATAATGCCCACCTATTCCCAAGGTGAGACTGGCAAATATCTCCAAACCTCCAATCAATGCAGGTGATTTGGGGTTTTTCTTTTCTATTTCAGCTATTGAGCTATTTCATAAAGAGTCTCCAATTCAACCTCCCACCTAGCTCAGGGGGTAGGCTAAAACCAGCAAAGATGTATCCAGTCCATAAGTTCCTCTTTGGGTTAAGACATCAAAAATCCTAACTGATAACCTCAATCAAATCAAAAAGTTTGTTAGGCTGGCACTGGATTGCAGTTTTGGTAGTCAGTCATTAGCTTATCCTTGTTTCTAAGACATGACCATTTTTTGCTTCCTCCGCCTGGGAAGGCAGTAGGAGACTCAGATCTGTACTTCAGAAGGTTTTAGTTTAGCTCTGCCATTCAGCGCTACACAGCCTCAGACTACAGCAGACATCTTGATATATAGAAATGCCACATATTTCATGACCACCCAGACACAAATGTTATCACTGTAACCCAGAGAGAACGCAAAATCTCTGCTGATTTCCTGTTCCTCCACAACAACCTTCTGTCAAGAGACCAAGCCTAGATTCTTGGTCCCCACCTATACCCCCAGTGAGGAAGTGCCCCGAGAGGAAATATGGCTACAGGTCCTCAGAATCCATTCAACTCTCCTTCTAGGACTTTAAATTCTTCTTTGTTGAAAGACTCTACCCACCTCAGCCCCACCCCTCACCACAGAGCTCTATTTTTTAAAGACTGGTGAACTTTTTATAAGATTTTGTTCTATTTTTCAGAAGCTTTCTATGGAGTATTTAAACCTTCTGCAGAGCTTCAGAATAGAGAAAATGTCTTGTGGAGCAAAGGACCATACATTTGAGGACACTCAGTTCTCTGTTTCTCACTCTAGCCCCATGTGATTGTTAAAAATTTTGTTGGTTTTTCTTTCCCCTACATAAATTCAGGCTGGGCCAGCAAAGATAAATTTTTATCTCAGGCCAGAAAAGCAACTGTGACCGCACTTTGGAATGAAATCTCCCCTCTCTGGAATGTTAGTCCATCTAGTCTTCATTGTCTCATATCTCTGTGATGCTTTTAAAATTTGTGTGACTAATAATGATATTTTTAATTGTTTAAGCAGGAATGTTGCGCTGCCATAATAGTACCATAAATAATCAGAAAGCAGAAGTACACTTAATTATTAACACTGTTCTTTAGAATGTACATATACATTATATATACACTTGTTTTTAAAATATCACAACAAACAAGTGAACAGATGAGCATGTGAAATATCTAAGTCCCTAAAAACAAACAAACAGCAAACAAACCATAATACCAAGTAACTAGTTAATAAAGCAAAGTTGAGGTTACTGCTCCCTAGAATAAAGAAAGGTGCTACCTTAGGGTTCGAGTGTCTTTCTGGAAGTGGGAAGTATGAAAATGAATGAAGGGAAACCTCATTTAAAATGAAGGAAAGCACTGAAGGGGGTGCTCTCACGCACATATACATACCACTCATCACCGCCTGCTTAATTAGCAGAGAGAAGGAAGATCACTCTCTGTCCCATAAGGCACTAGCCACACCTCCCAACCAGTGAGAAACCTCCACAACCCCAAACTCTTATTCTCCAGTGCACTTTTTGTTCAAAACAATCCTCCTCAATTTCCTCCTGAAACTGAATGCAAGTGGATCTTCCCTTTTTTTCTTCGGACTTGCCTACCCTTTCCCATTGTTTGCCTGTCCCAAGTTGCAATTCCACTGTTATAAAGTCAGTTGTAAAATAACTTGCTATTTTGTTTCTTTGGTCAATGGAAGACAAGGGCAGATTGTTTGGGGGTCTGGTATAAGGTAGGTCTTTTATGTAGGGGTTTGATCAAGATTGAGAAATATTTTCTAGATAATGGTAGAATTGGTGCACAGACTGAGGTAAGGGAGTCAATTCTGAGGGAGTGTTTTAGAGAACTCTTGAAGAGGACATAGTCCTTTGAACGCCTTTGAATAATCTATTGTAATGGGAAGGATCCTTGAAGAAGACTAGTGGTATCATCAGATAAATAGATTCTTAGGAAGTTTCTGAAACAAACAATAAAGTTATCTGTAACTTTCTATTTTTATTCATGTTTCCTGTCAGACTCATATCAATATCATATCAATAATTATATTAATGGAGCAAGCTGAATATTAAAGTCATTTAAATGAAGACATTCTCCTGATCCTTAATGTTATTAAATGTGGCTGGTTACATTTCCCAAGGAAGAGAAGCCAGTGGTGACATTCCAAAGAACCATTTTTATATGATGATTACATGAATATGAATTTAGAATTTAGGAATATGTCAATAAGAAAGAGAGCTATTTTTTTTTTTTTTCAAGAACTTTTACAAGAGGGGCCCCTGGGTGGCACAGCGGTTAAGTGTCTGCCTTCGGCTCAAGGCGTGATCCTGGCGTTATGGGATCGAGCCCCACATCAGGCTCCTCTGCTATGAGCCTGCTTCTTCCTCTCCCACTCCCCCTGCTTGTGTTCCCTCTCTCGCTGGCTGTCTCTATCTCTGTCAAATAAATAAAATCTTAAAAAAAAGAACTTTTACAAGAGGGGAAAGAGACAATAGCAAAAGGATTAGAAATGTTGAAAGAGCTTTTTGTTATTTCTCTTCGTTTGGCATCCTCTCTCTCTAGAAATTGCCCTTACACTTCTTTATTAAGGATATGCTACATATAATTTTTTACTCACTGAGGGCACTTTCCCTCAGGGAGGGCATATAAAGAGTGTCTTAGCATTACCAGTGATCCTTCACCCCTCTTTCATGTAGAGCAGACTTAGCATCTTGGAATGATTTACAAGATCTTCCTTAAAATAATAACAATAAGAAGTAAACGCTGAATTTATAAAACGGCATCTCTTGAGGAGGGAAGTGGAGAACTCACTGGGAACATGGATTACATAACTTTGGTGGCTTAATGAATCTTCCCATGGTCCTGGATGAATGTGAAACTGAAGATGAAAAACCCTTTATTTTTCCCTGGTTTTAAAGGAAAACTTGCCAAAGATTTGGGTGTGGTTCTCAAAGGCAGAAAGGGAAGCATTTAGGGTTTCAAACAGTAGTCAATTCCACCTTAGAACTTCTCTGATTGGGAGCCTCTCTGGAAGATGCTTGCAGTGGGAACAGATGGAGCTGAACACAAAGAACTGAAATCTTGAGTCTTGACCAAGTTTAACAATGAGAAGTAAGATCATCTTCCCAGGAGAAAGAATTCCTATAATGTATGTGATGGTACCTGGAGGAAGAAAACTGAATCACAGCGCTCAAATAGGAGCACCTGATGCTTTCGCTCTAAAACAGAATTAAGACACACCAGGGGTTGTACAAGACAAACTACAAAGATATATGAAGAAAATGTTACAATTTCTACTTATCTTTAACTTTTATTTTAAAAATGGTAACTCCTTTAAAGTATTTAAGGCTTTAATGCATTAATTGACATGGTAAGCTTTTTCAGGTCTCATTTCATGTCTGTTGCGTTTAAAACGGAATTTTGAGAGGCGAGCAGAATTTCCACAATGAAGGAGCTGTCCTCACGAGTCTGGTGTACTGCTGAACAGTTCTTGTATATTTCCATAATTAAATGGATTTGCTACTTAATCACCCAGTTTTAACTAAACTAACCCATACAAAATGGACAAGTGAGTTAAACAAGATGTCTACAAAATATGGATTGATGATAGTCCCAGTGATTTAAGTACAGGAGGGCAACAAGGTTATAGCAGAGTTGGTAGTTTATTGCTCAAAGCTCTCTTCATCTGCCTCATTCTGAGGCAATACATCTGTGACATAATCATATCTAACAAGAAACTGTTCAAAATAATTCAAAGTTATCAGGATTTGAAATTAGTCTATTGAAAAATAGACTTACACCCATGGGTATCAATAGCCTTATCTTAAGTGTATATTTTCCCTTGAGATATTAGTTAGTGATAATGTTAAGCCACTATTATTAGGAAGACATCTTACTAAATCATATTTTCTGAATATGTAATACATTAGTATAAAAGTTCATAGATATGCTCTATGCATCAATAAATATAATATAATGGAGGTGTGTAATGTAAAAGCGTGGAAACCACTTCAGAATATTTGGACTCCATTTACAAAAGCATGAGTTCTTATTTCCACACAAACATTTTCAGACTGCAAATGGATACTCAAACTTCTTATTTGAGAAAGATTCACTAACAAAGAAGGGAAAAAACCCTGGCAGTTTCCAAAGATTAAAAAAATGGATGTAAGTCCTCGAAGTAATTTCTTAACAAAGTCATTACAACTATCAGAACAGGTAACTGCAAAAAAAAAAAAAAAAAAAATGGTAACTGCACCATCTTGAAATGTAGTTCATTTGCAAATCCTCCCCTGGTTGATGTAGGTCTATTTTTGCAATCACACTGTATGGCAGTGAGAGGAAAAGAAAGGTGGACTGATTAAATTCAAGATCACTTAGGTGTAGAAACCTAATTACCATTTGGAATACACAGCCATGAGGTTCAGGGATGCTCTAAGACTCTACTTTAGAGGTATAGACTGGATAGGGGATCAGGGTCCTAGCTTGAAGTATTCCTTTGATTTGCACGCTACTAGATTCCAAATGCTTTACAGTACTATCCGCAAAATAACTGACATTAATAACATTTCACCATTACTACCACCACTACCACCACCACCAATAACAATAAAACAGGCATGAGATATTGAAAAATTACTAAAGCAAAACAACAACGACAACAAAACACCACATAACATATATCAAGTGTTAGACTAGGTCTCTCCAGTTTCAATCTTCATGATTTTCAACAGTGTCGGCATGCCCAAATTATTCTGCCAAGATCCAACGGTCTTCAGGAAATCCTTCAGGCACTGTTATGATGGTGGGAGGCAATAAGCTTATTATAATTAAGTTGATTTTACTCTCCGGTCATTTTTATAAGCAAAATTCTCTTTTATATTAGATTCTAATTTTTCCATTACAAATGCTGAAATTAAGGACACTACTGCTAATAGTGTATAGTAACTTATTTTTTATAAGTGCTACTTCTCCTTTAGATGCTACAAATAATCTCCTTGCAAAATTAAATGAATGGGTACAAAGATATTTGTTAGGCACAAATTTCTTAATATTTAGAAACAAAATAAGAACTTAAAGACAATGATAAGAAAATGAATAATGTACCCATTTCTAATGAAGTTTTTCAAGAAACACAAATATCTCAGAAGAAAAAAATGCCACTCAAACTGCTATTTTATCATAAAATAAACCAAACCTTACTAAAATTGCATTAATAAGTAAATACAACCTGTACACTTTATACAGTACTCATCTAACATATTTTGACTGCCACTCATAAAGAAATTATGAATATTTTATCTTCTATCTCCATTGATAGAATCATTGAGTTAAATTCAATCGGACAATAAAAAAAAAATGTGGCCAGCGTTTGAATATATCCTTTAAGTTTGTTTACTCAACTTAGGAAAGCATAAAATTCCTCATTTCACACAAACATTTTTTAGGCTGCAAAGGATACTAAAACTGCTTATTTTAGAAATATTCCACAACAGCTGAAAAATACTGGCATTTTTCAAAGATAAGGATTAAATCTTTGAAGCATCCTCTTATAAAGTTGTTTAAAGTAACAAAATAGGTGACTCTACCATCCTCAAATTCAGTTCATGTGCAAATCTTCAATAAAATGTTTCATATAAATCTTTACATTCTCTTTAAAATTAATATCAGAGAAGCTATCTGCTTTTACTAGATTATCTTTTAAAATGGGAGACACAGAAAATCAGTAAATGAGGTTATATTACTAATTAGCATATTGTCTCCACTACCTATAGTACACTACAAAAAACTGTGGCTTCCATTTTATCACATAGATGAAACAGTTATCTTTCAGGGTTTGAAATTTCTGTGATCTTTATGCTTAATAAGCTCAGTAAAAGGCATTCAAATTACATCACTTTTGTCTTGGAAGTTAAATTGGGAAATATTGCATTCTCTGAGATGATAAACTCTGCAGAAGATAAATTATCATGAGAAATAGTTTTAATTGATTTACCATAATAAAAGTTATGTGACTTTGAAGTGCAAATGACACATTAAAATGAATCTACAGTATGTTGATAATAAAGTGGCTTCTTTGTTAATGGAATTACTGACACTGCAGATGCTTTCAGGAGTGATGTCTTCTACTGTTAATCAAGAGACTTCAATGTAAAAATGAATGTGCTGTTTATTTAAATCCCAGCCCACCTTTCTTACTACTTGCTTCAGAGTAGTTCGATACTAAGGGTGGAAAAATGGAGACCCTGCTCATCACAGTCAATAGCATGTTGGCTGTTCTGCTCTCTCCTGAACATCCTGACTGCAATCCCAAGGTCTCCCTATGTGTATAAATTAGAAAGACTGTCCAAAAGGCCAAATGAGAAAGTCCAGGATGGAGTTTAGGATTCAACGCTTCTATAAATACGCAGATTAATATTTTTTTTCACATATAAACCTTAACAGTGTATGTCCCAAAAGTTTCGAAACAACTGAGAACTGATTAAGTTCTTCTTTCCAGTTTATCTTTTAACTCAGGCAAAAGACCCACAGGGCAAAGCATCCTATGATGGGAACTGAAAACTACCATCTCAAGCAATAAGAACTGACTACCCTGAAGCCAGCAAGATCGTAAGTGATTGTCCCCAAGACAATGATCAACCTGACCTTTACTGCTACCTTCATGGACCTGCTGACCTTTGTCCTACATTGTCCTTGTATAAACCTAGAAGCATTTTCAGCACTTTGGAGACTTTGGGACATTAGCCCACTGATGTTGACCTCACTGAAATATATCCCTTTCTCGTTTCGCTAACACTGTCCCCCTGCCTCTGAATTTTGTCAGTGACAAGTGGTGGGATTTGGTTTGTCTGGGACTCTCAGAGCCAGGTGCTCTTGCACCCTTGGGCCGAGGTTACATTTCATAATCTAGGACTCTTCTTCTATTATCTCCTACACATAATTCATTTTTAGCTGAAGTAACAGAATACTTTGATCACTATTCTTGTTTGGTTTATTTGCCAGTCATTGTGTTAAACATATAACTCCTCAACTACCAATATATGATTCTACTTAATCGGTAACAGTATGTAGAAGTAAAGGTTAGGACTCTCAACCTCTGTTTTGTAACTGAAAAGAAAATGAAAATCCCCTGCTGTTCTCATCTTCCAAGAATTGTGATCTGGCTGGAGAGGTGTGGAATGAGATGAGACAGGAATACAGGAATACATTATGGTTGCGTCAATGAAAGGCTCACTGACTGTAACTGGAACAACATAGAATCTGCAAGATTAAACATTAGTTTACTTGCTCCAGGAAATCTGAAGAAGAATCCTGCAGTGATATAGAGAAGGTTACTATCAACAGGAATTATAAATGTGAGAGCCATAAAATCCAATAATGATGTATTTAATACCTACCTCTGACTGACATTCATGTGATCTTATGTCTCCAGAACTAACACAATTTTTTTTTTTTTAAAGATTTTATTTATTTATTTGACAGAGATAGAGACAGCCAGCGAGAGAGGGAACACAAGCAGGGGCAGTGGGAGAGGAAGAAGCAGGCTCATAGCGGAGGAGCCTGATGTGGGGCTCGATCCCATAACGCCGGGATCACACCCTGAGCCGAAGGCAGACGCTTAACCGCTGTGCCACCCAGGCGCCCCACAAATTTTCTTATTTACTAAATTCTTTATACCAAATTTAATATAAAGTGTTCCCTCACTCTATATTATAAAAACTGATAGTGAATTATAAAATTTTGTTTTAAAGATTCAATTGCAAAAAGAAGAAAAAACACAAGTTTTGTAAGTAACATTGTTACTTGAGATAAAAATGAACCTACTATGTTTATAGATTCTAAGAGAAGCCAGGATAAAAATAGTAATGCTTATAACAGTAAAATAGTTAGAAAGGGAAACATTATAAAAACGTATTATTTTAGAAGTATTATATAAAGACTAAGTAACAGTAATTTTCTTAGAGCCATTTTTAAACCAGTAATACAATTTTCTAGGAATACAGTATTTAAAATAAAAAAAATTCAAAAGTGGGAAAAAGCAAATATTTGATATTTCAATTTGGAATTGTTTCTAAGGATATTATTCTGGTTTTTTTAATCCTGTTAATCTACTTTTTGATAATTCTATCATCTTGATAGAAATTATTCTTTGAAGACTTATTATTTAATTCCAAAAACCACTGAGCTGTGGTTAAAATCGCAGAGGCAGACATCAGAAGTTTTTGAACGTGCATTCATTTACCAATTTGCACCACTCATGCATTCTTTATCCTTTCAACCTGGAAAGCTTCTATCTGATTTTTTTTTAGTGGCTGTTTAAACAAAAATAGATGTTTATCTCTTTAAAATTTTGCCAGGAAGCTGTCACTTTCCCATTTACTCAAGCGATGTTGTGACAGAATGTGTCAGCTTCTCACACAAATGAAAAGAGATATAGACCTGTATTTACTTTAGCTGAAAAATAAGTAGTCATCAATTCAGAGAAAAGTGTTTTCCCATCTGAAAAGATGAAGTAAATAGGAGTGGTTGAGAGAAGTAAGTATTCCCTAATACATAAAAGGCAGATGTAAACCAAACATACAACGCTGATCCATTTTTGGTTCTCATCCTGGAAGTGGATAATCTCACGGTATGTAGAAGGTGGTGCTTCATTATGTGTCTTTTGCAGTACATGATTTTGTTTTAAAAATGATAAATGTTTATGCAGTTAACCTTTCCACATTCTCTCCTATGCAATCTACAAGCTTCAGAAATTTAAATGGAGGTAAGAAAAAGTCATCTTTAAGAAACAGTTTTCAGAATCCTAACAGATTCAAAACAAACATAACTGGTAGAGATTGGCCCCAAACTTTGTACTCTAATAGGGTACTAGAATTGATAATAGTGATCTCACTAGACACTGAGCATTAAACATACGTTTCACCACATACATTTTTATGAAAATATTTTATTTTTATGAATATCAGAAAATTTTATTAAAAATGATACTGAATGCACTGAAATTAACAATACTGACACTGAACAAAAGAAGATGGGCAGGGATAGGCTTTTGCTCAAAAGTGGTTAGAGTTGTACAGTTAAGCTGAAAGCAACCGCCTTTTAATAGATTTGAGGGAGCAACCCAGCATCAGAAGAAAATGAAGTTAGACATTTGGGGTATAATTATCTGTCTCTGGCTCTATGTCTGACCTCTGTAGACTTGTTAACTACAGGATACCTAAGTTCTCTGGCTCTGTTTTCCCCTCTGCTAAAAGAAGCAAAATGAAACCTATTTAATAAGATTTCTGGGGCGCCTAGGTGGCTCAGTCAGTTAAGCATCTGACTTTTGATTTCGACTCTGGTCATTATCTCAAGGTTGTGATATGGAGCCCCGCATCGGCTCCCAGCAATTCTTTCTCCCTCTGCCCTTCCCCACTTGTGCTCTCTCACTAAAAAACAAACAAACAAACAAACAAAAAAAAAAAACAAAGAGGATTTGTTTTCAGTAGAAAAACTGAAATCTAAAAGTCATTTCTTTTTTTTTTTTTTTTTAAGATTTTTTATTTATTTATTTGACAGAGATAGAGACAGCCAGCGAGAGAGGGAACACAAGCAGGGGGAGTGGGAGAGGAAGAAGCAGGCTCATAGAGGAGGAGCCTGACGTGGGGCTCGAACCCGGAACGCCGGGATCACGCCCTGAGCTGAAGGCAGACGCTTTAACCGCTGTGCCACCCAGGCGCCCCTAAAAGTCATTTCTTATATTTAATATACATATGAAAATTTCAACTCTGCAGTCATTTAGATTTTTATTTCAATTGACTATTCAGTGACAGTTTAGAGGTACAACCTGAATATCTTAATTTCTCTCTTTTTGTTTAAATCTAGGAAAGAAAAAAAGAAAGAAAAGGGAGGGAGGGGAGAGGAAAGGAGGGGAGGAGGGGAGGGGAGGGGAGGTGGGGAGGGGAGGGGAGGGGAGGGGAGGGGGAGGGGAGGGGGGAGGGGAGGGGAGGGGGGGAGGGGAGGGGAGGGGAGGGGAGGGGAGGGGAGGGGAGGGGAGAGGAGAGGAGAGGAGAGGAGAGGAGAGGAGAGGAGAGGAGAGGAGAGGAGAGGAGAGGAGAGGAGAGAGGAGGAGAAAATAAGCAAAGCAGTGACCATTTTCCACAGTGACATATATGAATTTTAGGTATCATGAAAGTCATCTCAGGGATATTTGAGATTTCCGTATGAATATTTTACTTTCATGTTTCCAGTTTAATATTAAACTAAAAATTAATGTTAGCATTAAAACACTTCACTGGACAATCACTTAAATCTAAGTATTAGTAAATAATTTTAGCATTCCTGTCTTTATGTTCATGATCTCATTAGCACCACATCATAATATTTTTCATGTTGTTTGTTAATGAGAAAATGACAGGAATATTTAATACATAAATAGAAACTCATTATTAAATGAAAGCAAAGTGATATCTTGATTCATCACAATAAAGTTCTGTAATAGTTAAAACAGAAGTGGTAAAATAATTCATTCAGAGTGAACACATGGAACATAGCAGTACAGGAATGCCAAACTCCAAAGAATAGGACTATGGGAGTTACACCATATTCATAGTTTGAATGAGGTTTCAATTTCAACCCCAAACACTTGTTTTTCATTAAACTACTTTAATTTTTTTCTAATTTTTATTATTCTGTACTTTTAGTTGCATTTAAATTGTTTATTTTGTTTCTATTTTCATTACATTTTTATGCATATGGTTCCATAATTCTTCTAAAGAAAAAAAATGTCTTGCCAACTCCCACATATTTTGTACCTCTTAGAGGAAACTAATTTCAACTATTATAGCTATTTATTTTGGTATTTACCTCCATGTCTCTAAAAATACAAGTATATTGCCTATTTTTTATTTCATATTTTAATTTTTCTCTATTATCTTTTACTGGGTAAGGTGAGAATTCAGCTATCTTTCATGTACTCCCACCTCGGCACTTCTCATCCCTAAAGTTGTCAGATATATTAAATAAAACATAGGATAGCCAGCTAAATTTGAATTTAATGTACAAATAAGGTACAAAAACAGTATTTTTGGTATAAATATATTTTAAATCCTGTTTACTTATACAAAAAAATTATTTACCTGAAATTCAAATTTAAGTAACCATCTTGTATTTTACTTGGCATCCCTATCCCTCTTCAATCTTTCAATATCATTATGTAAGCATCTGATAAGAGCATCATTCACTGGGGACACAACTGTGATCCTGTAAACTATTCACAAATGAGCCTTATGTTTGCTATGATCATTGTAACCTTTCTTGCCAACCTTTTGTCTTCTCTGGAATTTTCCTCTTAAATTTTTTAATTTGTGTTGATTTTAAACCTGGTTTATACACAAACTTTTCTTAATAGCCTAAATCTTTTAGTTCTCTCACATACCTCAACTATCCAGCACTTTCTGTTTCTTAGAAATGTTACTTCTCTGCCATTTTGGATGCATAGCATAAACATCTGTGTTTCCTTCATTATCACTCTGGAGGCTAACTTTGCCATTTTCTTGAGATAGATCCCCTTTTTTCCTAGATAAACTCTCATGGTTTTTGTTTGTTTGTTTGTTCATTTTTCTTGATTCACTCCATTTTAGGGGAGAATTTATTCTAGTACCTTTCTGAGATAGGGTTCATGGGATGTACATTTTTTGAGATCTTGCATGTCTGAAATGTTATTTTGCTAACCTTATATTTAATAGACCACCTTGCTATGGAACTATAGGCTTGAAATGTTTTCACTATGAATTACAGAAGGCCCTCCTTCATACCAGAGCCCAAGAGAAGAATGTACTCTTTCTTTTTTCTTTTTTGAGAGAGAGAGGAAGAGAGAGCACAAGCAGGGGGAGGGTCAGAGGGAGAGGGAGAAGCAGGCTACCTACTGAACAGGGAGCCCGAAGTGGGACTCGATCCTAGGACCCCGAGGACATGCATGACCTGAGCTGAAGGCAGACACGTAACCATCTGAGCCACCCAGGTGCCCCAAAGAATGTAGTCTTTAGAGACAAAGCTTGACTTGGTGAGATTTCTGTTTGCCATTGTTAACTGTTTTTAACTGACTGCATTTATAATCGCTGCCCAGCTTGGGCAACAGGAAGCTAAAACCTAACTCTTTGAGGTCTGAGAAGACACAGACCAAGACAGGCAAACAGCTAGAATTTATTAGGTGTTTCATAGAAACAAAAAGGATGAGCCCAAAATCTATGTATAAATCACACCTAAATACTTGACTGACCACCACACTACGCAGAGGAATACTCTGGAAGGTAGAGTAAAATAGGAGTAGGCTAAAATAAGTAGCAGAGCAGAACAAACACTGAGAATCCTTTGAAAAGGATAACAGAACTGGAGTCACTGTTACATCTTGTCTACAATGATCATTTTCAACCAATACTTTATAGTCATCCAAAGAAATGGAAATAAGACCTATACTGAGAGTAAAAAGCAGTCTATAGAAACTGATTCGGATCAGTCAGCACAGAGATTGGACATAGCAAACCGAGACTTCAAAACAGCTTTTACAAGTATATTCAAATAATCAAAGGCAAGAAAAGCCATAAAGAGGAGAGAGAGAGAGATGATCTAAAAAGAGATATAGAAACTATAAAAAATGGAAACGCTAATGCTGATCAACACAATAACTGAAATAAAATACTTACCAGATTGTTTTGACAGAGATTAGAAAGGGCAGAAGAGGGGTGCCTGGGTAGTTCAGTTGGTTAAGTGGCTCTTGGGGCTCCTGGGAGCCTGCTTCTCCCTTTCCCTCTGCCCCTCCCCCAACCTGCGCGAGCAAATGCACTCACACGCGCTCTCTAATAAATAAATACAATCTTAAAAAAAAAGAAAGAAAGGAAGGAAGAAAGAAAGAAAAAAATGTCAGAAGAAAGAATTAGTATTCTGAAGACAGGTCAAAAGAAATTATTCGACCTGGAGAACAGAGGGAAAAGATTTAAGAAAACTGAAATGAGTCTCAGAGACCAATGGGAAAATATCAGGTGTTAAAAAAGAAGTGAAATTTGACTCTCAGAGTGAGAGTAGACAGAAAAGGAGGCAGAAACAAAATTGAAAAAATAATGACAGAAAGTTTCTCTAGATAAATGAACCCCAAACAGAATAAAAACAAGAAAAATCACTCCTCAGAATAGCTGAAAGGGAGTAATATGGAGAACATCTTAAAAGCAGCTACAGATAAACACTTTGGAAACAGAAGAAAACCCTTTACTAACAGAAGAAAACAATATAATGAATGGCTGATTCTCATTACAATTATAACATAACATGATACCCTACGTATTGAAAAAAAATAACCTGCCAACCAAAATTCGTTTATCCAGCAAATTTATTTTTTTAATGAAATGGTATAAAGACATGTACATTAAAACTTAAAAGAATTAATCACCAGCAGACCTGCACTGCAGGAATTGCCGAAGTTCTTTAAGCTGAAGAAAATCACCCCAGATGGCAAGATGAATATGAATAAAAAGCACTGAAATGCCGGAAATGGTAAGTTTGTGGGAAAATACACACACACGCACACACACACACACACTTTCATCTTTTTCTCCCTAAACCCTAAAACTTTAAAACAAAAATTGTAGCATTGTATCATCACCACCTCTGAATATAAAGCATATGAAAATATTAGCAATAGAATAAGGGTCTAAGAGGAAATAAGTCACTGCAAGCACACTTCCAATATTCTAGCAGAAGTAATTCAATAATAACTCTAAGGAGATTGCAATAAGTTAAAGCATATTTTAATCCCCAAAACAATCATAAAAATTAATGTAATAGAGTCATGTAGAATGCCAACAAGAAATTTAAAAAGAATATTACATTTTTTGACTAACAGAAAATAAGAAAGGAGACAGAGGAACAAAAACAAAAAGCAAAAACAAAAAACTGAAGACAAAAGGGAAAACAAATATCGAAATATCAGAGTTTAAAATAAAGACAACTGTATCACTGATTACATTAAATGCAAATTGACCAGACATTCCAATCAAAAGGCTCAGATTAAAATCAAAAGGCTGAGATGAGGTAAAACACAACCACAACTAGATAAAAAAACTAGACCAAAAAAAAATCTGTAGTAATAGACAAACCATCTTCAACTAACTGCCACATGAATTGCATGATATACACTCTTTTAAGTGATATGGGATATTAACCAATACAGATCATATTATAGTCCATAAATAAGTTTTAATAAATTTAAAAGGATCAAACTCATATGGAGTATGTTCTCTAAGCAGAACAGGATTAATTTTGAAATTAACAATTTGAAAAGATTTCTAAATATTTGGAAATTAAGACATTTCCAAACGACTCCTGAGTCAAATAAAAAATAAGAAGGAAAATCAAACCATATCTTGAATGATAATTAAAATCCAGTACATTTCTGAATTTGTGGTATAAAGCTGAACCAATCGTTAGCAGGTAAGTCACAATTTTAAATGCTCTTTGTAAAGAAAAATAGTCCAAGACCAAAACTCTATGCTTATACCTCAGAAGTTTAGAAAAAGAAGAGCACTTTAACATCGAAATAAGTACGGGGAAAGAAAAAAATAGAGTGAACATCAATTAAATAAAAAAGGTAAGGAATAAAGAAAATCAATGAAGCCTAAAACTGTTTATTTGAAAATATCAACAAAATTAATATATCTCTAGCTATACTAAACCAAGAAATGAGAACCGGAGAAGGCCCTATTGTTTATAAGCTACCTACTTTGTGATATTTTCTTATAGCTGCCCAACGATATTCAACATTGCAGAAGCTATTCATTTTTAAGTGAGTTCTGTGCATTATTAAATATGAGAAACAGTGACATAGAATGATGCTTCCTAACCAGTTTTGGGAGAGACCCTAATGGGTCAAACACATTTTCACAGCAGTAACAAAAACTCTTGCAGCTTAGTTCTGGCCAGCTGCTTAATGAGGGCAGCTATAAAGTTCAGACTACATAAACGTGGTGCATTAGTCTTCTTCAGGATCTTCGTATATTCATGCCCTCCATAAATCTTCTATTCTAAGCTGTTCAAATTATCTTCCAAAGAGAAAATATGAGTTGTCCAACTTAAAACAGTTCATGGATAATAATGACTGTTGTAAAATGAGTGTTTGAAAGTGCCTTGAAAGGATATAGAGAGATTTTGAGATGAAATCAAATGTAAAACAGCTCAGTGGAGAATAAAAATTTCCTAATGTGATCATATTGTGATACAGAAAATAAACTTGATTTGGGGAACACTACTAACTGGATATTTTCGATTTTTCTGCCTCCATTCAGCAAATTTTCTCAGGTGTTCTCTACCAATGGCCTCAGAAACCTTCCGAAGATTGTTGGGATGAGAGAGTAAAGATAAAGGAAACAGAAGCAGACAGGCTCTGATACTCCACTTAAGGTTTAAACAGGAAATCCAGTTTTATCTTATTTATGCACTATTCTGAGATTCATTATAAGGTTATTTCTAAATATAAGTTCTAGGTCAAAACTTTTTGAAAAATACTGCTTACGTTTATCAACAAGCAAATATTCACCTGAATTTCTAATTTTTGAATATCTAAAAGTTAGAAATAAAATTTTATTATTTTTCAATTTTGTTAATGCTAATATATAAGGAATCAAATAGCTAATCAGATGTTTCTGATGTCTTTCTAGTTTTCACATCTTTGTGGACTGACCTGATGTAAAACCAAGATTTCTGAAGACAGCTTTTGCCAATTTCTTTTTCTACTTTATTGTATCATTCAACTTTATGCCCTGTTGGCTAGACCTCTTAATTTTTGTACCTCACCACATTTTATAAATCTCCATTAATCTGAGTTTAATGAATATAGTTAGAACATCTTATTGGACTGAAGAACAAAGTATCGGTTAATTTCAAACCAGACAGCCAAAGGAGAGATATAAGTGTAAGTACATAAAAAATAAAGAGATACAAATAAAGAAATTGCAATCTATTTTAACATGCTATGGATATAAAATGGCTTATTATTGAATGGTAGCATGATAGCATCCATTATCTCACAATTTTTAAATTGTTCTACGTTACTCTTAGTACATTGTATTAAGCAGTCATGAAGCATGTGTCTGAAATTTCTGTAAAAATCAGCAAAATTAAATTGCCAAGAGCATCAGAAAGTTCAAACTATGCATCTGCTTTTAATAAATACTGACCCTACTTCTGAGGGTAATATGTTAATGTCTTAAATTTTCCTGAATACATATTATGTATATACATTAATGAAGACATGATAATAGTTTATTCAAATTAAATAAAAAAAATTATCAACAACTATCATTCTGCAATTTTCCATCACGAAAAAAGAATGTTCAGAGAAAGCTACTTAATAATCAATGTGGTTACTACACTTTCAAATGAATGGAAAATGAGGCCCAACAGAGGAAGTAAAAGAAATACGTAAATGGTTAAACATGTAGAAAAAAATTGCCTTGATTTTTGGCTTATAATCTTATACTATGATTATAAGATCAAGCCAGTTCAAAGATCTAAATGGCTATGTCATATAAATGAGTTGTATTGTGTCATGCTCACAGGATTTAAGATGCAGTTCATTCCCTTTACCACACATAGACATGCTCTTAGTCTACCAACCTATCCATTATACTCTCCAGCCTTTTAAGAGATCCAGCTTCAGCGGTATACTTAGAATAGACACATCTCAGATAGAGAGAACCCATGCCCTGGCCTCACAACTCGCAATACCCAAGCATAATTTGTAAATCTAAACTCTTGAAACTGAACGCATTTTAGGTTAGCGGTAATATATTAGAGGGATTCAGAAAATCTAAGTGCTTGTAAAAACATATTGTACGCCAACCTCACAGAGGTTCCAATTTGCTCTCTAGGTCACCCCAAAGAAATTCTCCCTATGGGATTCTGCCTTTAGAGAGACAAAGTGAATTGATTCTGTTGAAATATTCATTAAATTAAAAGGCTTCATTTACTATTCTAAAAGCAATTAATCAGTTTTCCTCATTCTCCGTACTACACTACTAGCTACCACTCCACAAAAGGGCATTACTGCTCTAGGGAAAATGCAATGTATTGCAACAAAAATTGATAAGGTCTGTTAAGAAAGTTAGTTACAGACATAACAAAGTTAAATTTTTATAGGAATATAGAAAATTTTGAAACTGATTAATAAAATTGTTTGCAGATAACTGAAAATTTTTTAAAAAGTAAAAGAAAGAAAAGGAAAACATGGCTATTATGGATACCTTTGAAGGGGTTAAAATTTACTCAATATACCTTAAATCCAAATGTAAGGAAAGACAATTTCTAAAAAAAAAAGTACAAGTAAATACTAATTTTAATTAAGCAAGTCCCCCCACAAATATTTATAACCATGATAACAGCAAGTACTCTTGATCATTAGGAAGATGCCAATTTCTCTAAAATCTCTTTATGTTCACATATTTGTGATTAATTATTCTGGTAATTATCTGTGGAGCACATCAATCCTAGGTCACCAGCTGAACATAGCCCAGGTCAATAGCTACACTATGTTGTAAACCAAAGATATATTCCTTTGACAGCATTTCAGTGCAATATATAAATCACTGTATGGTTTCAACATCATATGTAATGAAAAATTAATGCATTTTTGTTATTTTAAGCAGAAACTCTAAACACAAAACTGTAATTTAAATTTTTTGAATAACAAAAAGTGTATCTACAGAAATATGTAAATATCTGTATATATATGTGTGTGTATAAATATGTATATGTACATACAAGTATCTGCATATTTCTGTGTGTCTCTATATAGATTTATAACAATAGAAGTAGACCAAAGGAAAGCAGAGATGATACAAAGAGAGAGTTATCTTAAACTACATGATATCTAAATTAATTCTCTTTAATACTATAATACAGAAAATTTTGAACTTATTTTTATGGAAAATGGCCAGAATGTTACAGATCAGACTACACAGAGAATAGCTGAACAAGTCACTCAACAATCTGTGTGCTGTCCTGTATTGTCTATTTTGCAAATATCTGGAAGGTATTTGTTCTTCCTTAAAACCGGCAAACATACCTTGTAAATCTAATCAATTTCCTTGAGGTAAGTGAATTAAATGAACAACCAATAAACTGCATATATTTAGAGACTTTAAAGCCTTTGATAAGGTTACTTCCAAAAGACTTCTTAAAATGAGAGTTAACACAGAATTAATTACAGGGGGAAATCTGAGAAGGTAAAAGAACTGATTTTAAAAAGTAAACAGAATCAGGCATTTCCTAGATAAAATCAGAGTCAGTCTATCAAGAGCTTTCTAAATCAAATGAAAAAGTGGGTGCATAGGGAAATGTTGGGAGGCAATGGACCTAGAGTGGTAGAGTTGAGTCTCTCCACGTAGAATGCCTGCATGGAAATCCAAGTTCTGTCATGTACTAGCTGCACAATCCTGGGTCATCTACTAAACTTTCAAGACCTCAGTTTTCACAGCTGTATGATAGGATAATAACAATATCTCTCTTATGAATGAAACAAAGTGTCTTTACTGTGCTAGGCATTGTGCTTGGCATGCAATGAGCACAAACTAATGCCACCTTTATACCTTTCATAATATTCCTCAAGTTTTTTTTGTTTTGTTTTGTTTTTTTGTTTTTTTAAGTACCATATAAGATACTAAGAATAAGTCACAGGGGAGCTTTATCACATTGTCTGTGCAGTCAAAAATATATAGACCACAGTTTGGAAAGTAATTTAAAACAGAAGAACCAAACTCTTTTCTAACACAAAGATACTGTACTCAGCTCTCAATTACAATAGCCCAAAGAGTCAAGCCAATAGTCACTAAATGAACTATTGTTAATTAAATGCTGACCTACCTCTAATGAATGAGGTGGTATCATGTTCTTTTATCTTACTTCACTTGATAACAACCTGTGACATGAGCATTATGGTTCTCACCCTTCAAAAAACGGGCTCAAAGAGCTTAAGTGACTTGTCGAAGATCATAAATTCAGAAGTAGCAAATCTAGGAATTATATAGACTTTTCTTTTGCCTACATCACAATAATTCCAGCTATTATAACAAAGAGTTGGTAAAAGAAGGTGGCCACTACTTAGGGCATCTTTTGAAATATTTGGTCACAACTTTTTTTTTTTAAGATTTTATTTATTTGACAAAGAGAGAGCACAAGCAGGGGGAAAAGTAGAGGGAGAGGGAGAAGCAGGCTCCCCGCCAAGCAGGAAGCCTGATGCGGGGCTTGATCCCAGGACCCTGGGGATTATGACCTAAGCCAAAGGCAGATGCTTAACCATCTGAGCCACCCAGACACCCTGGTCAGAACTCTTTATGAAAATACTGTAAGCTCTGTGTTCCCTCTTGTTTCCCAATTTTTGCACATACACTTTCCAGTGCCTGAAATGTTACTCTTCTCTCAGGAGGGCTGAGACAAGAGTGAGGCTAGTGAGGCACTTGACCAGGTGAAAAATTCAAGGGAGTTCTAAAAAAAGTTGAGACAAATAACATTTTAATGATATACTTTTAACAATCAATATTAGTGCAAAAAATCTATGATGAAATACTTACCAAAATTTTGAAGAGACAAGATCAACTGGACCACACAAGAGCCTGAGATAAAAGGGAAAAATAAACCAGTACTATTATATAATTTCTGTTCCTTCACCAAGTCTAGCTTAAACATTATTTACAGTCAAAACCATCAGACTGGTATAGATGCTGCATCTCCAAGTTCTCATGGAATCCTATGCTTACGTTTCCAACCAGACTTATCCAACTCTGTGATAGTATACTAGTTACCTATTGCTGCATAACAAAAACTCAAACTTTAGTAGCTTAACACAACAAAAAATTATTCTCTCCCAGGTTCTGTGGGTTAAGAATTTGGGAATAGTTTAGCCGAGTGCTGACTCAGGGAAACTGGAGCTGTCATAATGTGAAAGCTTGCCCGGAGCTAGAAGATCAGCTTCCAAAATGGCTGACTCACATAGCCATTGGCAGAAGGCCTCAGGTCCTGACTACATGGATTTCTTAATAAAGTTGCTGGAGAGTTCTCTTCACATGGCTTTTAGCTTCCTTAGAGTAAGCAAACCCAGACAGAGAGCAAGAATGAAGCTGTTGGAACTTTCATTACCTAATCTCCAGTCTCACACCATCACTTCTACTTTATTCTATTCTTTAGACACAAGTAGTAAGCAGCCCAAACTCAAGGTGGAGGAAAATTTGACTCCACTTCTTAAAGGGAGGAGGATCCAGGAATTTTTGAAAGTATTTTAAATGTACCATAAAAAGTTACCTATTACTTGACTATCTTTGACACTAGACTGTAAACTCTGTGGGAACAGAGACCATGATGAACTATTTGCCACCTGATCTCCAAGACTTCCCCCTAGACCATGCCTGACACATAGAACATTCTCAATAAATAACTATATTATCAATATAGTTATTTATTGATAAATATTAAAATAAAATTATCAATCGAATTAAGACACTCATCAATGATAACAGGTAAAATAATTTGATAAACAAAGCTACAAAACGATAAACAAAATGACATGAGAATAGAGAAGCTTCCAAAGGAAAACAAACATCATCTGACTCTGAGCTTGGGAGATAAAAGATAATAGGTATATCATAAAAGTTTTGACGTCGTAAGTAAAAGAGCTATCTAAAAAGAATATAAACTTGCACTAATTTTGCACACTGAAAAAAAATCCATGAGCTTAAAAGGTATAATTTGAGGGAGGAAAAGGCAAATGAAGTGCTGTTATTTTGCAATAAGTTTTAACACAAACTTAAAAAAAAATCTGATTTCACTGGAATTAAATTCCTCAAGGGCATGACTGGGAATCATACAATTATATAATATATGTGCTAATATATATTATATATATATATATATATAATATATGTTAGTGTATATATATATATATGTTAGTGTATATATATATATGTTAGTATATATATTAATATATATGTGCTAATATATATATATTCATACACACACACCCATATATATATATATATATATATATATATATATATATATGCCTGACACCTAAATCTATGCTTTTCTATTGAATCATATTGTTACAAAATAGAATTAAAAGATAGAGACCCAGAGAGACTGTACAAATTTATGAAAACACACTTGCAGAGATGGGAAATTAGATTTTATTTTTCCTCTTTTTTCTTAAGTTTTTATGATAATTAGTGAATATTCAGAGTTTGCAAATATTATGGACATTTCATTAATAGTTTAATGTTTGGTTGTGCTATTTTTAACATTTATAGTCCATAATGTGTATTTACTCAACTCATTTCATTGATCATTTCAACTTTTTAAAATTATGATGGAAAATACCACAGATTTATACATATTTCATATTTGAAAACATTAATGTGCAAGTAATTTTAATTCGGATAGCATTGCTTTAATAAATGAATCTGTGCTCACAGTAAATGACTTTGAATTAACAGATCAACATTTCTCAAAGTGTGGCCTATGGACCTCCGACTACTCCTACGGTGGCAGGCGAGGGGTAGTTGGAATTGGGGAAGATACCGATATCCTTTCAGCAAGTCCTTGAGATCAAAAATATTTTCATAATAATTCTATGATGCATTTTCCTTTTCACTATGTTGATATTTGAGCAGATGGTGTCGAAACAGTGATGGCCTAAATTGATTCCTCCTTAGTTTCATACAAGGCAATGGCATCAGACTCTGGTAGTAGTTACTATTTTCTTCATCACTATGAACTTGCAGGAAAAAAAATCCAGTTTCGCCTAAGAATGTGTTGGTAAACTAGTAACTGTTCTTAATCTCATTAAATTACACCTTTAATTACATCTTCTAATATTCTGTTTAACAAAATGAGAACTATGCTGAAAACACTTTGGCTGCATACCAAAGTATGACCGTTTTGAGGAAAAGCACCTATTTGTCTCAGTTATGAGCTCAACTAGCCACTTTTAACAAAAACACTATTTTTAATTGAAAGAGGTACTGAGAAGGAATCTATGGCTATTTATACTTCAGCATTTGATAGACAGTTTCTTGACAATAAACAAAAAGAGTGTTAGTCATAAAAAACAAATAGCAGTATTAATTGCTGATGATAAAATTCATATTTTCAAGTGAAAATATAAGATTGAAAAACCTATATCTGCCCTCTTAAGCTTACAAGATTCAGAAAAATTATGAGATTACAGCCACAAATAATGAGTATTATTTTTTTCTTATATTATGAGATGTTTCAACATTTAGGAGATCTGAATAACTCCATAAACTAACATTTTCCAAAACAACAAAGCACATTCAACAAATCATGCTTGGGAAAAAATGTGTTCAAAATGCAAAAGAGACCCATAACTTCAATGTAAGTACATAAAGATCATTAACATGATTTGAAATTCCACACAAATTACTATTTATTAAATTTGGTGTAGTAGCAAGTAAGAATAGCCACAATTTTCTGAAAAGACAATTAAATTAAGCCTCCCTTCTCCAAATATAGATCTGTTGTGAGGCTGGATTATTTTCATATCCTTCAACGAACCGATCAACCAATCAGATTTCAGTAAATTGAAAGTAGGAGGTGTAAAAATCCAGTTGTCTTGTATTAAGCCAGATTTTAAAGGGATTTGCCAAACAATGGAATTTTTCTTACTAACTCTTCTGAGAAAATTATTAATTTTATTAGTTTATACTATTTATGTTAATGTCTGGTGGGTTTATATTTGTGTTTAAAAATAATATATATATATATATATATATTTTGAATTTCAGTTTTAATTTCTCCCATGGTAAATATTAATAGATATAACAACAGTTCTTCAGGGACTTGATAAATTTTAATAGTGTACAAGGGACCTCAGACCAAAGTTTGAGAACTACTGCCATAAGCTATTTAAAATAGGGACCAATTGATTTAAAACAAACAACAGAACTGAAGGAGAAAAATTCACTTCAAAAGACTTTGATTAAATTTATGATACTGTTAGCTAAAGCAAATTGTACTCTGAGCCATATATGAAAGCAAACCTAGGAGGTTGAGTAGAGTCAAGGTCAATGTACCTAAAGTAACTCAAGAATAAATACTTGTGGTTTGATGGAATTTATTCACTGACCCTTAAATGTCAACCCTGATTGTAATATTGCATTTCTCTCTCTAGTGTCCCTTGCTGTATAAGAACAGATTTGGGGGTACTCTAGACACACACAAGAATACGCATGTACTATTTTAGGTAGATCTAATACAGTGATATAAGAAAAATAATTTATATTTCAGAATGAAGTTCATCTTAACAATTCACATTGGCATAAATGATGTGGTACTTTCATACCACATTTTACTGTTGCGTAGTTTTTAGCTTGATTCCCCGAAACTTCAAACTGCTTCCTTTAGTCTACAGCACTGACTTAAAAATGTGATCACCATATGGGTAGCAATCTATTACTTTACCAGTGACTATATGAATGCATGGCACAAGAGAAACTAATCTGTATATTAGAGAGGGAATTAATTAACATAAAACAAATGAAATTTACTATTAGAGTGAAATATTGCAATATTTGGGTTTGCCAATCTATTTGAGAAAATGGAATTGATAATTTTGCTCAAGTTAAACTCTGAGCCTTTAGATATCCTCTAATTTATATCAGAAATGCACTTAAAAGTAAACTGTATGAATTGTATATTTGTGACATACATTGGGCAATATGAATGGCTTTGGAAACAAATTTACATAATATATTTTGATATATTTCTGTCCCCCCCTCTTTCTGACTTCATAAGGCAAAAATTACCTAGCTGAGTGATAAGAAAGTATTCCTCAACTGAAAAGTTTACCAACCTCATGGAATTCCTGAAAAAATATATCAAATTATTCTAAAGCATGAACTGAAATAAGAAAGTGTTTGAACACATTCTTTGCTAGTAGTATGCCTATAGTAAAAAATAAAATAAAATAGTCAATGTAAACAGTAAGACATCATGTGTCCTTAATGCATCTTTGAGTACTTAACTCAGAAATTAATCTTAATCTGATTTATCCTGATATCAGAAATTATGATATTTATTCTTTTACTCTGAAAAAAATAGCATCTAAGTATATTTCAACATTTCAATATACTTTGAGATTTTATAACATTAGTTTTATGATGCTATTTTCTTTTTAATTATCTGAAGCATTTATCCATGTGTTGTAAATAATTCGATTATAGGTCCATTCCCAAGTAACTGTTTTTCTTACCTTTCATAACATCTCAACCTCAATGCTTAAGTAACTGAAGTGTGTCCTACATATTTCTATTTATCTTGAAAGGAAAAGCAATAAATTGTGATCTGATATAAAGCATTTAGATACCATAGTCCAAAGCAGTCTGAAGCCATATTTTAACATACACCAATAGAAACCTGCTTTGGTTTGGCTTCCCACCCTCTCCTCCAGATACCATACTCATTCTTACTTCATGATTCTGATCATTTATCCTTTTCCTCCAATGAGCTTCCTCCCTTCTCCCATTTTCTTTTCTTCTTTTTTTTTAAAGATTTTATTCATTTATTTGACAGAGAGAGAGAGACAGCCAGTGAGAAAGGGAACACAAGCAGGGGGAGTGGGAGGAAGAAGCAGGCTCCCAGTGGAGGAGCCTGATGTGGGGCTCGATCCCATAATGCCAGGATCACGCCCTGAGCCAAAGGCAGACGCTTAACGACTGAGCCACCCAGGCGCCCCCCTTTTCCCATTTTCTATGTCAAGCTGCAAACCCTATTTAACAGTCTTCTTGGTTATTCTGAGGTGAAGTGATTATCCCTTTCTATGTTCTTTACACTTCTTTGTGATTTAGTTATCTATATGTATCCTATACATTAAGGATATTTGAATTCTTAAAGGTTAGAGATAAAACCTTACTGTTAAATCTATCTTCACTATACAGAGAGCCATTAATGGCCACAACTGTTCACACCTACCTGTATCCAAGCCTTTCGCTAGCACACTTCCCACCCCCCACCGACTCAGGACTTGGACATGACTTACTTTGACCAACGGAGCAGTAGTTAATGGAGTAGTTTCATCACACTGGATTCTTGCTATCTCCATGAGAACTTGCCTATCTTGCCTGATGGAAGGATGTGAGTGCAGAACCAAGTAACTCTACTCTATAGCAAGCCTACCGCCAGATGCTTCAGCTTCCAACTTGCAACCAGTGCAACCACCAGTCATGGAAGGAAGCCCTTCCAAGACCAAAAGACAGTCAAGCATAAATTATTGAACTGTCTTGTGAGCCAAATAAATGCTTGTTTTGAGCCACTGAGTGTTGACATACTTTGTTACACAAAATTATTATGCCATTAGAAAACTGATACACTATCCCTAGAACCCAAACACAGCAGCCTCACAGTACTTTGTGTATGTTCAAAACTTAATGAGTAATTCTAGATAATGCTTAAAAATGACTCCAAATAAGTGGAGGGAGGAAATAGAAGGAAATAATAAGTGAAGGGAGCTAGCTTCTTTGCACAAATCTGCAATAGGCCAAGTAAGGTGCTGTGTAATTTCATTTTTATTCTATTTACTCCTTGCCACAAATATGTGAGGTAGTTGCTAAAAAAACACATTTTATAGGTAATGAATTGAGGCTTAGAGAGATAATCTAGGTAGTACATAAAGTTTGAAAAGGGCTTAACTGATCCCATACCAGTCTGATAGCCCAGCTTAGTTTGTTTATTATGTCAGAATTATATCACAGGCCCTTGGGAGGGAAGAGATATCATATGAGTAAGTATGTAACCATTTTTTAAAATAATTTTTAGATACTTTGTAAATAGCATTTTTTATGACAGTTCTCTTCTTTGGAATGCAATTTGATGATATGCAAGGGAAGGAACCCTACTTGTAAGTATTTTCACGCTTTTATCTTGCTTTTTACATCATCCCACAAATTTTTTTTTTCTATTGTTCAACAATTTCTTTTTTTTTTTAAACCAAGGACTTAGTGTATGTCTGGTACTGGGCTATGTACTAGATATACAGTTGTGGACAAAACCAGCAGTATTTATCTTGTCAGTGAGGGTAGTTTGAAATCATTCATGCGGTAGTATTTACATTGCAGTAACAGGCAAATACTACAAACCGGGGCTTTTCTTTTTCTTTCTGTCTTTTTTATTTTCTTGAGAAATTTTTGTTAAATATTTACCAGAATACTTTCAGTAGCCTTTGGCCCATATAAGAAAGGAAGTTTGTACTTATACTGCATTCAAAAGCCCATATACACTGAATATAAATAAATCCAATTAAATAAAAAAGACCTCAGATTTAAAAATTTAAAAAAACCAAAAATCTACATAATAGTTATAACAGATACAAGCTATACATAAGGACACCCCTACAATAAAAGGAAATGGAAAATACATTAAGGAATGTGAAAATATATCACAGGTAAATGAGATACATAGGTAAACATCAAATCAAATATACATTAAGGCATAAAGTGTTAGCAGAAATGAAGACACTTACTTCATCCCGTTAAAGGAGGAACTGACCACATAAAACAGGCTTGAACTTTTGTACACCTAATAGCAAGCCCCATAAAATGTAAAGCAAAACCAAAACTCAAGAAAATTATGAAGAAAAAAATTTAAAACCATAATTATGGTATGCATTTTAACAGAAATTTCTCATTTATTTGTATACATATCATGCTAAAAATCAATAAAGACAAAAAATGTGAAAACCTCACTAATGGTATATGAAAATTCAGCCAAAATGATTCAAGAATGCACCTTGATTCAATCAAGCACAAATGAAATGTTTATAAAAAACAATCACATACCAGAGAAGACTAAGAAGAAAGATTTCACACACAAATAATATTAATAGTGAAAACGGTTCATAACTAGAAAAATTCTCTGAGGGATTTTCTATGAGTAAATTTTAAACTTAATAGGAAATGAATGAATTTGAGAACACTATAAAAATTACTAAAATTAGCTTGAGAAAATCTTAAATGTTGAATCAAAAATATACTCACTTTATATGCACACTTAACAGCCAAAATATTTTAGAAGCTCTGCCACACTTACAAGTTATAGTGTCATACTGAAACACATTGCTCCCCATTTTTTGAAAATAGTACATATGATACAAAATCAGAGATGGACACTATGTAAATAATGAACTTAAGACATAAAGTTATAAATACAGATACAAAAAATCCTATTTAAGTATTAGCAGACAGAAACCACTATGTATTCAAAAATAAATGAGATAGCATGACTAGTTTTGGTTTATTTAGAAATATAACAGTATCTAATTTTAAAAAGTCTATTAACATAATCCATTATTTAAACAAATTGAAGAAAAACATACACAACCATCTCAGAATATATATTTGAAGTCATTTAAAATATATTCAAGATAATATACTACAAACTATGTGTAGAAAGAACTTCTTTTATCTGACAGAAGGACTCAAAAAATACAGATTACATACTTCAGAGGGAAACAATGTAAGAATTGTCTTTATAGTCAAAAAGGAAGCGCTTCTATTCATCAAGTACTATAAGTCCTAGATAAACTCAGCAAAACAAGGAAAATATTTAATATGTAACACAACTGGAAAGAAATGGAAGAAAACTCATTGTTCATAAATAAAAAATCTTTAGAAAAATCAAATAGACAAATTAGGAAATTAATTAGAATTCAACAAAGTCAGTGGATATAACAATGTAAGAAATAAATTGAATTCCTACACACCAAGAATAAATCAATAAATCTAAAAATAAATACATTTAGTCATATCAGCCAACAATACATGGTACTTAGTACAATAATCCAAAGAAGACATACAAGCCTTTTATGGAGAAAATTTTAAAGATTAAGCAAACTCATAAAAGACCTTAATAAATAGAGAAATATTCTATAATCAAAGATAGGAAGAGTATTATATAAGATATCAATTTAATATAATTACTCTCATCTCAAAATTCATGAAAAGCTGATTCTATAATATACAGAGATGATATGAAGGGTAAAAGCAGTCAATATAATTTTGAAGAAGAGTAACAAAGCACATGAAAAGTATGTGTGTTCTGGGGGTGGTGGGAGGCAGCTGGGAAATCACGCTACCAGATATCAACAGTTTTTAACCGTTTTTAACTATTACAAAAACTACATAACAGCTGGAAGAACTAATGTTATTGAGGAGTTACTAAATTTAAGGCATTTTTCTAAGAAATCGTATACCTTAACCTAGAAGTATATAACCCAAAGGCATGTTATTCAAGGGTAAAAGATGTTACATATTAAAAAGCAGAATCAGGAATAAATATAATCAGTCTAGCCTGCATTCTTAACTACTGTGCTGCACTTTCTTGTGTCCTTATTAATTCAATGTAATTTTGGTATAGGAAATGACGGATTGATAGAAGATAACAGGGACCCAAAAGTATAACCACTTATACATGTTAGGAAGAAAATGGTTAACAGCAGGATTGAGATCCACTGTCAAACAGAAGAGGGAGATGCCCCCACAAAATGGAGAAAGAAAGCAGCCTGATCAAATTTCCTCATAAACATTTTAATGAAAGATCTTCTAGCAAATGCATTCGTGGTATTAGCTCATAGAAAAGGAAATGCTATTTTCTAGTGTGCCTAGGCTGTCTTATGGACAACCAATTTGGAATCTATGAACTTGGGGGCCGTAGATACCTAGGAAATGTAACTACTAGAACATAAAATGGAGATGTTTCATGACTAATATAGCACTCATATTTGTAAGTGACAGACTACAAAACACTCTGCAAAGACCTCATGTAATCAGGGCCACAGCATCTTCTATGTAACACCAGTTTGTTTTACTTGGATTTCTTAATTATTGGTGTGCTTAAAATTATTTGTAAAGTTTGATACTAGGTCAGATCTATAATTTGTATGGGCCTGATTTGACACTGTGATCATCTGTGTTTGCTCCCATACAAACTTGACAAATAGAAGACTAAGTGTTACAGACCAGTGGAAAAATAATGCACTAGTCAATAATAGTTATACATGTGGCCTAAATAAATTTGAAATCTTGATTCCAGCCATAGGCAAAAATAAATTCCATGCAGATTAGAACACAAAACATGAAGTTAAATTTTAAAACTTTTGTACAAAGAACAGAAAAATGCCTTAATGATCTCAGGATAGGAAGAAATTCTTGAACAAGATATAAAAGGTATAAACCATTTAAAAAATTGATAAATTTCAATGCTTTGAAATTTAAAAATTTCTTAGTTCTCAAATCACACAAAAATTTTTAAAAGGATCAGGGACAGATATTCAAAATACATAAAAAATCATTATCTGAATTTATACAGAATTCTTATAGATAATTTAAAGAAAGACATTTCACTGGAAAATAAAGCATATGAATTGGCAGTGAAAAATATATAAAACAAAAAATTAGTAAATATTCAAGATGTTCAGCCTCATATTAATTAGGGAAATACAAGTTAATCACAATAAAAATACGTTATTTTAGTTTCATTAGATTGGTAAAAATTTAAAAGTCCAACAATATCATGTTGATAAGTATGTGGAATGATAGAAAACTTTATGCACTGCTGGTTTGTAGTTGCAAACTGATTTTAAAAACAACCTTGGAAAGTAACCTAGAAAAAGTAAATTTTAAAATTAATGTATTCTAGGACTCAGCAATTACTAGGTATACATACTAAGAGTAACCCTTGTATACAAAGAGACTTGTGTAAGAATATTCCTTGGAGCATTGCATTTAATATCAAAATGTGGTAATACCCTAAATGTCTACAAACAGAAAATAAATGGATTGATAAATTGTGGCATATTTATAAAATGAAATGCAATATGGAAAATGAAAATGAATGACTAATGCTACATGTATCAACATGATTTAATCTCACAGGTTTTTTTTTTTTTTTTTTTTTGCCAAATTAAAGTTGCAGAAAGATATATACTACACACTGATACCATAGAAAAATATGTATATTTGGGGTTTCATGGAAATGTGGTAAAAGTATTAAAATCTCCATGGAATTTATAATTTCAGAACCAAGTTTACATATGAAGAGGGTAGAGAGGGAATAGAATTGGGTAAGTTTTGACAGAAAACTTCTATTTTACTGATAACATTTTACGTTTAATCTCTGTATATGGTATTTTGAATCTTTTTTTTTTTTTTTTAAGATTTTATTATGTATTTGACCCAGAGAGACAGCACAATCAGGAGGAGTGGCAGGCAGAGGGAGAGGGAGAAGCAGGCTCCCCACTGAGCAAGGAGTTGGACGCAGGCTTGATCCCAGGACTTGAGTGGAAGGCAGCCACTTAATCACCTGAGCCACCCAGGCACCCCAGTATTTTGAGTCTTTGTCATGTTATTTTCTATACTTTTTATATGGTTTAAATATTTAATAGTCATAATAAAAATAACAAAGAAGAAGATACTCTTAAACATTCAAGTTGACACCGAAGCTGTTGACAAGAGGGGAGGAGGCTTGAAATACCCTAGAGGTTTTGTTTGAAGATTTATGTATTTATTTGAGAGAAACAGCATGTGCATGGGGGCAGAGGTGGGGGGAGTGTTGGGGAAAGGACAAAGGGAGAGAATCCCAAGCAGAGTTCCTGCTTGAGCAAGGAACCTGATGCAGGGCTCAATCCCACAACCCATGAGATCATGACCTGAGCCGAAACTAAGAGTCAAATGCTTAACTGACTGAGCCACCCAGGCACCCCTAGAGGTTTTGTTTTAATGACCAAAAGGTTGAAAGAGTACAGTTCTTGACACTCAAAATGGCTGTGTCTTCAGAAAAGTAAAGAATGAGATAAATATCTTCTCCACACAATAAGGACACAACCAGGGAGCTTTTCTGGTTCAGTCTAAAATCTGGATAAGAAAACAAAAATGTGGGGTGTCTGGGTGGCTCAGTCATTAAGCATCTGCCTTCAGCTCAGGGCGTGATCTCAGGGTCCTGGGATCGAGCCCTTCACTGGGCTCCCTGCTCCGCCTGCTTCTTCCTCTCCCACTCTCTCTGCTTGAGTTCCCTCTCTCACTTGCTGTCTCTCTGTCAAATAAATAAACAATATGTTAAAAAAAATGTTTGGGGCACCTCAGTAGCTCAGTCGGTTAAGTACCTGACTCCGGGTTTCAGCTGAGGTCATGATCTCATAAGTTATGGGATTGAGCCCTGCGTTGGACTCCTCAGTGAAGCAGGGAGTCTGCTTGGGATTCTCTCCCTCTCCTGTTGCCCCTCCCCATGTTCTCTCTGTCTCAAATAAATAAATCTTTTAAAGAAAGTGTTTTTCAGAAAAACTGAAAACTCAGGCCTGTATTTAAGGGAAATTGGACATTGGAGTTTGAAATTTAGTGGCCACCTTGCCACTTGCAAGAACCATTGGTGCAGCCCTCTGACTCATTTGTGATGCACGGGTCCCATAGATAAAGTACAACTGCTCTGGAATGACAGCCTTCTATGCAGGCAGCACATGCAAATACATGGAGAGTCAAAATACATGGAAAAAAATGTGTAAGTGTTTCAAATATTATTTCATGGAAATAGTGGGAAATACATATAAGGAAATTATCCACAATTCAAATAAAAGATAAATATAAGAAAAAGATAAAAATATGGATAATAAACCCAAAAGAATACTGTATTTTTGTTCCTTGCTATCTCCCTAGGACTTATAACAAGGTCTGGCACAGAGGTGGATTTCAAGAGTGAAACAATGAATAAAGCAATGCAGTGAATAAATCAGCTCATAAGTCTTTAATTCAGAAGAGATATCTAGGCTGGAAATATAAATGTGGGATTCATTGGACTATAAATGATATTTAAAGTGCCAACATTAATAGAGTAAAGAATGAAGAACATGCAAAGAAGATTGAGATGAGAACAGGAAGAGTTAGGAAGAAACTCGCAAGTGTGCCATTATTACGGATTTCTCTTTCTAGATGATAATAACGACAAATTACATGCCTCACCGCCTCCTTCCAAGTACCACACTCCCCCATCTGCCCCATACACATACAGACTTTCTTAGCAGGGAAGGATGCACTAGTCTTGAACTATAATCGCTAATGTGGCAAATCTTGCAGTTCTCGTGCTGTTATATTGCTGCAACGTTGAGTTCCTTGATCCACAAGCTAAGGAGTTAATGTTTTCTCTAGTTCAGGCACTGCACTGACAGGATAGGGCTGAAGACAAAATTCTACCATATCACATCTCTTGTATCCTGACCTCTAATCACACCGGTGGAAGGGCTGGTTTTTCCCTAAATCGCGCAACTTGAGAACATGAAAGTCAATCACCAGGGTGCTCCCACAGTCTGACAATATGGACCTGACAGCGGGCTGTGAGATCCCCCAACTGTGTGATGGACAAGAGGAATCCAGTGTCCTTGGACTATCCTAGTGAATGTTATTCCACAAGGTCAGCTGCCAGAACTGAGAACTGAGCCTTGTTTGCTCAGCAAGTAAGCCAGACATTCTATCATACTACCTGAAGGAAAACTACAACAGATGGTTTTGAAATTCTACATGTGTATGTGGATTAATCTCCATACAAATATTGGATAACACCCTAGTGAACTTTCTTTCAGAAGTTCAACAAGCAGGTGCCTGAGGTAGCTCAGTCAGTTAAGCTCCTGATTCTTGATTTCGGCTCAGGTCATGATATCAGGGTCATGAGATCGACACACACACACACACACACACACACACACACACACACACCGCTGTTAGCCCCCCTTCAAGTGTCTGCTCCATGCTCAGTGGGAAGTCTGCTTGAGATTCTTTCTCTCCCTCTCCCTCTCTCTCCCAACACTCTCTCTCTAAAATAAAGAAATAAATCTTTACTCTTTTAAAAAGATTTTATTTATTGAGACAGAGAGAGAAAGAGAGCACAAGTTGGGGGAAGGTCAGAGGGAGAGATTCTCAAGCAGACTCCCCACTGAGCGTGGAGCCCTACCTGGGGCTCGATCCCACAACCCTGAGATCATGACCTGAGTTGAAATCAAGAGTCCCATGCTTAAGTGACTGAGCCACCCAGGTGCCCCAAAAATAAATCTTTAGAAAAAAAAAAAAAGTTCAACAAGAATGAAGGGGGAAAATGTCATATGTGATCTTTCTTTTCTCCTTCCTTTTCTCCCCCCACCTCTCTCTCTTATTTGTCTGTCTCTCCTTCGTCTCTCTCCTCCCACATAAGCACACATAAGCACCCACAGACACACACTTTCCAATCATCAGCTGCTACTGAGTATGCACTATGTGCAAGGCATTCTGCAAAGGAACTCAGACAATTCATTTTTTTTTGGATATAAATAAGAATGTAATGGTGATTTAAATGTGGACTCTGCCCTCAAGAAACTTAAAGTATACTAAATATGATTTCAATGCACATAAATAATTCTAGTTAGAATATAATTCCATTTAGAATGTTCCATGATTTATTTATGAATTACTAACATTTACCAAATGGTTATTATTTATCAGGCAGTGTTCCAATTATTTTAATATTTATTATTTCATTTAATCCTTACCTTAATTAATTAAGGTAGATAGGTACTATTATTCTTCTATTTTGCCAGCTAAAGTGACTGGAACTTAGATGTGTGAGTAGTTTTTCCAAGACTGTTCATCTTATAGATAGCATAGACAGAAGTTTACCCAAGTAGGCTGACCCCATAGCTTCTGGGTGTACTATGCTAAAAGACCAGCTTCAAGGATCATGAGGTGCTTTTATAGGAAGAAATGACATTTGAGTTGCATTATCCTACCATATATGAATTAGTCTTAAATATTAACATTAATTTACTACTACAAATAAGACCATTTATTAGGTGGAAACTAGACATGAGCAGTGGAAGGAACACAGGAGGCAGAGTCCGAAGTCCTTGAAGGGGAATGAAGGAGACATGAGCAAGGACACTGATAAATAAGCTATACATTAAAAGCCGAGAGACACAACATCCTGAACGTGTGGCTTCCAAGACCTTGGGGCTGACAGATCAAGAGGCACAGGTAGGGAGCCTGCACTCTAGTCTTCCACCTCTGCCCCAGGGTAACACTTAGATTCATTATAATGCATTTGCAATGTGGTTAAGCCCCCTACCCCCTACCTCATTGAGAAAGGCTGCCAAGACTAACCTTGTAGGCTCAAAAACTCCCCTTCCCAACTTGTGGGAGAAGTTCCTCAAATGATTGAAAGCAGTCTCCATTAGAGACCATCCCACTATACATCACAGCTCCTCCCAGCCCAGAAAGACACAAGGAATATCTAATCCCAAAAGCACCTAGGGCTGGTTCCACCATGGAATCTGCCTGCTCTCCCACCTTGAGAGTATACTTTTGCTTTAATAAACCGCTTTGTGCTTGCTACTTTCCTTCTGACTGTCTTTATTCCAGCACAAATCCCCACGTAAATCTTCTCGTGGGGAATCCAAAGACTGATACCTCCATTCACACAATGTAGACTCTCCCACCAGTAATGAATTAGTTTTAAAATATTTTACAACTCTATTTTTCTTACACATACCCATAGATGGCCATAATGAACTTGAATTATAAATATAAATATGAACCTATTTGTTTCTTTTAAAAATATATACACTTGAGAGGCGCCTGGGTGGCTCAGTCATTAAGCGTCTGCCTTCGGCTCAGGGCGTGATCCTGGCGTTATGGGATAGAGCCCCACATCAGTCTCCTCTGCTGGGAGCCTGCTTCTTCCTCTCCCACTCCCCCTGCTTGTGTTTCCTCTCTCTCTGGCTGTCTCTCTCTGTCAAATGAATAAATAAAATATTTTTAAAAAAATGTATATACTTGATTTTGTCCATTATTAAGACTTAAAAGCACTGAATACTTAATAGTAATGAACACAATCAGTACTCAGATTATTGTCCTCAAATGCCAAGAAACCAAAGCTCCTTGAGCTGATTCTAGGTCTAAGACAGGGAATATACAATATTTGTAAATACTGTTGCTCCAGAAAACACGCAACACTTTCAAAGACCAGTAGGTTATGCAGAAAAAAACAAAAAACAAACAAAAAACAAAAACAAAACACACAGAAGCCAATATTACGGGGCTCACTCTAGCCAAAGATAAAACAATTAAAGCAGAGGGGCGCCTGGATGGCTCAGTTAAGGGTTTGACTCTTGATTTTGGCTCAGGTCATGATCTCAGGATGTGGGATCCAGCCCCCTATAGGACTCTGCGCTCAGCAGGGATTCCGTTTCTCTCCCTCTCCCTCAGTGACACCCCCTTCCTCTGCTCACAGGCCCTCCCTTTTTCTCTCTCTCTCAAACAAATCAATCTTTAAAATAAAGTAACTTAAGCAGGAAAAAAACAATGATAAATACAACTGATTGAAACACGAATTAATGAAACCTAGGAACTTTAAAATATCCTTTTTTTAAAAGACAAAGAGAAAGCAAAACAAGGCAAAAAACAACTCATTGAACCCCACTGAACATAACTAGGGAACGAACTCCTTCCACTAAGACAAAGCAAATAGAAGGAAAAGTTAAACATCTATCCTCTGTTTTCCAAGTGAAGGCATTTCAGAATAACCTAATAGCACTAGTTGAGAAAATTCTCTTCTTCAGAGAATGCATGTTGAAATAAACCAGTAAACATTTTGTGCCCTTTGATGAAATAATTAACTCAATCAATAAGCATTAGTAATTTCAACCAATAAATGAAAGGTTTATAGCAGAGACTTTTACAATGGGAGTGTAAAAGTCCCATTTATGGGTCAACTTGACTGGGCCACAGGGTGCTTATTTGGTCATTTGGTCAAACGTTATTCTGGGTATGTCTGTGAGAGTTTCTGAATGCGATTCACATCTGGATCCGTAGACTGAGTAAAGCAAATTGCACTCACTAATGTGGGTGGGCCTCATCCAAACAGTTGAAAGCATGAATATAATAAAAATGCTGACCCTCCCAGGGGCAAGGAAAACTCCTTCTGCCTGACTGCCTGGGAGCTGGGACATCAGTTTTTGTGTTGGTTTTGTTTTGTTTTCCTGCCTTTGGATTCATACTGAAACATCAGCTCTTCCTGGGTCTCAAGCCAATGAGGCAGGATTCAGATTAGAACTATAGTCATGGCTCTCCTGGATCTCCATCTTGCTGACTATGGATCATGGGACTTGCCAGGCTCTATAATTTGGGAACCAATTTCTTCTTATATAGATGTATACAGCTGACCATTGAACAACACAGATTTGAACTGTGCAGGTCCACTTACAGATTTTTCTTTTATAAATACAACACGGTAAACGTATTTTTCTTCCTTATACTTTTATTCATAACATTTCTTTTTCTCTAGCTTAGCTTATTTGTAAGAATACAGTATATAATACATACGACACATAAAATATGTGCTACTCAACTGTTTATGCTATCAGTAAGGCTTCTGATTAACATAGGCTATCGGTAGTTAACTTTTTGGGGAGTCCAAAGTTATAAATGGATTGTCACCTGCACAGGAGGTTGGCACCCCAACCCCACATTGTTGAAGGGTTAAACATATATATTATTGGTCTGTATCTCTGGAGAACCCTGACTATTTGGTACTGACAGTGGTTCTACAGAAACAGAATGTTAAGGATTGGTTTTCTGAACTCATTCTAGGGTTTCTGGAGCTCTAATGCGATAAAACTTAAGGATGTTAATGACTCTATATCCAGCAGTAAAGAGGACACGGATAGTCCATGGTGTAATCTCACAATAGATTTGACAATAGAGATCCACCACTGGATACTCCTAATCGAACAACTATAAAAAGCAAGGATCTAGGCGACTGTGTATCGAATACTTTCAAACATATGTGGCAAAATCATGAATATAATAAGATTGGCTGGTTGCTCCTAATATTACTGGACAAAGTACAGACTCAACTTCTCAGCTGAAACATTGCACCCATGACCAGAGAGCTATTGTGTGTGTTTTGAAGGAGATCTCTTTGGAATTCAAAGGCAGCATAATCCTCATTTGAGTGTGTTACCCTCACCCATTTACCAAACCACCCAAAAAGCTGCTAGTTTTGAGAGGGTCCCAGGACAAGAGAAATTTAGCAACAGGTCCAAGCTGCTGGGTCACCTGATCCAGCAGATCCAAAGGTACCGAAAGTACCAGTGGCAGGTGAGGATGGTGCCTGAAGCAAAGGGAAGAGTTAGGGGGTGGCGAAAAAAATCTAGACACAGACTCAGACTTGAGGATATTTTTATCCAAATATGGATAGTGTTGTCAATGGAGAACAAGAAGAATGAGGATGGACGACTAGAAAGAAGAAACTACAGTAGTAATAGCATGTTTAAAGCAGCACTGCCAGTCGCCAATATAACCTCTAGAAAAGGAGACTGAAAAACTAAGGTGAGGCTTATTTTCACTTATTTTTTTAAATGATTTTATTTATTTATTCTAGGAGAGAGAGTGTGCCCACACAACTGGGGGGATGGGCAGAAGGAAAGGGAGGGAATCTCAGCAGACTCCACACTGAGTGTGGAGCCTGACACGGGGCCCGATCTCATGACCAGAGCCAAAATCAAGAGTCAGACGATCAACGAAGTTAGCCACCCAGGTGCACAGTGAGGCTTACTTTAGAAGCCTCAATTGTTAGGTTGAATAACTTGATACTTACTGCTTTGTCAATAAGGAATTGCTTACTTATTTGTGTGGCAGAGAACAATGGCTGTTTTTCCTTTAACCACACTCCTCTTCCCTTAGCAACTGAACCCCTGTAGTATGGCTACCCAAAATAAAAACATTTCCTAGCTTCTTCTGCAGCTGCGTGCCATCATCTGACTCAGTCACTAGGAATGATACCTTATCTTATCCTCTTTGTGTAAATTCCAAGAAGTGTCCTTAGAGAAGGAGGCCATGTCCTTCTTTGCCCTCCCCCCGCCCTTGCTGCCTATACACGGATCAGAAGTCAGCCTGGATTATCCATCTTGGACCATGACATGAACCCTGTACTGTAGGGATGACAAAATAGTGATCTGGAAGCAGTGGGGAATCCAAAAGACTTTGTGGGCCAGAGCTCGGAACTGCTCTTGTCACCACTGTGTTGGGTTATGTGTCACTCACCGCTGAAACTATGCCAGAGACAAATTGTTTCTTTGTTTGTGTGCTTGGCATGTTAAACCAGCGAACGCCAGAGTTAAGATTTTGTATGCATAGACAAGAATGGACAAAAGGAGAGGCTTTTTAAAAAAACACAGTCTTACCTTATTATAGAGTAATAGGCTCTAAAACAAGACCTTGACAGTAACGTTCGTTGTCTGGGGAACAGGACGAACAGCTCTATGATTCTGAGCCTAGGTGTCTAAAATAATACTGATGCCTCTAAGTTTGAGAAAAGCATGAGTTGTGTATGTGTGTGCTTGTGTGTGTATGTGTGTGCATCTGACCTGATTAGGACGGCTATTAGAACCTCAATGATTTTATTATAATTCACCTGTTTCCTTGGAAAAAAGCAAGTGGATCATAAAAAACGGTTGTATTGCAATAGAACCAAATCTGTACCTTGGGAAGATTTACCCAAATCCACCTACCTCGTAGGTAGAACAGCAGGAATATTTGAGCTCTTGCTTACTACGGCCCATTACCTAAGTAATTCTGAATATAACAGAGAACTTTCTTATTTAAAGGATAAAACGAACATAGTACCAGGGTAGTTTAGCAGCCTGCTGGTTCTAAATCAGTATTACTCAACATTGGCAATTGGGTCCAATAATTATTTTGTTGTGGGCATGTTCCTGCACGTGGCAGGATGCTTAGTGGCATCTCGGCCTCTGCCCACTAGATGCCTAACACTCTTCCTCTTTCCTTCCCCATCATTGTAGCAACCCAAAATATCTCGACACTGCCAATCTACTCTGAGGGATAAAACTACCCCCTGTACAGAACTACTAGTTGGAGGGTAGAGTAAGAAGAAGATGTCTTTTATTTAATTTGGTTCGGTTCTTTTCTGTTACTCTAGTCTTTCTTTTGCCCTTTCTTTTGCACACTGCTCTACACAGCATCATGGGCACCCAGGCCTCTTCATCACATCAGCTACACTGATAGCAATGGTGTCAGTCTGCTTTCCATCTCTTTCCAATAACATCCACCACTGTATGCATGATACATTGTTCATTTTTATAACTATTTTTTTCATTCTAAAATAGAATTCTATAGTTTCAAAGCAAAATAGGATTCCTGAGTCTCACACAAAAGATGTGATCAGGGACCCAATCGTGCTTTCCCTTGGGTCTAACTTTGAGTCATTACTATGTTGTATGTTTATGAAGTAGTCGGCATCCTGTGCTCACAGTAATTATTGTTTTCTTCGGTTATAGCTAAAGTTGATATAAGGAACACACCTGATAAAAATTACACTGAGGAAAAAAAAAAAAAATTACACTGAGGCATCTGGATTTCTCCAGAGAATTTTAAGAACATCTGCATTGCCATGTTCCAAAGACGCTCTATAGGGCCTCTTCCTTTACACTGACAATGCCATAAACAATTACTGTAGTCTGGCGGTCACTATCGAAAGATCTCTAGCCATGTTTCAAGGGCTTTATGGTCAGTCATTGAAATACATTTTCTCCCCCATTGGTATGTATGGAATTTCATCACTCCAAGTGTTCTGCTTACAGAATTTTGCTCAAATAGAATAAAATTTCCATCTTTTTCTGGTGAGGCAGGAAATGTTTGCACACTGGTTTATGCACTCTAGCACAGTACCAACCCAGTGAACTGCCTCGCTCAGCAACTTCCTTTTATCCGTGGTTTCACTTTCCACAGGCTCAGCTACCTGCATTCAACTGCAGACCGGAAGCAGGAGATTCTCCTGATGATATGTCAGAAGGTCAATGGTTGCCTAAAGCTAAGTCACAGTGCCTACACATCATTCTCCTCAATTCATCTCATCATGTAGGCATTTTATCATCTCACATCATCACAAAAAGAAGGCTGAGTACAATAATATATTTTGAATGAGAGAGTTCATATTCATATAGCTTTTATACAGCACATTGTTAGAGTTGTTCTATTCTATTATTAGTTATTGTTGTTAATCCCAGGAATGTATGTACAGGAAGAAAAGACAGTATATATAGGGTTTGGTACTATCCATGGTTTCAGGCATCTACTGGGGGTCTTGGAACGTAGCCCTGTGGATTAGGGGGGATTACTGTATGAGTGTTTTTCTTCACAAATAATCTCTACCAGCCACAGTTCCAGCATAGAGAATCGCCATCTGCTAACATCTGGGCAGGTGCTCTCATGACCTTTCCAGTGCTACACAGATTTCCCCATGGTGACAACTGCATTCAGACGACAGTTAAATCTAGATTCAGTGATGCAACAGGGTCCAGATCAGCAGTCACTTATGAATTTTACATATAAATCCATGCATGAAAATAGTTCTACGAGGGGAGAAAAAGGAAGCGGACATTTTTATTCAGAGCCAATGCTTCAACATCTGTCTAAAAGAATCTATTGAAAAAACAAATCTTATTTGACTTTTTCTTGCCTATTCTTTTCTTTTCTTTTTTCTTAACAAATAGTTATGGGGTTTGAACTGAACATATTTCCAGCAAGCATTCCATCCTAGTTACATTTGGAGAGATTCAAAGAAGAATTTTAGACAAACAGTCACATTTCTTTGTACACAACACTTAAAGAAAGTTAACTTAATCAGCGATTTAGATACAGACGACCTATAGCAATACAAATGGTTTTGGCAAAACGCAGGTGAAAATGAATCACTCAAGAGCAGGTTGGCAGATAAAATACAGAGCACCTTGTTGAGCTTTAATTTCAGATAAACTACACATTTCAAATTTTAGCATAAAGATGTCCCAAATATTGTGAGCAGCATACTTACAATAAGATAATTTTTATCATCAGTTCATATAAACTGGAAATCCAGCATTTTTATTTGCTAAATTTGACAATCTTGCCAACCTAGAAGGCCAGTGTCACTGTATTTAAACATCTAAAGTTACTCCCTTTATTTTCAAGCTCCATAGTATAAAATATTTAGAACAAATAAAAGGAGATGCTTCACTCAGCAGGCAGTCACCTTGTGAAATTCACTGTCACCATAGGTCACTGGGCTGGATAATTTTATGACCAATAATAACATTTGTCTGAATGCATGCTGAGAAAAGGTAATCAAATCTCACACTTTAGGGAATAAGTTGCTCATTGCAGAAATTGGGAGGGAATGACTTCCTGCACAATTGGCTAGGGGTATTATGAGGGTTACGGTCATTGTCAGAGAGGCTGCCTGCCCCCATGGATCAGGCGGAGGCTGACTAATCAATGAGTGTTGTCCCAAAAATGGAAACAAAATTCACTATTAATAATGAGGTTGATCATGATGCTAACTAAAAATAATGATGCACAGGCTTATTTAAAAGAGACCATTCATATATTTATGAGGAAAAACAGTTAATTTGAGGGTATTTTACATGATACAAACTAAATAAATGTATTAATTCACAGAGTCTTCTTTTTTCTTTTTTGAGTCAGGATTATAGAAGGTGAAACTGTTCACTAGCTGCAAAGAAAGAGATGCCCTCCCCTCTTGCACGGGATCTCTGACTTTCTTTATGGCCTCATCGCATCCACAAATTAATTTGTTTTACAGCATCAAGGAAGGAAAAGATTAAAATCCAAACTGAAGTCATATAAGAAAGATGATTTCACAAAATTATAAAAAGCAAAGTTTGCCTATTCTTTCCAGCTACAAGCACCTCCTTTTGTCTCCAAATGAATCTCCCCTTGCCATGCTCTTTTGGTTTCTTTTAACACAAAGAAAATAGTATGATAAGTAAGTTCATTCTAAAGTAAAATTAATTTCATTGAGTGGAGTCCTGTAAGGAAAGTCCTATGGAAAGGAGATGGGGAAAGGCAACAAATATTTAATGGTAGAATTTCAGGAGCTACAGGTGAATTCCTTAATGCTCTTCACTTCACATATAAAACTTTCTATTTCACTTACTTGTAAGGCTATTATTACATTTTGAGCCCCCTGACTGTCGGATTCCTAAATTGGACTGTGTTGCCTGACTCCGATAAGTGACGTAAGGCAAAGAAAAAAAAAATGCAATGTAAGAATGATGTGTCCCAACCACTTCCCTGAGTCTGAGAGGACATAGATAAGCCAAACAAAGCAAAAACAAATACAAGACTTTTGATTTTGATTTTTGTTACTAATTAACATCTATCATTGAATTGTAAATAGCAATAACTGCAAGCTGATTTTCACAGTCATTTACTGAGCTTAAGAGAAAAAAAAATATGTGGGGTAAATAGCAATAAACAGGTTTAATATATACTTCTTCCCAGATCTCAAAGATTAATATAATCCATAAAAAATAACCGAAGAAAAAAGGTATAACACGCATTTTAATAAATAGAACGATTACTTCCAGACACAATTAAGCAACTGTCCATCGACTACATCAAAATAACACAGCATTTTGTTGTTGTTGTTCTAAAATACATCTAGTTAGTTATAAATTAACAATTTTTAATTATCGGAAGCCAGCTAAAATGCAAAGTATTGTATATAATTAATATCTGAGATAAAATGGATGAATGAGGAAGGAGTTAATTATAAAAAAGTAAATAATTTCCTATTTCTAGAATGAAACTTGTCCCTTAAACACAATGTAACTGATATAATCAAAGAAATTGGTAACATGGTTGAAATCTCAATGACTAGTTTAATATGGTTTGTTGGTGAGACAAAGAGAAATATCTGGATTAAAAATGAAAAGTTAAGAAAATTAAAAGTTCACTGTTAAATATTTGTGAGTACCATACCAAATAAGATGTTTAAATGCAAACTGATAATACTTTTTTAGCAAATGTAACTGATAATGATTTTTTTCTTCATGTTTCAGTGGTACACCTCGAATGACTAACTCTGATATTTCCACTGAATTTCTCAGTTTAGTCTCTCTGTCAACCATTAACTCAATTAGCCCTCTGTATCTAATTTACCAATATATTAAATCTGGAGGACAAATTTTATCCTGATAGATTTCTCTGGAAGTTAGCCATATCTTTTATACAGTATAGTTTTCTCTTTCTTCTTTTAGTTAAATCATTTTGAAACAACCTTCATGTTTAGAATCTTGCAACCAAAATGCTTAAATTAATTAACTTTCTATTTTAGGAACAAAAATAGCTTCTTCATTAGAACTCTGTTTGCATGGTAATAATTAATATTGAATTGGGAAGGAATGCATACAAGAAGATAGCAGATTTTTTTGTCATGTTTTATTGTTATCAGGCTTAAGAAAATTGATTCCTTTTAAAATACAGGCATCTGCCTAAAAGTCACTATCATTTACATAAAGTAAATGCATGAATAATAGCAAATACTTCGGTATTTATCACAAATTATATCAAACAGCTTCAGTTCCAAAACCTTTCCTTTATTTTTTTCTTTTCATTTCCTCAGGTTACAGTTAGCAAAATCCTTTCTTTCATCTTGCTGAAAAATCGGAGGCTAGTTGAGTTTGTTCTCTAAAGGCCATATAATTTTTCACTGAAGTAAACAAGCCTAATTTTAGAAGCATATATTGTGGTCATTAAAGTGCTCCATATGTAGCTATATTATAAAATATCTAGAGAGAGTGGATTTTGTTGTCTACAAGTACTTCATTTTATAGATATTTTCCAACCAACACATACAAACATACTTCAACCTTATGGCTGGTAACAGTATCTTGCCATCTGTGTGTTTGTATTTTAAGCAGAACATGCTATGAAAATGTAGTAAAAATATACAACAAAAAAGAAACCTGAAGCCAGTTTTAAGTAGACTACTTCTTGGCTTGGCAAATTAAGAGTGCCAAACATCATCTGTGCTTTTCTAAAATAATATGTTAAAGAAATACAGATGAACACTTGTTTTTTCAAACAAAGCCAATTGAGTAAAAATAGATGAAATGGCTGAAGAGTTTCCTTTTTAGGAAAAAGGCCATTTTTTTTTTTTTTGAAGATGTGGTCATATATATTTCCTAATTTTTCCTTTACCTTAAAATATTACAGTCAGAGCCATTATCTCTATTTAATTTTTTAAAATCTTACTGGGTGAATGTAACGACTATTTTGTACTTTCTGGTTGTGTTCACTATTTACAGATTCTCCACCACTGTCCCTAAATTTGAGTTCGAGAGTCTGTCTCACATGTTCTTCCTACATCAAAGAATGAGAATGTTTACTATTAGTAACTCAGGTGATATCAAACATTTTCTATATTTTCTTGAGGATTATTTTGTCAGTGGCTAAGATCAAATTTCTCAATAGAAATATCTGGTAAATTACATACACATTTTTATATCATTTAATATACCTACATTATTAAAGAATCACAAACTTTGAGTGAAGTTTCCATTATTTCTACATATTTAATATATTAAAATCCCAGGTTCAGATTTTTTATGACATGCCAAATAATTAATTTTTAAAAATTCCAATTCTATCTATATACTGTGGGTAATTTAATGTTTCCTAATACTACTCACCTCTTACTTTACATTTATTCATTAATTTATAAAAATTGGCCATCTTAGGGTTAAAATATAAGTACTGCCCACACTTCAAGTAACAAAAAAACAATTTAATGTCTACAACATTACTAGAAGATGCTAATATTTACAACATATACCAATGACCAACAAAGTGGAATATAATAAAATCCCACTTGTCCTGGTTTCAAACGCAAAAAACAAATGGGCAAGCAAACGACAGATTCAAAACTCTACAAGATAGAGTAACAAAAACTGGATTTAATTTTCCAGCTGAAAAAAAAATCAACAAAATACATAAAACAATGATTTTGAACACAGTATTGGACAATGAACCCTGAGAGATAGGAAACAAACTAACTGAGCCCTAAGACCGCTTCAGCTTAATGCCTTGAAAGAATTTCCATGCTAAGGAGCAGTAAAGGGGAACCCAAATGGAGCCACGGGACTGTCTTAAATTGAGATTTTAGGAGATCAAGGGAGCCAGAGTGTGCAGGACAGAGAATCGGAGAGGAGAGCATGGCCCAAAGATAGAAATGTGGATGCAAAGCATTCCCCCTGAGTATTCAAGTGAATACTATCCAGTCCCTGTGTGTAACTAAACTGCCTAAGGCCAAGGAAATAATCAACTGAAAAGATTAGAGGAAACAGTTCACAGCAGTCACACAAGGCTCGGAATCCTGTGTTTTTCTCACTAGGTGATCCGGAAACTTGATTCACAAAGCACTGACAGTACTCCACATCATTCTGTCTCAGTAGTGAGAAACACTTATCCTTAGACTAAACACTGTTCTTGTCCCATTCCTAACAAATCTTAAAAGCAGAACACAAAATGATCAACCTGTTTCCAGGTAACTTAATTATGACCAAGAACAATGCTAAAGAATATTGACTGAAACAAAAATATTCAGCATATGAAAATATCCACCACCTAACAAGATGAAGTTTACAGTGCATGGATTCCAACCAAATATAACCAGAAACAAAAAGAAGTAGAGAAACACAAGCCATAAGGAGGAGACCAATGAATCATAACCAACTCAGAACTGACACAGATAACAGATTTAATAAATAAGGGCATAAAACAGACATTATGAACTCCATATGTTCAAAACTTAAGATGGAAAGTTTTAAAAGACACAAATCATACTTCCAGAGATGAAAACCAAAATGTTTGCATTGAAAAGTACACTGGATAAGACTGATGGCAGATTTGACATAGCAAAATAAAGTGTATCAAACTTGAAGACGCAGCAATACAAATTATCCAAGCTGAAACAGAGAGAAAAAAAAATTAAAGATAACAAAAAGAGCATCAGTGAGTTGTGGAAGAACTTTAAAAGCAGTCTACTGTGCAAATAACTGGAATAACAAACAGAGCAGAGAGAGGGAACAGAAAAGTATTTTTAAAAATAACATTTAGATTTTCTGATTTCAGAAAAAAAATAAATGCATAGATCCAAGAAGCTCAACAAACCCCAAGCACAAAAAACATGAAAAAAAAAATGTACATAATAAAATTGCTCCAAACCCCTGAAAAAAAAAAAAAAAGTTACTAAAAGCAACCAGAGAACAAAAATGTGTATTACATCAAGAGTAACAAACGTAAGGGTGACAGCAGGTTTCTCACTGTAAACCACATAAATGAGATCCAGTGGGTGGCCGTGGAGAAAATATCTTGAAAATCCCTCATTATGTGCAAACTAAACACAAAGAAATAAAACCCACTTATAAATAACACACTGGCAAAAGAAGAAACAGAAAAAGAAATCAAAGAGTATTCTGAATGGAAAAAAATGAAAAAAAAATGTATCAAAATTGTGGAATGATGCTACTGAAGTAGTACCGAGGGGCGAATTTATAGCACTGAGTGTTTATGTGAGAAAAGGAAATCTCTCAATTCAATCAGCTCAGTTTCTGCCTTAAGAAACAAGAAAAAGAAGAATAAAGTAAATCTAAAATAAGCTGACAAAAGGAAAAACAAAGCTTAGAATGAAAACCCATGAAATAGAAAACAGAAAACCAGGAGGAAAACATCAATGAAATCAAACCTGCTTATTGTAGAAGACAAATTCATAAACCTCTGTCAGAATGATCTTCAAAAGAGAGAGAGAGAGAGAGAGAGCCACAAATTATCAATATATGCAAGAGAGGTGACCCTGGTGTTAAAAGTATAGTAAGAAAATAATCATCAACAACTATAAACTCACATGAAAAGGACAAATCCTCGAAACACAAACACTACCAAAGCTCATTCAAGAATAATTATATTACATGACAAGTCCTTTGACTATTAAAAAATTTGCTATATAGCTAAAATCCTTTCCACAAAGAAAACTCCATGATGAGAAGGCTTCACTGGTAAATTCTATAAACATTTAAGAAAGCAATATTGCCAATTCCAAACAAAATACTTGTATACACTGGTGGGAATGTAAAATGGTATAATCACTACAGAAACAATTTGATAGTTTATTAAAAATTACCATAGAATCTGGCCAGTCCATTCCCACCATTCCATTCCTTTTTTATTTTTATTTTTTATTCAAGAGAATGAAAACAAATGTTCATATAAAGACTGGTATGCAAATCTTCATAGCAGCTGATCAAAATGCAATGACCAAAAACTGGAAGCAATCCAAATCTACATCGACAGGGAAATGAATAAACAAAAGATGTTATATCCCACAGAAGAATATTATTTTACCATAAAATGAACTACTTATATGCCATCATACAAGGATGAATTTCAAAATAATCATGAAAAATAAGTCAGACAAATGGTAGATACTATGATTCCATTTATATAAAATTCTAGAAAATGCGAACTGATCAATTTTGACAGAAAGCCCATCAGTGAATGTCTGGGGAACAGGAGTGGGGCAAGGTGGCGATGGGGAGGGGGCGGGGAAGAGATTATAAAAGGGCAACAGAAAATTTGGGGAGATTATGGAGAGAAAAAAAATTACATTCACATGAAAAGAGTTTATAAGCATCTTGATGTCTCCATCCTTAAGCCAGATCCTTCAGCTCATCTTCAACATACTATTCATACTTCTTTAAAATATCCTTTATGTAAATGTGATTATGTGTTTTTAAGTTCACTAAAGATCAGTGGTGGGTAAAGATATGAAAAAGAGTTCAGTTGATACTGACAGACAAAGATGAGGAAGAATGCAGGCATGCACCTATAACAATTACTGGAGCATGGCTTAGATGCATGCCTCCATAATAATGACCTTGAGTCATAAGAGCAGGCTCTATTCCCGTAAAGCGTCTGGCTTGGCATCTACATACTGGAGACTCAGCTAATTATTCTACATACACTTTGTTTTTCATTCAATACTTACAGCAAACCTCGAAATAGCAGAAGTTTAAAGAAATAAGCTACATGGTTAAGATCCCATAGTTCTAAGTAGCAGACAGAAGATTTGAACCCAGATCATTCTGAATCCACAGGCATCTACCAACTCCTCCATCCTACCACCCTTCAGAATAAATGCCGCTTTACCGTCTCGTATTCACCTTCGGTAAACACACAAAACAAAATATTTAGAGAATCAATTACTTTTCTTTTAAGAAACATAAAAATAATGACTTAAAACTATGGCTGTGTGTCAGTATTTCTGAAAACAAAATGAGATCATTATTACCGTATAGAGATGGAATAAAGGCGGATGAAAAACAACAGTTCAGCCATAATGATTTCATTAGGACAAATCTGTGGAGAGATGAAAGGGGCAGATCACTCACAGATTGCTAGTGAAATGGAGAGTGTGTTGAAGTCGTCGAATGTGATAACACTTACAGAAATGAAAGTTGAAATGCTTTAGAGGAATGGGAAAAAAAAGAAAGCAATATTTTCTGTCTTAGACAGCACATCAGCAAAAGGGAAAAAGCATATTTTGTTAATTCAGCCAAGTCATTGATCTCTTTTGAATGCTGAGTCTAATGAGGCAAGTAGGGGAAATGCATAAAGGTGCTTTTACATGTGTGTTTTGCTGGGTTCAGATTATTGTGCAGAACTAAACTGCATTTCACAAAAGAAGGCTTATTTAGAAGGACCCATCTTTTATGATAATAAAAATAGAAAATTTAACTTATCAAAATAAGGAAAAAGTTTTTAAAATTGCTAACACTCAGCCTCTCCCAAAGCCTTAGCTTTATAACTAAACAAACAACAAAACAAAACAAAAACCCCTCAAACATTTATTTCGCTTGTGCTGTTTTCTGTAATACCAAATTTCTGTGCATTTTAGGGATTGTTTTCAGTTATTTCATAACAATACCACTTCTGCAAATGGGAGGTCATTTCTTATACTCTACATCAATCATTCTTTAAAAAAGCACTGGACTCTGTCACAATTAATTGAATTCAGGTCAATTATTGCAGAAAACCTAATAGCAACACACCCATACACCTTTGAAATACAAAACAGATTTTAGTTATATCTAAAGGTAATTGCTAATATAATAATTAAAAGTAGTATATTTCCATCCCAAATATAATTAGCTCCCTCTCACCATTTTAACTGAAATTCCCAGCACATCGCGAGGCATTTAACAAGCACTTGATTAAAAAAATGCTGGATTTGTAAAATATAGGGAATCTTAAAAATGTGAAAAAGTACAAATAAGAAAATTTAAATTATCCATAACACACAGTGCTACCATTTAAACAGAACCCTGTTATTATATTGGTGCATATCTTTCCAATCTTTCATATCATATATAGAAATGTTTTTTATATTACAAATAGTTTAACAGTTTGCCTCTATGAATGATACAGAATTAGAAATGTTTTTCTCTAACGTTAAATATTCTTTGAAAACAAAATGGTAATGGATATATGTGTTATAGTCAAATCTCCCTATTATAAATATAAACTCAGTATATGTAGTTGTTTATTTTCCCGTGAAGTTCTAAATTGTTTTCTTAACATCCTAGGGTAAAACTTTTGAATTTCTTTAGGACCCTTAGTACGAATTTCCTAATGACTCTAGAAAAAAAAAAATTTTAGGTCAATTCATTCTTCTAGAAAATGTCCCTTTCTCTCAAATTTTTTGCTTGCTAAAAAAAGTTCCCAATCTCTGAGTAGTACATCCTTCTAATGCGTTATTTCTTTTAAATTTAAGTAGCAAAAACAACAGAGAATCTTCCTCTTAAGGTCATCAATAACACTTTGAGAAATCCTTTAATTTCTGTTAAGATCTTTCTCCTTTTATGCTGTTAAAGAAATTTGACTTTTTTTTTTTTCTTTAGCAACTTCTTTCTAGGTGTTTTCTCTTTTAGGTATAACAAAAGACAAGGAACTGATTCATCATGATTTCTACCACTCAGTGACATGAAAAAGCTCAACCATTAAAAATATTTTTCTGGGAGCATTAAATAAAGTTAGATATTTTGTACGACGGTAACCTGAACCAAACTTCCACCAGTGATTATATTATGAAGAATAACTTAAAAAATTTCTGGACTCACTGTTAATTTTGTGTTATTTTGTAAATACTCTTTAAAATAATCATTTTCATAAGATTTTGTTTATTTGAAAGAGAGAGCGCTAGAGAGAGAGCAAGCACGAGTGGGGGGCAGAGGGAGAGAGAGAAGCAGGCTCCCCGCTAAGCAGGAAGCCTGATGTGGGCCTTGATCCCAGGACCCTAGGATCATGACCTGGGCCAAAGGCAGAAGCCTAACCAACTGAGCCACCCAGGCACCCAAAAATGAATTATTTTAAGAAGGCAAAGCACTAGAGATCATAAAAGGGTGATTTTCTCCCACATATATTTCTTTTTTTTTTTTTTTTTAAGATTTTGTTTATTTATATGACAGAGAGACAGCCAACGAGAGAGGGAACATAGCAGGGGAGAGGGAGAGGAAGAAGCAGGCTCCCAGCCGAGGAGCCCGATGTGGGACTTGATCCTGGAACGCTGGGATCACGCCCTGAGCCAAAAGCAGACGCTCAATGACTGCGCTACCCAGGCGCCCCTCTCCCACATATATTTCTGCCAGTTGTGGGAAGTTATTGAGAAGGAAAAAGAAAGAAAAAAAAATGTATAGTGCTTGATCCTGCTTACTTTTTATGCACACACACACAAAAATCTACTATTAACCAATAATTTACTCTACTTGGACCAGTTACATATACACCAATGCCAATCAATACTATCAACAGACCACTTTTATATACAACTCTGGGAGCATCCTGATTCCCAGCTTATGAAGAAATTTCAGGGAAAGCTTATAAGGGTAAATAAGGATGTTATTTAATGTCCAATAGACTGTTGAGGGAAAAAACCTGGTGAGGTTAAGTCATTTTAGAAGTATCACATAGTATCAGATTACATGGCATCTAGCTCCAGAACACAAATTTTCTAAGATTTATGTTCTTACCATTATTTTACATCTACCTGGTAGCAAAAATTAATAGCACAATTGGAAATACCTTCATTATGTAAAATATATAGTAAATATGCATAGGGAGTATATATGGGAAGCATACATGTAGTTATTGTTTACTGTGATTTCTTTGCGAACTGAGGTTTCAGTGAACCAGTGGTGTCCACTACTGAGACTGTGCATGGTACAAATCTCTTTTCATCTTAAAATCCACATTTGTGTGTTCACTATCCTAAATCAGGATCCTATAGGAAGCTTACTCAAAATCAAGCCATCATGAGCATTTTGACTCAATCTCCAGTCCTCTATTTTGGGCTTTTTGTTTTGTTTTGTTTTATATTCCGTCATCTGTCCCTTTGTTTTCTCTTCATTGTTCACTTTTCTTTCTCTCCTCCATTTTTTCTAATTCCAATACTAAACACGTTTGTAACTTTTCTTCATACCACGAGTCCAGAGGACAAGATACATTATTATATTATTGAAGACTCAGAAAACCCTACTTAATCTGCAGAATATTCTCTAGTTCATGACCCAGTAAATAACTTGAACATCATACAGGAAGAAAAGCTTGGAGTGCTGTCCTAAGGTTATACTCTCAGTCCCTCATAAGTGGGGCACATTTTTATGATAGGCTTCTAAGATTCATTTTCCCTCACTAGCACTCCATAATTTTCAATTCTTTGACATCCTTGTCAATGCAGAGATTCAAGGTTCTTGTAAAAGGTAGAGGATTGTATGCACACACCTGTTTTTTTTAATATTATCCTTAATATTATAATCTTCTGAAGTACAAAATCTAAAATTCAGAGTAAGAGCCGCGTATAACGTTATATCATATATCTTTATTCTTTTTTAATTAATGGTATTTTTTTGTACTTCAACTCCCACATCTGCACTGCTATGCCTCTAATGTGATTTCTATATCTCCCATTCAAGTGTTTTTGTAATGCATCATCTTTATGAGCTTACTGTTTTCTTTTAAAAGGTTTAACCCTTCTATCCTGTATATACACAGAAACTCTCTCTCTGCCATGAATAAAAGTTTTCACCAATTTTGTAAGATGTGTGTTTCATCCAACTTAGTGAAGGCCAGAAATACGTTGTGTTGTGTTTAGCTATTAAGCTGATTTGAGATTCCCAAAGGCAGGGTCAGCATTTTATCTATGATTCTCTTCTCAGCTCCTAATACAGGGCTGGCTCCTAACATGAAAAGTTTCTCTTTCTTGAATGAATCATCTTTAAGTTCATGATTCATGTCTTTATTCTATAATTAATTAAAACCTGTCTATACAGACTGTAAAAGTTCTAAGATATATCGATATTATTTCTAAAGTTGTATAACAAACAGTTGGAAAAAAATGGTTTATGCACATTTACAGCACAGTCGCAAAATCACAAAATTTAACTTTTATCCTTCTCATAAACAACCAAAGAGTACATAGTAATTTTATAAACTAATATAACTTAGAATTAAAGTAGCTATTAAAGTACAAGCATCACAAAAATATAAAAATCATAAAAAATAAAAAAACTAGGGTATTTTTCTGCATAATAAAGAAAAATAGGTCAGTTTCCCAATTAACAAACTGTCACAGAATAAAGAAAATTTAGAGTCAAATATTGCTTGTTTATATAATAGTTATTCTTCAGAATCATTTTATCTGTTTCTTTAATTTAAACTTTCACTGCCTGTCTACTGAAATATACATAGCAGTATTCAAAGCAAGTTATCTCCCAGAAGGAGGTGTTGTGAATTGTTTTAAAATTTACTACAAATATGTTTCTAGCGTAAGTTCTGGCACGGAGTGGAGTAGTAAGAGAGCTCATACCAGCTCACCTGGGGCTCCACTTGTCTCCCCCAGCATGAGCGCCTTCTGCATTGAACTGGGCATATGCAAGGCACAATGAATGGTCCATCACAAGTCCCATTATTAGAGGACACTACACGCTGATCTGTGTCACTTGTCAAAAATATATCCTCCTTTCTTCCACAACTCTTCTCTTTCCTCAGTGCGCATTTAGTTTTTGTTCGAGGTTTTCTTCTCAGGACTCACCTTGCTGGTTACAATGCCACAAGCCTCAAGGCACTCTTGCATATGGAATACAAGTGACATGAATATTCATGACAATAAATGTTCCTTGTATGTAGTTTATGCTCTGCCAGTAATTTCTGCTCTCTTGATACTTCTATGGAATGCTTTTTTTTTTTGCTTTGTAATGATTGTTTCTCCTGCTGCAGACAACTGATTCCTAGGCTTTTTTGTTTGTTTGCTCTTGAACTGTGTTGGTCATTCAGGAAGGCTGCAGCTTAGTGACTTTAATAGCCCTGTGTTTTACCAATCTATGCAGATTGGATTTTCTGAAAATGTGATCTTATTAAAAAGAGGTGGCACATAAAATACCAGTGAATCTATTCCAGTTGATTTCTTTTTTTACTGGGAAAATTGCTACCTTGCAGTTTCTGGTTCTTTCTTTCTCTCTCTCTGACTCTTCTTACATTATCATTATGTCAATTATTATATGACAAGACATGTGAATAGCATAAATCTAGAAGTGTGCAGAATTTATTGGCTGTTATATTTTAATATTAATAGACACAACTCTGATAATAATCAATTTCAAAGTATTGTGCTTACTATCCTTTCTCACAAAAAGGGACTGCATATGAAGAATGAATTTTACTTAGTAAAACACATAACATTGTTTTTGATGTACCTTGAAATAATGTCATGTTATTATATTAGTTTTTCTCTTAATTAGCACATAAGAACGATAGTATATGAAAAAAAAATTAACAATGTATCATGAATGTTATTGCTTTCTCCTAAAAATAGATTGAATAAATTAATAACATGTTAGGGACATTTTATGCTTATGTGTTTAAATGGGTTTGGATCTAATTACATTAATGATTCTTTCCTATATCCTTTTACGTAATTTGTCTTATCTATAGTTTTTAAAAGCAAATCAAAATTGTAACATTGCCATGTCATTAACAAGGTCAAACACATAATTAACATTTGTATAGTATATATCACTATGTAATGAAGTTGTGTTAACACCACTTAAAAAGGATATAGACTGGATAGACTTGAAGTTGACAGATGGGAGCACAGCATTTAAAAGCTTACAATCTGCAAATGAAAGATTTTACAAAATGCCAATCTAATATTCAGCTCAATAATATGATAGCAAATATTGCAATTAAGTGCATATGCAGAGAATCAATTATTCTAATCATCAACTTTCAAACATTAAGGTAAAAATGGCATGCCATAGATGAGAAGGTTTACTTTGCACCACTTGTTTTTATGTTACTTTTATAATTTGGACTTCCTAATCCTTCCACCAGCACAGGTGTTTCCCTACATTAACAAAAATATTAATTAAATTTACAGATTGTTTTTTAAAAGATAACAAGAGAGAAAATACCTAATAGTTTTTAGCCTTAGATTTTGAATCCATCAATCATGAGCATACTAAATTCACAAGCAGAAGAAAGCTTAAAATTAGGTAAGAAATAGGGAGAGGGTGGGGTGCCTGGTTGGCTCAGTGATTAAGTATCCGACCCTTGATTTCAGCTCAGGTCATGACCTCAGGCTTGTGAGATTGAGCCCCTCAATTCTCTCTCTGCCCCTGTCCCCCGCACTCCACACTCTCCTCCTCTAAAAGAAAAAGAAAAAGAAAAGAAAGAAACAGGAAGGGGGAATTAATATATTATCCAATAATTATGTAGCATAATAATGCTGCCTAAAATATGTGGTTGAAATATGTCCAAAGGATACTCATTTCTCATCCTATACCCCTTTCCTTAGTAAATGGCATAATTATTCACTCAGATATTGGTATTTTATATGTGATTACTTTTTGTACTTCATCTGCCTCCTAAGAGCAAGCCCTACCATTCAATTCTCCAGTTCTTTTGAGTATTTCTCTTGCCCACTTGTTCTGTTTTTTGTTTTGTTTTACGTTCATGTTACAGCTGCCCTCATACGCTTTTCTACTGTTTCACACCTGCATTAATAAGAAGGCTTAAATTTGGGGTTTTAGGTCACCAAGTTTCCTGTAATCTAATTCTTTAACCTCCTAGAAAATATCCAGAGGTATTTTTCTATCTCGCCAAATCCTTAAACATCCTTCACAGATTTGTAGTTGCTTGCCCTGACAAGAATCCTCAACTTCCCTACCCCATTGAGAGCCCCCTTCCCCCAGGTCCTCTCATGTCTCTATGGCTCACACCCCCACTCTGACGAAGACAATTTCTCATAGCGGCCCTGGGATCTATAATTAAAATTAGAACATGCCCTTCCTTTTCCAGAGCCCCGTGATCTAACATAATTGACTGGTTGATGGGCTCTGGAAAGAAACCAATCAACCTTTCAAAAATATCTATTACCCATCTAGTATGTTTAAGATACTAGGTAAAAAACACAGAAGACAAAAATCCTTCTGAAGTAAGCTGCATCTACTAAGCGCTTACTTTCTGCCAGACCTATGTTCACAGCAATACATACTCAGTATTGCATTAAGTTCTAACATTATATTTGCTTCTAAAATAATCAATTCAGATAAATATAAAAGTCAATATGGAAATAGGAATTACACTTTTTATTGTGGTTAGAACACTTAACCTGAGCTCTAACTTCTTAAAAATTCTAAGGGGACAATACATTATATTTGACTACAGATACAATGCTGTACCTCGGATCTCTAGAGCTTACTCATCTTACTTAAGCTTTGTGCACCTGTTGATTAGTAACGCCCTATTTCCCCCTCCTCCGTCAGCCCTGTTAACTATCATCCTAGTCTTTGATTTTATGAATTGGACTATTTTGGATACCTCATATAAGTGGAATCGTGCATTATCTGTCTTGCTCTGCTTGGCTTACTTCATTGAGCTTACTGTCCTCCAGGTCCATCTATGTCACTGCATATTGCAGAATTTCATTTTTTTAAAGGCTGAATAGCAATCTCTGGTATGTATATACCACATTTTCTTTCTATTCGTCTATCAATGAATATTAAGATTATTTCACATCTTGTCTACTATGAATACTGCTATAATAAACATGGGAATCCTAATATTAACTTTGAAATCCTGATTTCAGTTCTTTTGGATATATACCCAGAAGCAGGATCACTGGATCATATGCAAGCTCTATTTTTAGGTTTTTTTTTTTAACAACTTAAATAGCGTATTCCATAGTGATTGCATTATTTTGCATTCCCACCAACACTGAGCAAAAGATCTAATTCCCAACACTTTTTTAAAACAGTTGCCATTAGCCTCTTTTTACAAATAAACAAACTGAGTATGAGTGACTTTAAATAAATTATGTTATTCAACTAAAATAGGGCAAAGCCATTTGAAAAGCCCACATTCTGAACCACTGCAGTTTATGAATACGAAGACCATATAGGTCTTTTAGTTTGCTGCCTGGCCCATGGTTGCTGCTCCACAAAGGTTTCTGAATGAATGACTGAGAAAATGTGGAGCGTTAATGCTGCCTCCCTATAGCTCCTTCCTTCAAGGAGTTTATGATCTATCTAATGAGACAGGGTACCTCCTGAATACCCACAAGGTGTTAGACACTATTTGGAGCACTAGTAATACAGCAGTAGAGCAGTACATATAATAACAAAACTTATATATACAAATGGGGGGAGGAGAAGAAATCCCTACCCTCATGGGGAACACAGAGAAAATAAGTAAACTATATCAAATATTAGAAAGTGATGTTTCTAACATGGATAAAAATAAAGCAGGTAAGGAGAGGTAATGCAATAAAATAATTAAGCAGCAAATCCTAAGGAAATTAAAACTACTTCTACGACTAAGGTTTTTTTAAATGAAATAATAAAAAAGAACCTTCATTTTTCCAGTTTATTTTTTAGAAACATTTATGAATATAAGTTCATTTTCTGAGTATATCAGATAAAATTCTCTATCTAGGTTTAACACAGAAAGATTATCTATGCATAGTCATCGGGTCATTTTGGATTATTTTATTTTTGTCCTAAATGTGTGCAATCGACTCCAAGAGTAATTAACATTTGATATTGAGCACATATTCAAACTTTTTTTTTTTTTTTGATTCTGAGTGATTTTACATGTAGTAGATTTAGCTAAGAATTCCTTCCAGGAAAACAGCACACATGCAAGAAATACGCATAATTTGGAGTTCTGCAAAATTTTAGAGTAACGAAGAAAAAAAAAAAGAATACAGAAATCCAGCTCCATGTATTCGTTCTTCCTCAATTTGGTATCTCATTTATTTAGAGGCTACAAGGTAGAAAATATGACCTTAAGGTATATAGAACATTTAGAACTTGTGATTTCAGGGGATGAATAAGTCCAAAATTCTATCTCCTTGAAATTTGTTTCCAGAATGTTAACTGCAAAGCAAGTTATATATAGCAGTAAATGCATGCTTAATTTGTGCAGAAATCATGGTGTGATGAATACAATTAAGAGCCTCGGAGGGAATAATTATATTACTGCATAAAGCTGGTGGTTCTCAAATTGCTTGGTGCCTGGACTTTAAATTGGCCTGATTTCCTGTTGTGAAAGTCATCCATCGCAGCAACACAACTGCAGCAGGAACGGCGGAGTTTCAAAGTCACATAGAAAACATATTCTTTCTGATCAATTGCCATATATTCTTGTTTAAAGGAAAAGAATTGGCAACATGCTACCGAAGTTGATTAAACTGATAAATTAAAATGCATTAGATCCAATACATTGTTATGTCTGTTATTCAGAATAGAATTTTTGTAACAAGATTCACTATAAACTGTTTATAATGGCAGCTTTTTAAGCGAGTGCATGGGCAAACAAACATACAAATTTGAACTGAATTGTTAAAAGTTAAAAATATTTTCATAATTTCATTTCATGATACCTTGATTATCAGTGTCTTGAAATAATAAATGGCAGCTTAGGATAACCTTTCCTGGGACATAATCAATTATAGTAAAACCTGTATGTAACTGTTTAGATCTCTATGAAAACTGTGTTATATTAGAATTACCCATTACGGGGCGCCTGGGTGGCACAGCGGTTAAGCGTCTGCCTTCGGCTCAGGGCGTGATCCCAGTGATCTGGGATCGAGCCCCACATCAGGCTCTTCTGCTATGAGCCTGCTTCTTCCTCTCCCACTCCCCCTGCTTGTGTTCCCTCTCTCGCTGGCTGTCTCTATCTCTGTCGAATAAATAAATAAAATCTTTAAAAAAAAAAAAAAAAAAAAGAATTACCCATTGCTTAATGTTGTCAAATAACTAATGAGCTTTATGTGACCGAAGAAGCCTATGTGATCTCAAATAATTTTGCATTCCTTATTAAATAGTTAAACAATAAATCATTTTTATATAACTAAAATTTTTTAATTGCTTTACATGAGGCTGTTTATATCTGAGACTTAAAATAGTATTTCTTACCCATGATAACCAAACAATAAGGAAAAGACAACACAGCACAAGGAACACAGTTCTTTAACCAGTGATCAGTTTTCTGAATTTCTGTCTTGAAAAGATTTAAGTAAAACTAGTAAGAAAGAGGTATTGGCAAGAGGTTAAAGAGGGAAGGGAAGCATTTCAACCCCAAAAAACAATAGTTAAGGAATCCAGGGAAAACATGGAAAACCCTCAGGGATGCCCTCATTCCCACAGGCCCATGACAGACATTACTAACCAACCATCCACAGCACTCTGGACTTTTCATTGCATACAGAGGTGGCCTTAGAATCACACACAGTTTCAGAAAACAGTTGCCAATCTACCAGCAGTTGTAGTTCCAATTCATGACCCACCAGAACTCATGAGGAGACAGAGGCCTGGAAAAGCTGTATGATTTATCAAGCATTCTACTGCAGAGCTGCAGCTAAAAACCCATCTTTCATTGCTAGCATCCTGCTAATTCTTTTGCCAACGTTACAGCATCCTTGCCAATAAGTGAGGTTGTTCACTCTGTATATATATTCCCCAACTTTTCTCTCATTGGCTTCTCCATCTCTAAAAAAATTTAAATTCCTCATATCCTTTTTTTTTTTCTATTCACCCACATATTCCTGCGTCCAACAGACATTGTAAATGCCGATAAACACAATGCTGGATGCCGGGGCAATTACAAGAGTAAAACATGGACACTGTTTTGGACACAGCCGAGAAAAAAAAAAAAAAAAAGCAAAACAAAAAACATGGCTACAGACCCCTATCCTTATTATACATCTAATAGATTTGGTTTGTATGCAAAGTACAGAGATTATGCAGCTGGAAAACTTGGAGCAATTTCTATCCAATAAAAAGCAGGGAGGTGAATATATGGGTAGCCGCAAGTCTGTTGATTCAAGTAATGTAATTTGGGCTCTCTTCAGTGACTTTGAAAACCCTAGAGAATTTGCAAGTAGAACTGTTGATTTAACAGAAAACAAACTACTCAGGGAATATTCCACATGTGAAATAATGTTTTCTTTCTTCTTTTTCAGATCTATTTCAATTTCACCTCATTTTCATCTACCATGCAGGCACACACAAATACACAAACACACACATATAATCTATAATTCTGAAGGGAAAACACTACTGACATTATTATTATTATTATTTTATTATTATTATTATTATTATTATTATTATTATTATTATTATTATTATTATTGCTGGGATTCATTTTAAATTCTAACAATTTTGTATTTGCACTAGACTCCCACATGTATTTTATCACTGATGTCACATATTTCCAAAACTGCCTTGCTGATTTGGTGGTATTTCTCTTGACCAAGAAATAACATAGTTTAAGTGGAGATTTAATCATTGGAGCTGGTCTCATTGACAAGATTTCTCTAACCCCCTAAATTAAGAACCACTTAAAACAAAAGAGGAGGAGTCCTACAGCTCAGCACATATTTGATTTTATAAGTAACATATATATGATATTCAGCATAAGGTAACTTTATCTGTTTCACTTTTATGTTATTATCTTACCATTACAATGTGATGTTATTATTTTTAAATTATCAAGACACTGGCAAACTGAAAGAAAATTGTTCTAGTGGACATAAATAAAAAGATAAGTAAATGAATCCTATTGCTCATCAGATAACCTAAAAGTAACAGGAATTTGGCAGATCTCTAAAATGGAATAAAGCAAATCTACATTTGCGTTTAAAAACGTCAAAATTTTTTTATATGTTAGCATTTGGCTGTTGTCCTTATATTTGTAATTATGTCAAATATAGTATATTTCTGGATGTGAAAAGCCCATTCCAAATCTTTGAATCAGATCCAGCAATTTCTTAATACCTTAAAGATAACAAGCCATTAGGATTTATTGAATTAAACTGCATATTTTAATACACAACTTCCTGAATTTCAGATTATCAAATGCCAGATACATGCTATTAGGAAATTATATCTTATGCTTTCATTACCAAATACTGAATTATTATTGTAGAAATAAGTTTAGATTATTCCTTGAAGGATAGGATATTATAACCAAGCTCAGACACCTAGATGTCCAAATACGTATTCCTGTAGAATATGATAACAATTTCTGCATAGCAAAATATAAAGATGTGAAGAACATGGGTATGTTTTACAAATACTTTTATCTTTTTATATACTTTATCCTTGACCAAACAAACAGAAATACACTTCTAAAAAATAAAGATGATGAGATCATTTCAGTTAAACAAGCACATTATTCTACCCGGTGTCAATATTAACTTCTGCCTTGTCCGTTTAATCTCTGATTTAGTCAGTGTTTTCCAGTGCATAAGTGTTCTTCCCCACAGAGACTATTTTACATTAGGAGTAAGCACTAGAATTCCAAAGCCTGCAAGTCCTACACTTTTCTAAAATACAGGCATGCAAAAAGCAGAGCTTTCCACATATGATCTCTGCATCCACAGGAAGTTATACTGAAAACATGGCTGTATATAACCCTTACTTTCCTCCAAAGACAAAAACATATATCCTTACAACCCTTACACTGGGTAAATGTCTGCATGGATTCACGAGGAATACTGAGTACGAAGTCCAGTCTGGTTTTGTGTTTGGCGATTAATAAAAGAGAAAATCATTACAAATATTAATTTTTATAATACACACAGCATTCAGGTAAGGACACTGTGTTCCCCCCTACAAAGCTCTGCCTGCCCTAATTCTTTCTGGATCGCATTTACAAGACCCAGATGCTGAGCCGAGAAAATGTTCTTTCCAGCAATAGCATCTGGTTCCTTGGCAGTCTCTCCTTGCCCTTGTGTTGACTACACTGCAGTTGTCTTCAGGCTGTGAAATGGTTAGGATGCTGATGTGATATCTTATTCACTTGGATGCTGTGCCTTTTAGCTTTCTTATGGTGTCACCGCATGGATATTTTTCACACTTACCATCTTTTATGAATAAAACGTATCGAGAAAAAGTTTGTAAATGATGCAACATTCAGTAACAAGGTACTGAAATTATTTTTGTCTACTTTAGGTGAGCCAATCAGATGATGACACAAATCTAACATTTATTGTAGTTTAAGAGCAAAATTATTTGCCCTGTTCCTTGTTCTGCTCTTGACATAAATATCTGTAATTCTGACTCTTTAGATTGCCTTTGGTGAATTAGATAAAAGTGATAATGGTAATGCTGTTGCGAAGAATCATAACTACAATTTATACAACATGCCTATAAGCCAGGACTATACAAAGTTCTCCTACTTAATTTCACTTAATTCTCACAACATTCTACCATGTCTGTCACATTCTTCACTTAAAAATAGGGGAAAAAGTTATAAGATCTGTAGTATCTGATCAGGAGACTGTTCAGGAAGAAAGACAGTTATTTTCACAGGGAACACTGTAGAAATTGTCCCTGGAGCTGGGGTTCAGTGACTTTTAAATGTTTTCCATATGACAATTACGCTGGTCACAGTTTGATGCCAGCCTACCTTTCTCACCTTATCGCCAACCCTCCCACATGCCCTAGGCTCCAGTCTCATGGCAACAATCATGCCCAAGCTTTTCATCTGCCATTCCACTAATTGGCATGCCCCCTCTACACTCTCCCACTTGGTTTGCATTTCTCAAAAAGCCAACTCACTGCTGAACTGAACCTCAAGTAAAGCGGGGTGATTGCTGCATGTGAGGAAGGTGTGGAAAAAGTCTCTTCTCTACAGGCTTAAGATGGGATAATAACAGTAATAATACAACCAGATATTCAGCATTTACTGCATGCCAAACATTTCAGAGAATTTTATACGTATTAACTCATTCCATCCTCACAACACCCTAAGGGATGGAGATTATTATGAGCCATATATTATAAATGAGTCTAAAAAGACATAGAATACTTATGTCACTGCTAATGAGACACAGCTAGTGAACCCAATCACCAGGCATCAGGAGCCCACCCTCCGAACGTCTGCACCATGTGACCTCTCACTCATCCTCAAGTCCCCCAGGAGAAGTGCTTACACCTTGGCTACAGGTAATGGAAAGTTGCTTTGTTTCTGTTTTTGTTTTTACCTCATCAATTCTCCATAGAAAACTATGAGATTTTTTCAGATGCTCTCTATTTTTAAACATCATAGTTTCTCTAATACTGTGCTTTGAATATATTTTCAATGATAAAAAAATGTACCAAATAAAAGTGAAATTCTCTGTCTCTCTCTATATATACATACACACACACACGCACACACAAATGTACAAGTATATATATATATATAAACACATACATACACTCTTTAGGTATTTCTATTGTTCTGTTTTGTTATCTATATGTATCTATTTGTGTAGATAAGTAAACAGATGATTGACAGAGACGAAAAAGTATTCCACTTCTATTTAGAACACATATTTATGTGTTCTCAATGAATTCTTTTGTGGTAGAAGCTACTGAATATTATTTATGTTATTGCATTGTAGATAAAAGATTTTGTATGTGTATATAGCAACATCTGTGTATAAATAATGTTTTCCAGAAACATTTTAAATGGTGTCTCCATATGTAGCAAATAAATGGGAAGAAGAATTATGTTAAACTACAAGTAGAAAGAAATTAAAATGGAAACCACTATGCCACCAATAAACATGATTTAAGAGAAGAAAAGTGTCTGAGGTGAGCTCACATGCAACACTGACCATATTTACTAACTGTGTAATTCAAGTCAGAAAGTGTGAAAATGGAAATGATGATGTAAATATTTTTCATATGTAAAAAATTATATAAGAAAGGGGAGATCCCAAATTTCCACACAATGACCAAAAAAGGGGATCATACAACTGAATTTTAATAAGAACTGAGACATTTCAGGGCACCTGGGTGGCTCAGTCAGTTAGGCATCTGGCTTCATCCCTGGTCACAATCTCAGAGTCCGGGGATCAAGCCCTGTGTTGGGCTCCATGCTCAATGGGGTGTCTGCTTGGGATTTTCTCTCTCTCTCTCTCTCCCTCGGCCCCTTCCCCCACTCACACACATGCACTCTCTGTCTTAAATAAATAAATAAAATATTTAATAAAAAAAGGAACTGTAGTGTTTCAAGCATGTGGTGGGAACAATGAAGAGAGAGAAAGGTAGGGAATTAGGCACACCCCTCTCAATGTTGGAGAACAGGGGAGGATTCTACCGCTGGTTGGTACTTGTTTGTGTGTCCTAAATGACTGTCTTTGTCAACATAATTATCACTGTTCTTTCCTAAATATTTTATTCTCAAGATATAATTTTCTCTTAACTTTAAATTGTGTTAGAATTATTAATGACATAGCGACACAGAGGAGACACAATACTCCCTATGACCAGAAACAACTACTCTCAAGAGATGACCAGGAACTGAGAAAAGAAAAAGTTCCCTCTGACACCTACAACATGTCTAAGATTATATATGAACTGTGTTGCAGAAGCTATTAAATATTATTTATGCCATTGCACTCCAGATAAAAGATTATTTTGCTATGCCAGTTATTTTATTTCCTAAAAAATAAGCCAAATTAACATTTCCTTTTGAAATATTAAAGTGATTGAGCATTTTTTTTCTTGCGTAGACTCTGTTGAATAATTGCCTCAGATATCCACTTAATTTTGAGGAGCTTTCACAGCCTTACTTTCATGAGTTGTCTTAAATCTCAAAGAAGTGACTACCAATGACAACTGGCAAAACATATTTACAACACTTTACACAGAGCTAATACCTTCAATTTACAAAGAGCCCATACAAATTTAACAGGAAAGGATGACTGCGTCCATACAAAAATCAACAAAAAATAGGAATGTGTAGTTCACAAAAAAGAATAAATAGCCCATAAATTTATGAAAAACTATTTATACTTGTGTGTGTGTATAAAATTTATAAATATATATATTCCATTTATTACACTTATTAGGAATGGCAAAACAAAACAATGAAAATACCTAAAGAATCCATCAAGAAATACCTAGGTCCTAGTTAACTAAGTTATTATATTCTATATAATGGAGTACTCTGCAACCATTACATGAAACAACGAATAATATGAAAAAATCTCCAAAAAATGTATCAAGTGAAAAATGCACAGATTAAGAAGTATCTCTATTGTGCTCACCTCTGCATTTAGAAACACAGAGATGAAACACAGACCTATCCATACATATACATATACATAAGGGTGTGTGAATATGTTTTTGTAAAAGAAATTACAGTACTCTTTAATTTGTGATATAAACTAAGATCCCATTAAGTAACAGATCTTTTTCAGAAAATAGTACAAATGGATCAGATACTCTGAAAAGAAAAAGTTTTGAAAGCTCGGAGAGTTATCATCAAGTCAAAAAGCCTTGCATCTTCCAATATAAAACATATTTCACCTAACTTGTGTTTACTTAGAATTATAAAGAAAAAGATAGCTAACAGTTGCTACAGACTGATGTCTGTATTCCCCCAAAACTCACATGTGGAAACCCAATCCATGATGTATGGTATTTGGAGGTAGGCCTTTTGGGGCATGAACAGGTCATGAAGGCTCTGCCCTCATGAATGAGGTTAGAACCTTTATAATGAGACTCCAGAGAGGGGTCATGTCACACAGCAGGAAGATGGGCTTCCTATGAACCAGGAAGAAGGGCCTCACCAAACAATGAAGCTGCAAATGATTTGATCTTGAGCCTCCCATTTTCTAGAACTGTGAGAAATAAATTTTGGTTGCGTATAAGTCACCTAGTCTGTGGTATTCTCTTATAGCAGCCTGAATGGACTACGACAGTAGTACAAAGGAATACAGGATATTCAGGTCTAGGCAAAAGATTTCTGAGTTGGAAGCCTGGGGACACATGCTAAATTTGTCATCAACGCGCAAGAGATTTAAGTAAGAAGTAATATGTCTAGTTCTCAGTTTATTTTTCACTGTACATGAAACTGAATAAACTGATCAGCAAGTTCTTTTTGTAATCACTGTGAGTCGATTTAGTAAAGTCAAGATAAGAGGGATTTGGATCCCCTTTGAAAGCAGACAACAATTCAGACAGACAAAGACAAGCGAAGAGAATGATCTTGGTAAAAGGAAGAATTTTTACACAAGTTCAGGGTTGATAATTTTGAGGGCATACTTTTAGAAACAGAGGTTGCTGCTTATAAAAGAGGCTTTAGAGAGAAATAAGCAAGAATAGTGAAATGAAGGTAGATTAAGGAGGCTCTGGACTTTGACTTGACCTTAGAATAGTAGTATCATAAAATTATATAACTGAAAGAAACCTTAGTAACATTAACCCTTCATTAGTGAACAATAGGTAAAGAGAAGTTAAATAATATACAGATTTATCAGACTATAAATAATCTGTACCTAAGAATTTATCTTCACAAGGGGACAGGTCGCTGTCTTATTCAGCACTGTACCTCTAGTCCATCCGCAGTCTGAGCTTGTGCAAAGAGGTCACTGACTAACTGGTTGCTGGATGACTTCCTTCACGTAGCAACGATTTACTGCATGTCTGCTCTGTGCCACGCACTGTTCTAGGATCTGGGGATTATACTATAGGCAAAGCAATTGTCTAGGAACTAGATTCTACTCCTATTCTACAAACGAGGATGAGAAAATAAATAAATGAATACAAATTTGGTCAAGATGCTTGGAAAGCGCTTGAGGAAAATTAAAGGAGCTTAAGAGAGACAGAGAAGACATTCTTGCCAATGGAATCAATTTTTCATTAAATGGTCAAGGAAAGCATCACGGATAAGGTTACTTTAAATCAAAGAACTGAAGAAAGTGAAAATGTCTGGAGTTAAGTATGATCTAGGCAGAGAAACGTGCAGAAGGAGTGGATTTGGCAAGTTCGAGGAACAGACATGAAGCTACTAAGACTGGAGCCAAGTGAATGAGGACAGGAGCAAAAGGGAAGTTCACTGCAGCCCACATCATTCAGCGCCGGGGAGGCCATCGTAAAGACTTTGGATTTTGAATTATTGATCCAGGGTTATAGAAATAGCTAATGGAATAACTCAAAACTAACACTCTTGATTTTCTCTGCATTATCATTACATTAAAATAAATAAAGAGAAAAGTGATGAAAATCACATTTTAGAAACATTAGTTTGTCAGATTATTGAATGTTTTTTGGAAATACTGATTATAATGACTAGGTTCAGATTTCAGCAGCTCTTCTTTCTTCTCTCAAGAATGAACCATTTCTCTGCCCATCTGTTGCATGTGCCCCTACCCATCAACACTCTCTAGAAGAAGCCCAGCATGACTTAATTTCTTATCTCCCATTCCCCCAAAACCAAGAGGAACAAAATTGCTTCAAGGAAGCATAAATGAAATCTCCTGGATATAATATTAAAAAATGAGGCTCTATTAAAATATAAGAAATAGCAATAAATTTCAATACAAGATTAAAAAAAAAACTTAATGTAAGTTTTGATCTTTTGGGAAGCCCTACGAGAACAATGTAAAAATTATTTTGATATTTTAAGCCAACAGAGTGTACATCTTTTCTCGGAGGCTCGATAGCTTTCATGGCCAGTTTAGTAATCATGCAAAGTACTTAGTTAGAAGGAATGATTATTATATCGTCCTAAGGATGTTAATAATACAAACAGCAAATTACAGCAATCTCTGTAATTATATGTACGGTCCCTATTAAAAATTTACATGCCTTGGTCTGATTACACTCAGAATAAAAACTCTCTTCCTACCACCAAAGGAAAATGCACTGAAAGCTAAAATTAGTCTTTCCAAATTAAACAGAAATACTTAGACTATCCCATGACCTACAAGCTATGTTTCATATTCAACATGCTTTACCATCGAGGTGCACAATAAGAGAAACAATTCAGATGCTATGAGAGAAACAGATGGTGAAAGGTACCTGCTGACCAAACAGTAGCAGCAGGGTGGAATCAGGGTGGGTCAGCTCATCTGGAAAGGATGCTCGCAATTGTCATTACACACATCAATTGTTTCTGATACGACTGTCTGTCATGGCAGTGCCCAGGGGCCGCATGGCTTTCCTTGAAACATTTAACATAAAACTGCTGAAATATAATTTTGGCCTCACATTCTGAAATGAGTTGCTAAATCCCCACAATAAGAAACTAATGTTGCCAGCATTATATTATTTTAATTAAGCATCCCTCCCTTCTGTAAAGATACAGAAGCATTGTTTGATATATTTCCAATTTGTCTGCTAATTTATAAAAGTAAAATGATACTACATTATTGTTATAAAGTTAATCAAGACTTTAATGGGACAGTTATGTTACTATCAAGGATTTTTTATTATTTTTTCTTACTATAATGTATGTGTTCAATGAGCTGATTATGCAGTGTGGCAATGATTTCACTAATTACAAAGTTATTACTGTATCTCTAATGGGAAGAAATTCCAGCTTCCTAAGTTACAGAGATGTAATTCCCAGGGAAAATTAGCAAACAAAAATATATTTTAAAAACCCATTAAAAATATTAATTTAGGTTATATATCTATATCTATATACCATTTTGTTCCCAGTCTTTGTTTGTCATACAATGTAAATTTTTTTTGTAAATACATTGATTTCAAGTGATTTAGGCAATTGTAACTATAAAGAAGCAGTTTCCTATAAAATGTAACAATTAGTATTGTTACTATTTTAAACACTGAAGAAATAACATGGAAAATGTGTCCTGCCTGTATTTCAGTAAATATTTATACAAATTTCCATCAAAACAGAATAAGTTGACAAGCTTTATATTTAAGTGTTTGAATTTTACATGCCATATATTTCATCAAATGGCTATAAAATGCATTTTTCAGGAAATCTTATTAAAGGAAAACGCATTTGACAAGAGAGTGTGGTGTGTGGAGTTTTTTCTTATTGTAATGGTCTAGAATGCTCACAAAATCACAGTAACTGCACATGGTTCAGTATTATGACAAAGGCATGTTGTGTCATTATGCGTTTGTTGTCACCAACACAGACAACCGCTACCACAACAAAAACAAATCATCTTGCCCATACGAGCTGTCGATAATATAGCCAGGTGTTAATGTGCAGTTTGAGAAGCATCAAAATGTTTAAAATATATCTGCCTCACGTGTCTCATTACCTAAAACACTGACCTTTGAAGTAACTTTTTTGGTTTCAGTCACAGCAGTCTCCTCTGGAAAAGAAAATAGAAATCAAAACCCGAATCCACAGACCTTCAGGAAAAATGGTGGAATTCAAAATAACCTCATAAATCCATTTTTAAAATCTCATAAAATTATCAAAAATCATTATAATTTATACTGATTATCAAAACTCAGTAATTGATTTTTTTTAAAAAAATCAGAGAAAGATTTATTTTAAAAGTCAGAGGGGAAGGCCTGGAAATGACAAAAATATCTCCTAATATAAAAACTTAAGAGATAAACCAATTTCATGGAATCAATTTCCCAGTAGCAGTAAAGACTTCAGAAATTGGCTAAAATTGGACAATTCGAGAATTTAATAAATAAAAATAAAATATAATTAAAACAGATACAGCATAAGAAATGATTCATGCTAATTTAAAGAGAAATACATACTTATTCAATATTTGTTTCAAATTTGATATGTTTTTTATTTTTCATCTTCCCAACCTTACCAAACTTAAAACACAATTCCCAAAAGTGCAGGGCTTTGGTCTGCTTTATGCAGAGTCCAGTATTTAGAAAACACACAATAAATATTTTTTGAATGATAGGTCTTAATTCACGAAGCATAATCTCAATGTAATACTGAAAAATAAAATACGTAACTTACTCAATATTCTTCCTTGTAAACATATTATTACTAATTAAACATTAGTCCTTTCTGGGAAAGATTTTATTTATTTATTTATTTATTTATTTATTTATTTATTTATTTATTTATTTTAAAGAGAAAGAGAGAGAGCATGCGTGCATATGTACGCATGGGAGGTAGAGGGGCAGAGAGAATCTCAGTGGACTCTCAAGCAGACTCTGCTCTGAGCACGGAATCCATGTGGGGCTCAATCTCAGGACCCAGAGATCACAACCTGAGCCCAAATCATAAGTCCCATGCTTAACCGACGGAACCACCAAGGCACCCCCAAACATCAAACCTTTTATTAATAAGCTGTATGGTGGTATGTAAAATAAATGGACTATGCACTGTATTTGTTTATAACATTACTATACACCTGCTGTTGGGAAATGTTCTCATTATACATTACACAAGAATTTTCTAATTCTATATTATAACACCAAATCTGAAGTCTATGTTATATAACCATTTTTTGTCTGCTGTCCTAATTCTGCCAGAAATGGTCTCTATTTGAGGTATTGCTGGTCTTCCCTTGAAGCAATACATCAGCACATCATTAGTCTATACTTGACAAAGACAAACTATTTATATTACTTTTTAAATAATTAGGCATCAGTGATTATATGTCTGTGTGGCACTACTTTTATGGTGTTATATCTAAATCTTATATTATCAAAAATAACTACTAAACTGTTCCATGAAAAGGAACAGTTTATGTGAATTATCACTACAAGTTTCTTTGAATTAGATCCTCCTCACCATTATTTATTTTTTATCTATTTGTGGTTTTATGAGTTTACATGGGGAGGTAAGATGCTTATTATAACATCCTATTCCTGTCCATTTATTTTTACATTTTTATATATGATATTTTTGCATTTTGTGTTTTTAGTATAAATATAATTAAGCCAACTTTACCCCCTCTGAGATAAAATAAATACACTTCATTTTTTAAAAGTTTTTCCATTTGTTTTCAATTTTACTTTTGGTTTCAGTTTTATTATGGTCCTAATATTAGTGTTAAGAGTACAACACACTTGGGGCGCCTGGGTGGCTCAGCGGTTGAGCGTCTGCCTTTGGCTCAGGGCGTGATCCCGGCGTTCTGGGATCGAGTCCCACATCAGGCTCCTCCGTTATGAGCCTGCTTCTTCCTCTCCCACTCCCCCTGCTTGTGTTCCCTCTCTCGCTGGCTGTCTCTATCTCTGTCAAATAAATAAATAAATCTTTAAAAAAAAAAAAAAAAGAGTACAACACACTTGCTAAATATCTAAAAAATTGATAAGATAGTACTTCAGACAGTAAATCAACGTAACAAAACTAGAAATCACAAAAAATATTGGAATCAAATGAATACGCTGTTACTTGAAAATGAAAAAAAAAACGAATTAAGGTCACTCCTAGATCAAAAAAATCAAAGCCTTAATAAAAGGATATTTATCAAATAACCAATCCTATCCCTATGTATTAATACTTATCAAATATAAGCAAAATATTGCTCAGAGGAAAATTTGTGATAATTGATCAGAAACTATAAACATTTAACAAAACTATTCAGGATCATAAAAGCTCGGAGTTCTAAATTCAAATGTATACTTTAAATTATAAATGAGGTAATATTTAAACATAAAAATATTGAAAACTAATGATGTACTGTATGGTGACTAACGTAACAATAAAAATAAATAAACAATTAAATAAGAGTTCTGGGTATTGTGATATTTTGGTAATATTTTTGATACTGTTCTAAATGCATTTCATTGTCATGTATCTATAAAATTTTGTAGGTGATATCAGCAAGATGTTGGGGCAGGAGATACCAGCATTTGTGGCGCCATTTAAAACTACTATCAGACAGCCATGCACAAATGAAAACAGGCCTAGGAGGGCTTAAGAATCCACTCTGAACCTTATGGCAGTTAGCAGCTGTGGATTCCCCGTAATTTTCACACTGGAGGACCACATCACGTTCACCTGTATGAACCCCATAAGCTCATTCTGGAGAGGACACCAGCACCTTTCACCACTGAGACCATCAACAGTCCTCACCATTCTGACCCCTAAAGTGGGTGACATGGAAACACCACTCCCCTCATCCAAAGAAGGAGTTGCTGTGGTAACATCCAACGACCAAGGCCACCTCCTCCCAACCCTGTGCACACATCTGACTTCAGTCTCACAGTCACTTCAAGCACTCCCACATCTTATACTGTGAAGCCCCCACCACTGTGGGCCAGCTCTCATCCCAGACCCTGGCACCATGGCTGCACCTAGACACTGATGTCACTGCCACAGTGAGACTCCCCATGCCTTTGACCCTGGGGCAACTAGGTATGCCTGCAATCTGGAGCCCAGCTGCCTGGCTGCTCCAAGGGCATGCAGACTCCAGGCATTCATTCTGTGGCCACTCCTCAGGTGCCCATGCATTAGACCCTGGGACCACTGCCGCTGCAAGTGTGCCTGCAAACTGGACCCAGGTTTCAGAGAGAACGCTTCAACCATGACAGCTTCCATGGGATTAAAAAGAAGACATCAGGAGGACTACAGCAGCCTTTGCCACTGAACACCTAACCGCACCTGCCACGGCTGCAGATCCCACCAGTCTTGGCCACCAGAGGCCACTGGTTTTTCGCTGATGCTGAGCTCAGCTGCTGCACCCTCCTGGGAAGAGAAGTGCTGCACCCCACCCAGATGGCCCCTCATGCCCACGTATAGACAAACAGTCTTCAATGCTTGGGAGAGGTGACTGCTTCATTGAATATACAGATATGAAAGAAAAATTACAAGAGACATGAAATATCAAGGAAACATGACACCATGAGAGTACGACAATAATTTTCCACTAACGGACCCCAGAGAAATGGAGATCCATGAATCGCTTAACGAAGTATCAAAATAACTGTTTTAAAGAAGCTCAGCGAGGGGCGCCTGGGTGGCTCAGTCGTTAAGCGTCTGCCTTCGGCTCAGGGCGTGATCCCGGCGTTCCGGGATCGAGTCCCACATCGGGCTCCTCTGCTGGGAGCCTGCTTCTTCCTCTTCCACTCCCCCTGCTTGTGTTCCCTCTCTCGCTGGCTGTCTCTCTGTCACATAAATAAATAAAATCTTTAAAAAATAAATAAATAAATAAAGAAGCTCAGCGAGCTACTGGAGAACACAAACAACTTGATAACATGAGGAAAACAATACATGAACAAAGTAAGAATTTCAACAGAAAGGTAGAAATTATAAAGAAGAACAAAAAAAAGTTCCTGAAACTAAAGAAAACAATGAATGAAAAAGTAATGCAAAAGTATCAATAACAGACTTGATCAAGCTAAAGAATGAATCTGTAAACCCAGAGATCATTTGAAATTATACATTTACAGGAGCAAAAAAGAAAAAAGAATGACAAAGAGTTGGATACCATCAAGTGAGCAATATATGTATTAAGGAAGTCCCAGAAGGAGGAGAGAGAGAGAGAAAGGAGCAGAAAGTATATTTAAAGAAATAACTAAGGAAATAACTAAAAACTTCCCAAATCTGGGGAGAGGTATGGACATTAAATTACATGAAACTCATAAAATCTCCAAACAGATTCAAACCAAAGAGGACTTCACAAAGACACATTATAATGAAATTGTCAAAAATCAAAGACAAAGAGAAAATTTTGAAAGCAGCAAGAGAAAAGAAACTCATCACATACAAGGGAACCCCCAATAGGATATCAGCAGAGGGCTCAGCCTTACAAGAAAAATAAAATGACAGACTCATATCTTTCATGATGATACATGCAAAATTCCTCAACAAGACAATAGCAAACAGATTTCAATAGCACATTAAAATGATTGTATGTCATGACCAAGTTGGATTTATCATTTATCCCTGGGATGCAAGGGTGGTTTAACATATGTGAATCAATAAATGTGATATACCACTGTAACAAAATGAAGGATAAAAATCATATGACTGCCTCAATGGGGACCGAGAAAAACATCTGTGAGTTGCCTGGGTGGCTCAGTCAGTTAAGTGTCTGCCTTTGGCTCAGGTCACGATACAGGGTCATGGGATCAAGCCAGCATCAAGCCCCCTGCTCAGAGGAGAGCCTGATTCTCTCTCTCCCTGTGCAGCTCTCCCCTCTCCCTGCTTGTGCTTTCTCTCTCTGTCAAATAAATAAACAAAATCCTAAAAAAAAAGAAAGAAAAAACATGTGACAAAATTTAACATCCCTTCATGATAAATACTCTCAACAAATTAGACATAGAAGATATATATATATATATGTATATATATGTATATATATACACACACACACACACACACAGATATAGAAGGTATCTATCTATCTATAATTAACATCCTAATCAATGGTGAAAAGCATAAAGCTTTTCCTTTAAGATTAGGAACAGAACAGAGTGCCCCTCTTAGCACTTCTCTTTAATCATACTACTGGAAGTCCCGGCCAGAGCAGTTAGGCAAGAAAAAATCATAAAAGGCATTTTAAATGAAAAGAAAAAGTGAAACTGTCTGTTTGCAGATGACTTGATCTAATATATAGAAAACCCTAAAGACTCCACCAAAATACTATTAACATTAATAAACAAATTCAGTAAAATTGCAGGATACAAAATCAACATATAAAAAAGAGTTGCATTTCTATACACTAATGGCAAACAATGTGAAAAAGAATAAAGTATTTAGGAATAAATTTAACCAAGGAGATGAAAGATCTGTACACTAAAAAATATATAAAATTTATTAAAGAAATTGAAGAAGATACAATTAAATAGAAGATATCTCGTAGATTCGAAAAGTTAATATTGTTAAAATGTCCATACCACTCAATGTGATCTACATATTTAATGCAACCCCTATTTAAATTTCAATGGCATTTTTCACAGAAATAGAAAAAAACCTGCATAAAGCCATAAAAGTCCAGGAAAAAAACATAAGACAGAACTCCTTGACACTAGTCTTGGCAATGATTTTTTGCACTTGGCACCAAAACACAGACAACAAAAGCAAAAATAAATGGGACTACATCAAACTAAAATTTTTCTTCACAGCACAAGAAATAATCAATGAAATGAAAAGGCAACCTACAGGATGGAAGAAAACATTTGCAAATCATATGTCTGATAAGGGGTTAATATCCAAACTACATAAGGAACTCATATAAGTCAATTGCAAAAATCAAATAACCCAACTAAAAAATGGGTAAAGTACAAAAACAGATATTCTTCCAAAGACATACTAATGGCTAACAGGTATGTGAAGAGACGATCAACATCACTGATAATCAGCGGAATGCAAATCAAAACTACCAGAGATATCACCTCACACCTGTTAGAATGGCTATTATCAAAAAGTCAAAAAATAGTAAGTGTTGGCAAGGATGCAGAGAAGAGGGAATTCTTGTTCACTGCTGATGCAAACATAGATTGGTACAGCCATTATGGAAAACAGTATAGAGGTTCCTCAAAACATTAAAAATAGAACTACCGTATGATTCAGCAATCCCACTTCTGGATAAATATCCAAAGGAAATAAAATCACTCTCTGGAAAAGAAACCTGCACTTCTGAGTTCACTGCAGCATTATTCACAGTAGCCAAGATATGGAAAGAACCTAGGTATCCATCAACAGATGAATGAATAAAAAATTGCAGTAAATACATATTATATATATTATATATATAATATATATTCTACTCTATGTATATATTCTATTACATTATGTTCAATAGAGAGAGAGAAGAGAATATTATTCAGCCTTAAAAAAGAAGGCAATCCTGCCATTTGCAACCACGTGACGAATCTGGAAGCCATTATGCTAGGTGAAATAAGCCAGACATAGAAAGGCAAATACTGCATGACCTCACTTAGATGTAGAATCTTTAAAAAAAAAAAAAAAAAAAAATGAATTCATAGTAACAGAGTGTGGTAACAGAGTTACTAAGACTGAGGGGGTGGGGGTGAAAGGGAGATGTGAATCACTGGGCACAGACTTCAATCATGGTGATTATAATTAATAATAATATCATGCATACTTGAAATTTGCCAAGAGAGTAGATCTCAAGTATTCTCACCAAAAAAAAAGAACAAAAACAAAAAAACAATGGGTAACTACATGAAGTGATAGATATGTTAATTAAGCTGTTTGTAGTAATAGTTTCACAATGGATACATATAATCAAAATGTCACATTGAACAAACTAAATATATACAATTTTTATTTATAAAAAATCAATGAAATGAGTAGGTGAAAACTTAGAAAAAGCAGAGAGTGATAAGAAATACCAATGAGTGAAATTATAAACTTGTTAGATGTCCTATTTGCAGTTTCCCTAATAGACAAAATTTTAAACTAAAAAAAAAATTAATAGATGGAAATATATAATATACACTAGTGTTCTATGTGACATGAATACTTAACTCTGTTGAGACTTGTATATATAATCTTATGATTTATTAAAGAAAATGTGATCAAAGAGATGTATTAAGAAAATGGCTCATGGGATTATGGAGTCTGGCAAGTCCAAAATCAAATGCAGTCTGTTGGCCCAGCAGGCTGTAGGCCCAGCAGAGCTGATGTTCCAGTTTCAGTCTGAAGGCAGTCCAGGAAGGGCTGATGTCGAAGTCTGCTGAAGAATCCTCTCTTCTCAGGGGAGGCCAGTACTTTTTTTCTATTCAGCCTTTAACCAACTGGATGAGAACCACCAATATTCTAAGGGCAATCTGCTTTACTCACAGTCCACCAAATTAACTGTTAATCTCATCCAAAACACCCCCAGAGAAATAATGTTTGACCAAATATCTAAGCATCCTGTGGCCCCTTGGCCCACCCAAGTTTACTCATAAAATTAACTATCCCAAGTATTATCTTACTGGTCAAGGGTAACACATCCCTCCATCACCTGAATATTAGGAGATGAGAAATAAGGCTTCCCTTGTGTGGTCACCTTGTGAAAGGTCAGAGCGGAGAGAAGAAAACCAAATCTAAAGGAGCATGCTAATATCAGGTCATAGGAGCACAGTCTGTGGTGTGGAAAATAGAGAATGCTTTTAAACGCTGTTTGAAAAATGGAATATTTGTAGAAAAGTTTGTCAAAATCCTAAACTGTATCCAAATGCAAGATGCATTTTTGTGGTGGAGAATAGATGGTCAGAGGCATACGTCAAGGATGTCACAGCAGGGCTACGCTGAAGAGTAGAAATTCAAAAAGAATTTGGTCACTGCGGAACCAAAGAGGATGACAGTTCTGAGGAAGACAAGGGCAGATCCAACACCAAGCTGTCATCACTGATGTCATAAAATACTAACCCCAATATCCTTATCTTGCTTTTTCAGGACAGAATTGGTTATAGGGGTAAGACAAGACTCTGCTAACATGTGATGATTATGTGACTAATTGTGAAAAGTCAGAGGATGCTGAACTGGGAGTCTATCAGGTTATAAGTGAGTATTCTCATCACACATTAATGCACAATAGTTTCTGTATTGTGGCTTGAAAGAATCAAGAAGACGACTGGGTCATAAATCAATGAGATGGTGATCCATTTCGTTCTTTGTCTTTGAGCTGTGATTACATTCAGTGATTAGACTTTGTATTTTGATCTGAGATAGGCTGCTTTCTTTTACCCATCTTCTTATGATGGATTTTTTCTTTTAGAAGTTTTGATTCCCCATAGTTACTCGGTTAGAGATTGACACAAGTGCCATTTTCTTCTTTCTGTTTTGCTTATTCTCATAGACAACACTGACACTGTGCTATTTTCTCAAAGATGTTATTTTAATGGACATTACACCGGTGAATTTGGCAACAACAAGGCAAACAGCAGAGTTGGGAGAGATGTGGCTGTTTCTACTGCATCTTTTGGCAGAGATACAGACCTTAGATTTACTATTCCCAAATGCCTCATCTGACTCATTTTTATTATTTTTACAACACAGGAAGATGCTTTTGGTATCCATAAGCCAAACTTCAACTTGCCATAACCCCTATCCCAAAAGCCTCTGTGCTTCACTTTACCCTGATCCTTGAAGCTACTGAAAACACTTTAATAAAATCATAAAAACAAAGGCCTTAAAATATAAGTGGTACACTGCAAATGCTTCCTATTCCTTGCTCCTGCTCCAATCTGTGCTTTAGGGATGCTTTCAGTGCCAAATCCGGTGCCTTTGGAGTGGGTCCCCAAAGATTTCTGAGCTTTCTATTCTAGCTCTTTGAATAAATGAGACAGTTAGAATTGGCAGGACTTAGTCTTCATCTTCGAAGCCTCAGGGAATGAGAGTACCAGTCTCTTCCTGGTGTTAGCTTTTGAAGTCCTTTCTTTGTTTTGTTTTGTTTAAATATTGAAGTCTTAGAATCAGAAGAAGTGAGTTTGATTCCTTATACTACAATTTTCTCTCTCTACAATTTTTAAAAAATAATTTGGACTCTTTAAATATATGTTTCCTCATCCATTAGGAGAAAATATTTCTTGCCTGGTTGTTGTGATGGCTAAATAGCATAATATAGGTTGGAAAATACAAAGAAGAAACCAATGTTAAGTACTCCCAACATCAATTGCATCATGATTTATATGTAATAGAAAAATCAACTTAGTATTCCTAAACAAAGAGTTGTCATTAAATAATTCATTTCTGATTAATTGATTCAATAATCACCTAGTTTCCTTTTACATGTTCGATGTCATGGGAAAAAACAAATCCAAAGGAAACAGTCATTAAAGAACTCTGGTTCATACGAGTTATTTCAAAAGATTTCATTGGGCGCACGGTATATATTTGAAAAGAATGAACCATGGTCAATCAGGAGTTACTGTACCCTCTAACAGAGAAATGTTTTTCAATAAACCAGATTTGTGTCTATAGCATATTTCCCAGCAAGGAAGGAAAAAACAAAGCTACGTGTGATTTATCTGTCTGTAATGTTTGTGCATATTGAGAAAATATCACAAATCAAAGAACACTTATTGATGAGCAATTTCTCACTTACAGGAGAAACCAGAAGTATGTGACCAAGAATTTTTTTTGTTATTTAATATTCATTTATTCATATATTTAACATCTATTTCATGCTAATTCTAAAATGGAATTGACTTGTCAGCCTTCAAAAATCTCTAATATTGTTGGAATATATGCATTGCATTTTTATATATTATTTCATTTATTATAACTTAGTCACTGTTCATTGAATTTTCAAGATAATAAAATAAAGGTTCAGTGACTCACTCCCTCAGACAGTACACAGCTGGCTAAGGAAGAAGTTGGAAAGTAAAGTCAGGTCTCTAGAATCCAAAGTATACCTTCCTTCTATCATAAACCATCAGATATGGACTCCTTAAAGGAAAGGATCACAGTGTTGTCTTCTCAGTATTTAACTTGTGGGTTTAGTCAGCACTAATTTGGGGATGAAAACTAAGAAGCTCAATCTCTGATAAGGATGGTTTTAAAGGAAAATTTTTGTTACAAGGCACCTAAGTAATTGGTGAAACTCCAAGTAATTAACATTCTGCAGGTGGAAAATTAAAAGCATGAGCCACAGAAAATCATTTCTGAAAATACCAAAAGCTGAGGCCACTCTTGCCCTGTAATTCTCTAATGCAATATGGTTTTCACTACAGTTGCATGAAGGCAGGAAATAGTACCTCTTATTCAATTTCATCCCACCAAGATACTAACATAGTTCTCCACACACAGCAGAAGCCAGATTAATGTATTTATAAAATTAAATTCCAACATAGCCAAATCTCAGCCAAATCCAGCCCTATTCTGCACTTGAAGTTGCTTGTCTAAAACATTCAGAAAAAGGAAAAAAAAAATGCTTCAAAAAACACATTAAAATATCCTAAGCTGTTGCATTTCCCACACACTAATAATGAATTAGCAGTAAGAGAAATTAAGAAAACAGCCTCATTTACAAATGTACTGAAAAGAATAAAATACCGAGGAATAAATTTAACAAAAGAGGTGAAAGATCTGTACTCTGAAAACTATGACACTGCTAAAAGAAATTTAAAATGATACAAATAAATGGAAAGATACTGTACTCATGAACGAAAGAATTAAAGTAGCTAAAATGTCCATACTTCCCAAGTCAATCTACAGATTCAGTGCAATCCTTATCAAAAAATCCCTATCAAAATCCCTATCAAAAATGCCCCAAAGGCATTTTTCACAGAACTGTAACAAATAATCCTAAAATTTATATGGAATCACAAAATATCCTGAATACCAAAGCAATCTTGAGAAAGAAGAATAAAGCTGAATGTACCACACTCCCTGATTTCAAACTATACTACAAAACTATGGTAATTCAAACAGTATGGTACCAGCATAAAAAATAACACCTAGATCAATGGAACAGAAAAGAGAGTCCAAAAATAAACCTATGCTTATACAGTCAACTACTCTTTTACAAGGAGACAAGAATATACAAAGAGGAAAAGACAGTCTCTTTAATAAATGATGCTAGGAAAACTGGACAGCTACATGATAAAGAATGAAATTGGGCCACTTTCTTACGCCACATACAAAAATAAACTCCAAGTGGATTAAAGACTTAAAAGTAAGACTGGAAAACAAAAAACTAGGAAAAAAATATGCAGTAAGCTCTTGGACACCAGTCTGAATACTTTTTCAATCTGTCTCCTTAGGTAAGGGCAACAAAAGCACAAGTAAACAAATGAAACTACATCAAACTAAAAAGCTTTTATACAGCAAAGGAAACCATCAACAAAACAAAAAGCAACCAACTGAATGAGAGAAAGCATTTACAAATTATATAACCAGTAAGGGGCTAATATTTAAAAGACAGAAAGAATTGACATAACACCATATCAAAAAAACCAAACAGTTCAATTAAAAAATGGGAAGAGGACCTGAATAGACATTTCTCAGAAGAAGACACACGGATGGCCAATAACTAACAGTTGAAATATGAAAAGATGCTCAAAATCACTTATCATTAGGGACATGCAAATCAAAACCACAATGACATATCTCACACCTGTCAGAATGGCTAAAATCAACAACACAAGTAATAACAAGTGTTGGGAAGAATGTGGAGAAAAGGGAACTCTCATGATCTGTTGGTGAGAAAGCAAAATGTTGCAGACACTGTGGAAAACAGTATGGAATTTCCTCAAAAAATTAAAAATAGAAATACCATATGATCCAGGAATTCCAATTCTGGGTATTCACCTGAAGAAAACAAAAGCACTAATTGAAAAACATATGCTCACCCCTACGTTCACTGCAGCAGTATTTGTAATAGCCAAGACATGGAAACAAAGTGCCATTGATCGATGAATGGACAAAGAAGAGGTGGTGTGTGTGTGTGTATACACACACACACACATATACACATACAATGGGATATTATTCAGCCATAAAAAAGAATGAAATCTTGCCATTTGCAATGACATGGATGGAGCTAGAGCATATTATGCTAACTGAAATAATTTGTCAAAGAAAGACAAATACCGTATGATTTCATTCGCGTGTAAAATTTAAGAACAAAATAAATGAGCAAAGAGGAAAAAAAGAGAGGAGGGCAAATCAAGAAACAGACTCTTAACTATAGCAAACAAACTGATGATTACCAGAGGGTAGGTGGATGGGAGGATGGGTGAAACCCATGTTGGGGATTAGGGAGCGCACTTATTGTGATGAGTACCGGGTGACGTATAGAGGTGATGTACTGAATCACTATATTGTACACCTGAAACTAATATTACTCTGTATGTTAACTAACTGGAATTTAAATAAAAATTTAAAAAAATAAAATTTATAAACTTTGACTTATAAAATAAATAAGGCATGGGGATGCAATGTACAGTATAGAAAATAGAGTTAATAATATTGTAACAGCTTTGTATGCTGACCCAGATTTATCATGGTGATCACTTTGTAATGTATACAAATACTGACTATGTTGTACACCTGAGACTATTATAACATTGTATGTCAATTATACTTTAATAAAAACTATACATATACAAGAGATATGCAAATATCTATCATGACATAAACACCTTTAAATTTAACAATTTATCAGAAAATGAAAGCAAATGTAACAAAAAATGAAGACTTCTTTTATTCTGAAAAACAAAAAGGGGGCTGAATTTCAAGAAAGATTATCATGGAGTCAGAAAAATACAAATGGTTATTTATATTTATAAAGCTAAGTACTCTGAGTCACAGTCATTTGAATTCATAGTTCTTAAGAATATTAAAACTTTTGGTTCAAAATGAGTAATTGAGACTACAACATGTCTCAGAAAGTGCTAAGCATGCAATGTACTTCAGTCACATTTTTTCGGCTGCTTTCACTATAGGCACCGTGCTAGGTATTGAGGAAAACATCACTTCAGATTTTGCACAAGGTTGAACAAGATATCACAAAAATGTATAGGATGCATCATGTTAAACATAAAATTGTAATAACTTCAAGACATTACACAAAGAAGAGTTGATTATCGTTAGAGGCGGATTTAGGGAAGCCATCAAGAGGAGGTGACATCTGAATGGGATTCTTCAGGATGGGTATGACAGTGCCTAGTGGTAATGGAGGAGAAGGGAATTCCAAAAACAGGGAACATTACATGATAAGGAAAACAGATTGAAAATGCAGGCACATTTAAGTAACAATATACTCCTCGGCATACAGTTTGTGTGAGAGGTAGGAAAGTTCAAAACAAAGTAATCTTTGTATGGCATGTAAAGGAGCTTGGATTTTATTCTCAATGTAATAAGAGATTTGTAGGAAGGATTTCAACAGGGAAAATGGTATTATTAGAGTTGCATTTCAGAAAGAAAACTGGCAGAGACAGGCTGGTTGTTTGCCAAATATGATGACGCTTTTAGTCTCTGCCAGTCTGGGTCCCGATGAATAGAGTTTTTTTCCACTGTGTACGCTGGACTTATTGTGAGCAAGAATTAAACTTTCATTGCATTAAGCCACTGGAATTTGGGGATTTATCTGTTATAGTAGCTAGTACTACTTCCCTAAGTAAGAGACATTGGCACTTTGAAGTTGGGTTGCAACAAAAATCTGAACATATGACATTGCTTCACTGGTCAGTAGTTATACGAAGAAAACAACAGCTTATGTGAGAATTGTTTAGTTTAGAAACAAAACAGTAAAACAATGATGGAATATAGATTTTCGTAGCTTTGTAAGGTTAGGAAAAAAAAGTACTTCTAGATCCCAAACAGTAAAAGATGAAGCTGGGTCTTAGTACATTTTGACTATTATAACACGATACCATGGATTCGGTGTCTTATAAGCAATAGAAATTTATTTTATTTTTCACAGTTCTGGAGACCGGCAAGTCTAAGGCCAAGCAGATTCAGTGTGTGGTTTGAGTCCGCTTCCTGGTTCATAGTTGGTTGTCTTCTCACTGTATCTCCACAAGATAAAAGGAGTAAGAGATCTCTCTAGGGTCTCTTTTATAAAGACACTGATACCATTCAGGAGGGCTCCAACCTAATGACTTAATCACATCCTAACACATGACACTGGGGTTATGATTTCAACATATGAATCTGGTGGGGGGGATGCAAATATTCAGCCTATAGCATTCTATCCCTAGTCCCCCAAATTCCTGTTCTTCTCACAGGCAAAATATATTTGTTATCTCAACAGCCCCAGCAGTCTTAACTCATTCCAGCATCAACTCAAAACTCTAAATTCAAAGTCTCATCTAAATATCAATTAAATCAGATATGGCTGAGACTCAAGGTATCCTGAAGCCAAATGCTCTCCAGCTGTGAACCTGTGAAACCATACCAGTTACGTGTTTTGAAACTACAACAGTTAGGCATAGAATAGATATTCTCACTCCAAAAGCAGTAAGTAGTAACAGGCCCCAAGTAAGTCCAAACTACAAGGCAAACTCCATGAGATCTCAAGGCTTAAGAATAATTCTCTTTGGCTTGATGCTGTCTTTCTTCCAGGACCACTGGAATGGAGGTCCTGCCATCCAAACACACTAAAGTGAGCAGTCTCACTTTCTGGAGACACCTGGGTAGGTGTCCTGCCTTGCAGTTTTGCCCAGCAGGGATTGGGCACCAATACTCTAGTGGCCCCGCCCCCACTGCTTTGGGCAGAGATTATCTGACTTCTTGAAAGTGAGTCCCTTCTTTTGAAACTGAAGAGGCAGCCCTGATGATCTCTGAGACAGTTCTGGGGTCATTCTTCCCCAGTACAGGAATAAAACCTGGCTTTGGTTGACATGGTTGATTAGGCCCATGATTCATGTTCATATTCTTTTCCTTACCAAATGACTGCCTGGCTAAACCCTTAGTTTTCTCTTCTGAACATGCTTTCTCATTTTTTGCAATATAGACAGAGAATTTTCCAAATCTTTTAATTAATAAATTAATTTATTGTGTTTATTAGTTGCTTAACAATTATGTTTTAAATCACCTCTGCCTTCTCATATTTTACTGCAAGCAGTCAGGAGAGAAACCAAGCTGCACCTTCCACATGTTGCTTAGAAATCCCTTCAGCTAAATATCCAATTTCATCACATGCAAACTCTATCCTCCACAAAACACCAGAACACAAGCAAAATCCAGCAAGTTCTTTGCCACTCTACCGCAAGGAAGGTCCTTCCACCAATTTTCAGTAACATATACCTCATTTCCATCTGAGACCTTATCAGAATGGCCTCTACCATCCACATTTCTACCAACCTCCTGTTCAGAATTATTTAGGTATTCTTTAAGAAGACTTAGGCTTTCTCTACAGCTCTCCTTTTCTTCTTTCTGAGCCATCACCAAAATCACCCATAACGGTCCATTTATGGCAATGCAGGCTTTTTGTAGCAAGCAGCTCAAAATTCTTCCAGTCTCTACCCATCACCCAATTCCAAAATTTTTAGGTATTTGTTACAGCAATACCCCTACTTCTTGGTATCAGTTTCTATATAGTACATTCAGTCCATTGTAACAGGCTGGGCAACTTAAAAACGACAGAAATGTTATTTCTGTCCTGGAGGCAGGGAGCCCAAGACCAATGTGGCAGCAGATTCGGTGTCTGGTGAGAGTCCACTTCCTGGTTCACAGATGGCTGTCTTCTCACCAGGTCCTGACCTGGTGAAAGGAACAAGGGAGCTTCTGGGGCCTCTTTTATCAGGGCAATAATTCCATTCATGAGGACTCTAACCTCATGACCTAATCAACTCCAAAAGGTATTATCTCCTAATACCATCATATTGGGGGTTAGCACTTCATGAATTTTTGGAGGACACAAACATTCAGTCTATATATAGTAAGCCAAGAAAGATTTATAAGAGAAAAATAAAAAAACTTGGGAGTAAATTTCAGATTAAGGATTTAGTCTTCTCAATCAAGGTCACTACTATTGAGACAGAGGTAAGGGACTGAGGAAGAAAAGAAATAATTTGAGAATTAAATTTAGAAAATAACTTTGGATGTGTTTTCTGGCATATGAAACTATCTGGAAGCAGATAGATCAGACCTATTAGTAGTATTTGAGAAAAATGTATTATCAACAAATTAAACTCACACTAAAACATTTTCTGACCATTTAATCTTAAACTTGCACTGGCAAGAAATTTCCACAGAAATGGCTGAAACACTACAGATTTCTCAGAGAACGTCTCTCAACATGTATCTTAGTCAAATAATGGACATGGAAGAACACACTGGAGTGAGATCAAACAATAGATAAAAGAGCTCTTCCCACAAACTATAATCAGTGTAATAAAAAGTCTACCCTTATCTTCAGGGCAGGAGATGTAAATAGCATCCACCAAAACAATTTCAAAATTACTATGCACTATGACTTGAGGATCTCCCATTTTATTCTTCCCAAATGAAAGTTTTATTATGTTGAAGGTGTGTGTGTGTGTGTGTGTGTGTGTGTGTGTGTGTGTGTGTGTGTGTGTTGAGAGATGGGAAGAACAGAGATAACTTATTTTCATTGCCTAGAATGAGTGACTATCAAGTGTCAAAAACAGGATTAAAATCTGTCCATCATCTGAATATTGTGGACTCTGTGGTTAATGCCATGAATGAAAGGGACTTATGAGCCATCTCCCTCAGAAAAGATGAATTATGTTTGAACAATGGAAAGTGGATGAGATGGATATTTATTTGCCTAAAGGGTGGACTACTGAAGAAATTGGCAAGTTGTTCATTATTGCACTTCGTTCTGGCTACACAGCTAGACTATATTTCCTTTCCCCTCGTAGCTACGTGTGAACAGATCTCACACCACTGGATAGTATGCAGAAGTAAAGTACTCTGCTTCTAGACTTGAAGCATAAAAACATACATCATTTTCCATTCTTCTACCCTTTCTGCTGGCTGGACACAGATAACCCAAAACAGGATCTTGAGATCCAAAGAGATTACAGAGCCACAGGCTGAGAATGGCTAACCCCATCACCCTGGCTCCCTGAGCGAATGCATGGAGCAGTGACATCATCATCCCCACCACCACCCAGCGGAATTCACATGAGTGAGAACGAAACTTCTACTGCATAAAGCCAGTGATACTTTTTGCCATTATAGCAATTAGCACTGCACCACAGATAACCTGAAGAACTACAAGGCTGAGTCAGGGAAAACACTAGCTGTCTACTAAAATAATCCAGGTGAGGAAGAATGAGGGCTTAATATTAAATAGTAGTACTGGATGAAAACGCAGACAACATGGTGGATTTGAATGAAATATGTTTAGAAGGCAATGATTAATTATGATATGACATGAAAAAAGATAAATAAAAACTACAGTTCTGAGTTGTATAAAAGCCACTAATAGAAAGAAGAGACACTGAGAGGAAAATTAGTTTTGTTTTACATTTTAAGCGTCCATGGAACATTCGCTAGGCATGTATGTAAGTGAATTTTGAGTACAGAAAAATAGGTGAGAAAAGAAAAAAACAGAATCAGTAGCGATAAGCATGGCATACAGGTGGGAGGAAAATAATGGCACACAATTCATCTCATAACACCAACATAATATAAATACAATAACGTAAATAGAAATAAGTATATAATTATGTTATATATTATATGTGAATACAATAAAAATAGAAATAACATAATAAAATGGAAATAACAGAAATAGAAATAACTCAAAGAAACATCAAAATGCAGCCCATATTCAAGGATAAGGGGAAATCAACAGACACAGATCTCAAGAAAACCCAGATGTGGAAATTATCAGATAATGACTTTGAAATAGTTGTGATCAATACATTTAAGATTTTTTTTTTTAATTTAGACATGATGAATGAGCAGAGGGAAATCTCAGCAAAGAAATGGAAACTGTTTTTTTAAAAGGACTAAACAAATTCTAGAAATCTAAAATTTATGTATCTAAAATAAACATCCAAGGGATGAGTTTAACTGTAGACTATAGTCAGAAGAGAGAGTCGATGGCCATGAAGAGATATTCAATCCGAACAGCATACAGGGGAAAAAAAATCAAGAAAATGAAAAGGGTGTCAGTAATTTTTGGAAAAATATCAACCAGTTTAACAAAGTTTAATTGGAGCCCAATGGAAAAGAATTAAAACTCTGGAGAATTAAAATTACTTGAAAATATAATGTCTAAAATTTCCCCAAATTTGTTGAAATACATTATTCTACAAATATAAGAATCTCAGCACAGCCAAAACAGGATAAATATACAAAATGTCACCCTAGGAATACTGTAATCAAACTCATGAAGATACATAAAAATACCTTAAAAGCAGCTTAGAAAGATACATTGTGCACATGGGACATTTGAGATCTCATCAGAAACAATGGTATCAAAAATACAACAGAAATAAATCTTGAAAGGAAAATAAAGAGTACTTAGAATTCTGTATCCAGCAAATAGTATCTTTCAAATGTGAGTGTGAAATATAGATGAATACACAAAAACTGAGTACCAACAAACCCATTCTTAAATGCTTAATGAAACTTGATCTTTAGATTAAGAAGCAAAGCTACAGAAGTCTGAAGAGAAATTATTTTAAAAAATAGAAATCAGCAGGAAGAAGGAAGAATAACAGAAACAGGAAAGGTTTGGATAAGTAAAAGACTACCTTTTATAATTTCTTTCAATTCTTTGAAACACAGTTACTGTTTAAAAATAATTTTAAAAATATATTGTAGATTTTCTAATGCATTGAGAAGTAAACTATTTGGAAAAAATAACACAAAGGACAGGAAGATAATAAATAGAACTACACAGTTGTACACTTCTCACATTTTACATGAAGTAGAACAATAATGTCTCTAAATAGACTGGATAAAGATACATATTGCAATTCCTATAGAAAATGATGGGGAAACATACCGGTCGAAAGCCAACAGAGGAATTAAAATGGAATACCAAAAAACCAAAAATGATTAGCCCAAACTGGGGATGAATGGAAGGAAAAGGGGACACAAATCAGATGGGAAAACTGAAAATAAATAGCAAGATGGTAGGCTTAAAGCAGACTGTATCAATAAAATGTGATGGACTAAACACCTCAATTATTATGCAGAGGTTGTTTCCAGATACATACCCATAAAATAAGTATCTTTTTTTTATAAAAGACACACTTTAAACAGAGATACATCTATGTCCAACAGTAACAAATGAAAAAAGATAAACCATAGAAACAACACACACACACACACACACACACACACACACACACACACAAATAGACATAAAGTCAATATGTCAGTTATAAAAGGGACACTGTATCAGGAAGGCACACAAATCATAAAGTTCTATGCTCAGAGATTCAACATATGAATAAAAATTGGGAGATCTAAGGGCAAAAATAGATAAGTACACAATCACCACTGGAGATGTTAATGTTCCACTCTCAGTAACTGGCAGAACAACTAATAAACTCAACCAACCTTGCCTAGTTAATACTTACAGAACACCCAATCACTACAGAATAAATGGTTTCCCATACACATGGAACATTCACCATAACAGACAATAAATAGCGCCACAAAATGAGTCACAATATATTTTGAAAATATCTGAAATCTTAGAAATTATTTTTTCTGACCATAAATTAAAAATTAATTGTAGTAAGATATCTAGAAAATCATGAAACTATTAGAAACTAAGCAACACACTTCCAAATTATCTCTGAGTCAAAGGAGAGAATATAAATAAAATTAGAAAATATTTCTAACTGAATGATAGCAAAAGCATTACACATAAAATTGTGGACTGCAGCCAAAGCAGTGTTGAAAAAAGTTTTTGTAGAGAACAGTCTTTTTAGGAGAAACATATAAAATCAATAATGAAGTTTATACCTTAAGAAGAGAATTATAAGCAAAATAAACCCAAATAAGGTAGAAGGCAAAAAACAGATATGGGCAGGAATCAATGAAACCGGTATTTCACTCCACTTAGGATGCAAGCAGTCACAGGAGAACCTAGTAAGAAGAATAAACCAGATAGCCTCATTAAAAAAAAAAAAAAAAAAAAAGTCATAGTGGTTTTGTTTGTTTGTTTTCGACCTGATAAAGTGCCAAGATAGAGGGGCACCTGGGTGGCTCAGTCTGTTAAGTGTCTGAATTCAGCTCAGGGTCCTGGGATCCAGCCTCGAGTTGGGCTCCCGGCTCAGCGGGGAGTCTGCTTGTCCCTCTCCCCCTCCCCTTCCCCTCTACTCTCGCTCTCAAAGAAACAAAATCTAAAAAATAAATAAAGTGCCAAGATAGCAAAGAAACCTAATGAAATAAAAGGAAAAAAATAAATGACGACCACCCTCTAGAAGAGAAAAAAAAACAATTGCTGCTCTGATCACTCAGACTGAGAGGAAGACCAAGAAGCTGCCATGGACATGGGTAAGAAGAAAGCTGAACTTTAAATGCCCGAAATGATGGGACACGGTGCAACGTGAAGCTGTTCTCACCTGCTGACTCTTCCAGAGGGCTTCACCGGGTGTGTTAAATTACTTAAGAAAGCCATTAAACTGGAATGGTTCTAATGCCCAGGCCGCTTACGCAAGCAAACCGAAATCTAAGCCTCCGGATTTCGAAACTGAAACCTTAGGACAGCCAATCAGCAACACCCATCTAAGCGTGTCGTTGTAGCTGTAGCCAATCAAATAACTCCTGTGCTTCCACGTCTTCTTTGTCTTTTCGTGCAGTCTGTGGGTGGAGCACTTTTAGCCGCTTCCGGTTTGGCGCTGCCCTACTCCAATCAGTGCTTGCACAAATAAATTCTTAAAGTTTCGGCTGTACTTCTTTTGACCTTTTTCACAGTCGGTAAGCTGACAGAGGTTGACGCAAGTTACAGGCTAAAACAGGAGACGTAGGAGAAACGGCAATTTTCCAGGCACTCTGGATGTTACCTAAGTAGTCCACACTCGGCATCTCCGGTGGAGAGGCTGGAGAGTGGAGAAGTCGTCACCTGAGACACGGGCTTTAGGGCCTTCCTGAATTCCAAGTATGAAGAGGGAAAGCTGAAAGGTAACCAAAGGACACTAAACGTCTGGCATTCGAGGGAAAGGCAGCAGCCAGTAGAAATACATTAGGGAACGGTGAGCTGAGAGGAAACCACTGATGGGCAGACAGCCTGGTGAGCCCAAGGTTGAGAGCCGAGGAGAACTGAAAGAAACCTTCTAGGCACTCAGATCCCTACTAAGGGAAGATTTATCTTCATGTAACTTAAGCATGCAGCAAAGTGAATCTAACAAGCAACCGCAAAGCCCAAACCACTACTTACTACATTGCCTCAACCCACATGCAGACAGCCTGATAGAAGAAACTTACCCTTTTCTGAGCATCAGTATTCTGTTTCAAATCTGGCATTTCAATAAAAATGATCACAAATGTGAAAATTTAGAAAATATGACCCATCACTAAGGAAGATACTGTCAAAAGTTTTTTATGCTATCTATTGGATGATCATGTTTTTGTGTCCTTATTCTATTAAAATGGTGTATTGCATTAATTGATTTTCAAATGTTAAAACAATTTTGCATTCCTGAGATAAATCCCACCTGGTCATAGTGTATAATCCTTTTTATATATTTCTGGTTTTGGTTAATATTTCGGAGGATTTGTGTGTCTCTCTTCATGAGTGCTATTGGTCTGTAGACATGTGTGACAGCTTTGTTTAGCCTTATATTTAGGTATTAATATTGACCTCATAATTAGTAAGTATTTCCTCCTTTCTCTTCTTGAAGAGTGTTTGAATGACTAGTATCGTTTCCTTTTTAAATGTTTGATAGAATTTCTAGGAAAGCTTGGGCTTTTATTTTTGTGATTTTTAATCACTAATTTAATTTCTTGTTATAGATTTATTCAGATTTTCTATTTCTTCTAGATTCAGTTTGGCAGTTTGATTCTTTCTAGTCATTTGTCCATTCCACCTAAGCTATTTAATTTGTTGGCAAAAAGTTGTTCATATTACTTCCTTCTAATTATTTTCATTTCTGTAAGGTTAATAGTGATGATCCCTCTTTCAGTCCTAATTTTCATAACTTTTATTTTCCGTTTAGGTATTTCCAGTGAATTTTTCATTGCAATTTTTTTTTCATTTTTCAACACTGGAATTTCCATTGGCTTCTTTTCTATAATTTCTACTTCTTTATTGTTATCCACTCTTTAAGGAGTCATTCTCATACTTCCCTTTAATTCCTTAAACATGGTTTTCTTTAGTTCCTTCAACATATTTGTAATGGTTTCTTTGAAGTCTTTGTGAAGTTCAACATCTGGACTTGTACAAACAATTTATAATGGTTTTTTTTCTTATGTATGTGTCACATATTCCTGTTTCTTTGTATGTCTCATAATATTTTATTGAAAACTGAACATTTTAGATAATATATTATAGCAAATCTGGATTCTGGTGCTCTTCCCTATCGAATCTGCAGTTAGTTGCTTATTTGATTGTATTTTTATCCACTTACCTGAACTAATTGTTTCAGGTTTGCCTGTTTGGCAGTGTGTAGCCAGTGATCTCTCTTTTCATTTTGTCTGTTCATGTGTTTATTTTTATTATTACGCCTGAGATCCTCATGGTCACATGTGGACTATGTAACTTAATAGCCAGTGATTGACCAAAGATAGTGCTTATACACCTTGATTCAGTAAGGTGTCCACTCTTGGCAATGCATTTGTGTAAAGAATGAGCTATACATTCATAATTCAAGCAGTTGACAGTTCTCCCAGTTTTTACCTTTTATTGGGTCTTGTCATGCCTTCTGTGAACCTGCACATGGCCTTACATTCATCCAGGGACATGGAAATAACTAGGGCCTCTCCAGTCTCTCCAAAGTTTATGTGCTGCCTTGTGCATATATATGTGCATAGCCTTTGAGACCACCTAGAATATATGGTAGTTTATAAAAACATTGTGATTGTCTTACTCTTCAGATCTTCTAGATAAACAGATAAACATTATCTGCTCATCTGTTGCTTGCCATAACCAGTATCACAACTTCAGGTAGCTATAAGGTGGACTGCTATCAAGATCAGTATTGTTTTCAGCAATGATTTTGGTCACGGAGCTTTTGCATGCTCTGAATCATCTCTGGTGGAACAGGATTAGAGTGTCTGGGAGTAGAGAGGTGGGATGTAAAACCCCATAGTCTTCTACTCTTCTTACATAAGATTCAGTAATTTTTCTTAAAAAAAATCTTTTCACAACTTGTTTTTGTTTTTGTTTTTTAGAGAACTGCAATGGTTGTTTTTGAGAAATTTGTCCAGTTTGTTGTTGTTGGAAAGATGTTGCAAATCTCCTTATTCCACCATTCTGTAAGTGCCATTTCTCATTGACACGGGATACCATAGGATGCCATCTTAGACAAAGGGACCTGTTTTATGGTGAAGTTAGAATGGCAGTACACTCAAAACCATGGGATCCACTGGTCTCACTACCTACGACGTCATCCCAAAGACACTTGCCAAAGGAGTAGTAGACTAACCTCATAAAAAATGGAGAAACCATATCCTTGCAAAGAAGGGGTGCTCATCTTTATTATGGGATATGCTCCTTTAAATTAGGCATTATGTGGCACTTTATCTCCAGTAAACAGAATATGTGGGACTGGAAAATGAGAGGTAAAGCAGCAGTGGCCCCATGATAGGGCTACTATAAAAAAAAAAAAAAAAAAAAAACCACTATAGGTGACTTAAATACAGAAATTTGTTTCTTACAGTTCTGAAGACTAGATGTCGAGATAAAGGTGTTGGCAGCTTTAGTTTCTTCTGAGGTCTCTCTTCTAGATTTGCAAATGACCACCTTCTTGCTGTGTCCTCACATAGTTTTTCTCTAGCCACACACATTTGTGGGATCTCTGTTTATGTCCAAATTTCCTCTCCTTATAAAAATAGTAGTCATATTGGGTGAGGGCCCATCCTAGCAGCCTCATTTTAACTTAACTGCTTCTTTAAAGGCCTTATGCCCAATAATGCCACATTCTGAGGTACTGGAGGTTAGGACTTCAACATACGGATTTTGTGGGGTACAATTCAGTCCCTAATACAGCCGCACTTACCAATCCCTCTAGGTACCCGCTTGAGGAATTCATGGATCTCTTCGCTAAAATCCCAGGATCTGTTAGTTCAGAGGTGCTCATTTTCAAAGGGATGATCCTTCTAACAGGAAACACAGTAAGACTAAATCTAGGACTGCTGGAGGGTCACTTTGGACTCTTTCCACATGTATACAGTCTCACAGGGATAACTGACTCTGATTATAATCAAAAGGTAGAGCTGCTGCTTTGTAATTAGGGAAGGAAGAGATATATGTGATATTCAAACAATCCACTGAGGTAACTGGTGGTACTTGCATGCCGAGTTTTAACTGTAAATGAGTTTTAACTGTAAACTGTAACTTATCCACATCTGATAAGTGCATGGTAACATGAGGCCCAGACACCAACATTCTCCAACTTCTGGGTCGGGGTCATTCTACATTGCAAGCCCCCAGTCTAGCAGAAGTGCTATGCAAGAGTGAGGTGAAGTTAGAATGGTAGTTCCAGCCTTGGTGCTAACTGCAGCATCCATGCTAGTGGGCTGCAAGTTCTCCAAGGAACTCTCCTCTTGTAAATTTTCTCAGGAATTTTGACCATAGAATTCTGGAAAAGCTATACACGGATGATGCCCCCATCTACTCCAGATTCCCTGTCCTGGTTCTGTGTCACAGGCCATTTCTGAGCTGCTGTGAATGTTGGCTGCTACTAGTAGTAGGTGCCACTCTTTCTATGGAAATCCTTATTGGCTGATTGGAACTACCTTACACTGGAAGTATACACACCTGCTCAAACCCCAAGGGATGCTCACAGCCCATGATACCCTGATACAGGGTTTACAGGCTGATCTTCTTGCCTCAAATGTGAACAATGTAACACAGCAGTTTATGTAAGTCAGGTAAAGCCTAGGCTTGACCTGAACTCAAATTCTTGCTTGTCACTTTTCCCTTTATTATCCTATTCTACTCCCTTAAGTTTTTCTTCAAAAGTCCTTCATTAATAACTAACGTGCACCCAGACCTCTGTGTCACGCCTTGCGCTTCAGAAACCTGATCTAAGACATTTACATCTGGGAGGGAGGCAATAGATAAGGAAACATAAAGGGCTGTGTTTTTAATGATGGGAAAACATCAGGTAGTGTATGGGCTCAGGTGAGAGAAATGTGCACAACCTTGTAGCAGATTGTCTTAATACTTCCTATTTATTATATCCAATTTAGTGCTGATCAGAAAGTCTTAAAACCACTATTTGTCCAAAAATACAACTGATATTAAAGCAATTCCCTAATGTCTCTTGCTAGTTCTATGACTGCATATCTGATCACATCAGCTCTGTGGACATTTATGCGAACTGTCTAACACATGCATCAGAGCAGCTAGGAGTGACTCATAGGCCTTTATTATGCAGTGCGAAAGGAGCAGAGTGGTAGAATGCAGAGCAACAAAATGTGGAATGGCTAACGTCCATGAACAATCAGGAAATTAGTAGATGGGGCCAATGTTGACACTTCAGTTCTTAATTATCCTAATTAGAGGCCATCAGAACAGCAAAATAATGTTTATTGAGCCTGGCAAAGTGAAACATTTTCATTGTGCTTATTGCTTATTTTGGCAGCCATGTTACATTGTTGACTCACAGGCTGTGTAGTTAACAAAATCTCATAAGCCATTTCATATGAACTGTAGTTAAGCTAGGCCTTTCTCTTCCTGCCCTTGTAAAATTGCTATATTGAACACAAATACAAGAATTTACATTTTCCATCTACTCTTTATCTTACTAGTTTTGGATTATTTTTATAGTGCATAATCAAGTCCATCTCTTAGTTAATATAATTATGAATAGTATTTCTTCATAAATAACAAAAAGGATGAATTTCTTGTCTTCAAGGTTTTCACAGTCTAGAAGGAGAAGGTAACATTTAGACAGATTCTCATAAAATCTCACAATTCTCATACTCATAAAATGTATGGACAGAATTCTGTGGGAGAAGGAAATATCTGAATTGAGTCTTATAGGATGAGAAATATATATACATATATATAGATATAGATATAGATATAGATATATTTCTATGTATATATTGTCTTTTCTTAATAACCAATTCAGCTCAATTATTTGACTTGACATACTAAATTATGGATTTTTCAGTTTCTTCTACAATTAATATTTCTATTAGGAAAAAAACAATAAAAAATAGCACACATCATTACAACACTAGAGAGATATATTAAGAAGTAAAAGTTACTCTTTCTTCCCATGAAATACTCAATTGGGTAATCTTTAGAGAAAAGGCAAATGGGTAGTTAGTATATTATTTTGGATGATGGAAAGCTGTGATAGAATGATTTGGATATGATGGAAACTCATAACTCAGTGGCTAAAAAATGAAGTTTTATATTTCTCCCCTTAGATTTCAGAAATGTACCTAGATACAGATCCATGATCCATGTGTGATTTTATTCCTTAACATTGCCTGGCACTGGATCTGCCCACTGAGCTAAGAAATAAGAATTCTTCATTTGGGGGAAGGTTTCTTCTTTACCACATTGATGTGAATGTTCTGGGTTTGTAAAGCATCTCTGCTCCTCAAAGTTAATGAGAGACTTGGATTTCTTTTAAATTTACCTTGGCATTGAATTTTCTAAGTGGTAGAAACTGGGGAGGGAAAAGGGTGTGGTGAACAAGGCACACCCAAACGTCATAGACCACAGACCGGTATTTATCACTCTGTTCCTTAACTCACTGTCAAGAACTTAGTCACGTGGCCTCAGCTAACCCTAGTGATGGGGAAGTGTATTATGGCTGGGCAGACATTGGGTCAGATACAAATCTAATACCATAGTAGAAGCTAGCAATCATCATCACAAATGGGAGATTCCATGAGTTGCTTTTTGTTTCCCTTACGACACATGCAGTCTTCTAGAAACACAGTTGTTTCTATTTTAAGTCCATAAATATTGTTACGTGTATTTTAAATTTCAGTTTTGAAAAAATGGCAATCTGGTTCTCATTCTTGGCAAGTAACCTATTATGTCTGACAAGTTTCTAGAATGTTACCTTTAGTGCTACAGTCTATACATGTATTAATCTACCCAGGCATTTTCTGTGCACTCTTAATCTAAAAAAGATTTTAGGATAGCATTCTCTATTTTGATTATTTTTTCTTCACCTACCTTCTTTTCTTTTCCATTGAACTTTTATCATTCAGTTATAAGATTCTCTGGATTTGTCTTTCACATATTTTATATTTTCACTGATAATTCCCAATCTTCTGTATTTTTGTTTTGAATTATCAAACACTCTCTTATTTTTTTTAAATTTATTTATTTGACACAGAGGGACAGCCAGTGAGAGAGGGAACACAAGCAGGGGGAGTGGGAGAGGAAGAAGCAGGCTCCCAGCAGAGGAGCCTGATGTGGGTCTCGAACCCAGAACGCCAGGATCACGCCCTGAGGCGAAGGCAGATGCCTAAAGACTGAGCCACCCAGGCGCCCCTCAAACACTCTCTTAAGTATTAAGTATAGGGCAATGAACAGAAATTCTGCCTCCCCCCCAAGGGATGTATTTTCTTATAACTTATTCTGGATTCTGTAAGCAACAAATAAGAAAAATATGTTTGATGTCAGATAATAAGTGCTAGGAAGAAATATAAAGTAGGGGAGGGAGGAAGGAGTATGGAACAGAAGCAGTTACTACTTTAGGGCAGTCAAGAAAGGCCTGATTGTGGAGATGACATTTAATCAAAGGCTGAAGTAGGTGAGGGAGCAACTCATGGATTTCTGGAGAAGCAGGCAAAGGAAACATCAAAGACCTGGAGCTAGGAGCATGGCCAGCAGGTGTGAGGACTGGAATGAGCAACAGGAGAAGAGCAAAAAGATGGTGGTGAAAAAAGTAACAAGGGCCAGCGTGTGAGATGCTTTGGAGGATTATAACAAATGAGTTTATAGCATATAGTAAAAAACCATTAACGAATTTTGAAAAGAGCAGTGATTTGATCTGCCTGATGTTTTAAATGGGTCACTCTGAGCCAATGTTGAGGATACACTGCTGGGCACATAGGGGAAAGCAAAGGGGCATTTAAGCAGGTATGTTAATACCAAGTGAAAGAAAACATTGTCTGGCCTAGTGTATTAGCAGTGGGGAAGGTGGGGAGTGGTTAACTTCCTATGCCTATGGAAGGCAGGGCTCTAGTAGATTTGCTGAATAATTAAGTACAAAATGTGGAGAAAGAGGTGTTCAGGCTCAGCAACTGTTTGAGGACCCATTAGCATTTGGGAAAGGGTAGGGCCATTTCCAACAAGCTGGAGTCCATTTTATTTTGTTTTTGTGGGGTCTTTTTCCTCTTGATTTCTTTACATTTCACAAATCATCCTGTTGATTTGTTTTTATTATTTCCAAAAATTGTTATGCAATTCTCAAATCTCACATTGCAATATTTATTTGAATCATCACAAGAATTTGTATCAAAAAAATGATAAATTATCTCATGTCTTCAATTATATTAATGTCATATGAGTAACCTATTCTGATTCTGTGGCTTGGTTTTTCTCCTCTGAACCACTAAGACCCCTTAAATAGTCAACTTTCTTTACTTATTTATTTTTGGCTATACTTTTTTAGTGTTCTTAGAAATATGTAGTTATAATCTAATGTATGAGTGACAATTTTGGCCTCATCTTTTAATTATGGATGAAATTATTATTTATGTATTAGATATAATAATGCTACTTATAGTAATAGTTATAATAATGATATTACTGTCTATGTATATAAAAAAGCTAACATAAAATCATCTTTGTGGGGCATCCGGGTGGCTCAATCAGTTAGCATCTGACTTCAGCTCAGGTCATGATCCCAGGGTCCTGGGGTTGAGCCCCACATCTCATCCCTGCTCAGCGGGGAGCCTGCTTCTCCCTGTCCCTCTGCTGCCCCACCTGCTTGTGCTCCCTCCTTCTCTCTCTCCATCAAATAAATAAATAAAATCTTTCAAAAACCATCTTTGTTAGTGGCTGGGCCATTTTAATTATGACCACCAGCACTGCCAGTAAGTGTGATCTCCCTCAGCATACATGCAGATAAGGCTTTCTATCATGGAGACAACAGCTGAGTCAATAAGCGGTGAGGGGTAGGGAGACGATTTTGGTTTTTTTTCTCCAGCCTGTCAAATGGGCTAGAATACTGTTACGTCTCCATTTTGAGGTAGTTGTAGGTTAGAATTCTGGATCACTGTTTTTCAAATTGTGGTTCCTTGGTCATCAGCCTCAACAAAACCTGAGAGTGAGTTAGAAATTCAAATTCAAAGGGCCCATCCCAGACCTAATGAATCAGAAATTCTGGACATGAAGCTCAACAGTCTGTGTGTTAACAAACAGCCTCCATCGCTCTGTACGTGCTAAAGTTTGAGAAAAACTCTGGCTCTCTGCTACTCAGTGCGTAGTTTGTATAATGGCAGCAGCGTCACTCAAGAGCTTGTTAGATGTACAAAATCATGGCCCACCCCAGACATATTGAATCAGAATATACATTTCAACAATATCCTTTGGTGATTTCTACGTACAATAATATTGAAATGCACTGCCTAGGTTTTCAGGCTTCTCCAGGTGCGAGCTGGTAGCACACATCAGCAACAGAAGAGGGCAATACTTCAGGGAACAACGCAGCCTCTGTCTGCAGAAGCAGAAGCTCTTCACTAAAAAGGCATCCACCATGGTCCTCTCCATGCCTTCATATCTGAGACACCGAGGGCTAGGGAAGTTCCTCCTGCCTTATTCTCTTAAAAGACAAAAGTTTCCACCTTATAGCTGAGTCACTCAGACAATAAACTATGTTAGCCATGGAGAGCAAGGCCAATAATTTGCTCTTTTTGTTATGATTGCTGAAATTTTCAAGAAATCCTATCATGTACTTGGGAAAATTTACCTCATTCTTTTTTTATTATTATTATGTTCAATTAGCCTGCATCTGGTGCATCATTAGTTTTTGATATAGTGTTCAATGATTCATTAGTTGCTTATAACACCCAGTGCGCATCACAACACATGCCCTTCTTAATACCCATCACCCTGTTACCCCATCCCCTCACGCCCCCCTTCTGTAATCCTCAGTTTGGTTCCCAGAGTCGAGTCCTCATGGTTTGTTTCCCTCTCTGATTTCTTCCCATTCAGTTTCCCCTCCCTTCCCCTGTGGTCCTCCACGCTTCCTTATGTTCCGCATATGAGTGAAACCATATGATAATTGTCTTTCTCTGCTTGACTTATTTCACTTAACATAATCCCCTCCAAATTTACCTCATTCTATAGTTCATATTGAAAAGCAAAAGAGCTAGAATAGCCAACACAGTACTGAAGGGCAAAAAAAATTAGAGGACTCACACAGGCTGATTTCAAAACTTATTTCAAAGGTAGAGTAGTTAAGACAGCATGATATTGGTGAAAGAATAGATATATAGATCAAGGGAACAGAATAGAGGACCCAGAAAAATGCCCACACAAGTACAGTCAACTAATCTTTGACAAAGGAGCAAAGGCAGTTCAATGAAGAAAGCCTAATCTTTTCAACAAGTGGTAATGTAACAACTGCAACACCATATCCAAAAAAATTAAATAAATAAACCTAGACACTAATCTTCCAACTTACAAAAAAGTTACTCAAAATGGATCATAGACCTAAACGTAAAATGCAATTCTGCTAAACTGCAATACAGCATAGGAGAACATCTATGTGACCATGAGTTTGGTAATGAGTTTTAGTGACTGTTATGGGTTAAGTTGGGCCCCCATAATATGTATGTTGAAGTTCTAATTCTTAATACCTCAGAATACGGCCTTATGTGGAAATAGGATTACAGAAATACAATTAGTTAAGTCAAGATGGGGCTATACTGTGGTAAGAGAGGCCTCTAATCCAATATGATTGGTGTCCTTATATCAAGAGGGAATTTGGACACAGAGCGAGTGTTTGAAATGAAAATTGGAATTAAGCTGCCACAAACCAAAGTACTATCAGAAGCCAGGAGAAAAGCTTTGCACAGATCCTTCCCTAGCACTTTCAGAGAAAGCACAGCCCTACTGACACCTTAATCTTGGAATTCTAGCCTCCAAAACTGTAAGAGGATAAATTTCTGTTGTTAAACTAATCAAATTGTGGTACATTGTAACAACAGCCCTAGCAAACTAATACAGACACAACACCAAAAGCACAATTCATGAAAGAAAAAATTGATCACTGTACTTTATTTAAATTAAAAACTTCTCAGCAAAAGATATTAAGAGAAACAAAATACAATCACAGACTGTGAAAAAATATTTCAAAATCACATATTTGATAAAGAATTATATACACAAATTATATAATGAACTGTCAAACTCAACAATAAAAGTTAACAACTCAATCTGAAAATAGGCAACATATCTAACAGATACTCACCAAAGACGTATAGATGGCAAATAAGTGTACAAAAATATGTTCATGGAGTTTGTCATCATAACTGCAAATTAAGACAACCATGAGATACTACTGAATACCTATTTCAATGACTAAATCCAAAACAATGCAATTCCAATTGTTGACAATCATGTGAAGCAGAAGGAACTCACTTTTATTACTAGTGAGAACACAAAATGGTACAACCACTTTGGAAGACAGAGTGTCAGATTCTTATAAAACTAATTATAGTCTCACCATACTCTAGCAATCACACTTCTAGATATATACTCAACAGATCTGATAACACATCCACACAAAAATCTTCATACAACTGCACATAGTGCTTTATATATAATTGCTCAATAAAAATTCACAATACCCAGGATGTCTAAGGGACACAGAAGCCAGCTAAAAGAGCTTTCAATGGCCAAAGACGAAATGAGCAACACAATATAGATTAAAACTCAAAGTATAAAATAATTATCCATGAGATCATACTGATATAAATAAATAATGGAATAAATAAGTAAGTAGGGGGGAAACAGATACACCTACCACACAGAAGAATTCCAAATAACTTATATAGATATTCTGCCCTCAAGAAGATTGAACATAATTTCCCTATACTTAAGTATGGGATGTGAATTTTGACATCTTTTCAAGAGTACAACATGGAAAGACAGAATAATTTTTCAGTTAAGAACTCTGACAAACACTGCCTTCCCCAGGCAATCAAGGTTAATAACAATAGTTATAAATCATACTTACTTTATGTACTCTTCATATAATCTGATCTTATTAGCACCTCAATGTGCTCTACCTCCCCAAAACACATAATCACAGTCCAATCAAAAGAAAAGCATTCAACAAAACCCAACTGAGAGATATTCTACAAATACTTAAGGCAATATTCCTCAAAACTGTCAAGGTCATCAAAAATAAGGGAAGTCTGAGAAACTGTCACAACCGAGAGGTATACCGTATAATGCAAGATGTTAATAATAATAGAAATTGGGTATATAAGGTATGTGAAAACTCCATACTACCTTTATTATTTTCCTGTAACTCTAATGTTTTTCTAAATTAAAATGCTTATTTTTATAAAGTTAAAAAAGTATGGGTGAGTAACATCATTAAGATGGCAAAATAGGTTGTTCCTTGACTTCAGTCTCCTAACACAAGAAGAACCTCCAACAACTATTCCAGAACAAGATACCATGGAGAGAATCCGAGAACACGGGAGTAAGGCTAAAGTTCTCCCTGCACCACAAATACCAAGACAGAAAACATTATTAGGGTAAGGGAAGTAGCTACCTATTGACCACATTGCTCCTTCCTCAGGTCATGCAGCACCGTGCAGAGAGGACTCCTCTGAGCCTCTGGTTCCTTCAGTGGGAAAAGAGAACCCATGGAGACAGCCATCCTCCCTCCCCATAACTGGGGTCACTTTATCGGAGCCCCTACTCTAATCTGACACCACAGGAATTGCAGGGAAATCTGTGGGACTAATCCACTGGGAATCTGACTGTGACAAACAAAGGGGGAGGGCCTTGCAACAATCAGCATATGGATCTTGGCAGAGCAAGTACATACCTGCAGTGCCCAAGTAGTAATCCTGACCAGCAGTTTTGCTCATCTGCAGAACCAAGTTGGTGCCACATTCCGACCATGGGATTTGGCCATGTGGAGATCTACTTTATTTGAATCTTCAAATGAAGAGTTTTGCTGGTCCTAGAGCCAGTTTGTCTACTCTCAAGCAAGGAGCAGAGCCACAGCCTTCCATCCACTCTGTAGAAAATGTCTTCTGGCCCCATCTGACCAGAAGAACTAGTAACAAGTCCTAGAAGCTATGTGGCCCCATGGTGCTCCAGCCAAGAGGTGGGTGGCCACAGCTGTTACCATCTAAGCAAAGCCATTACCAAATATGAGGAGTCCCCATGCTCTGTACAGGCAGGGGGATTAATTCATAGTCAAGGCTGCGGGTAGCTCCCAGCATAGAGCCTGTTTTGGAAATTGAGAGTTACCTGGAGCAGCCTCTCTCCCTCCTACCCAGGCAAAGGAGCTGAGATATAGCACTACCCACCGTAGAAAGTGTCTTCCTACTCCATCTGACCAGAAGGGCTGACGGCAACTCCTGGGATCTGTGTGGCCCCACAGTGCCTCTGCACGGCGCAGTGAGCCCTGAGGAGGGCAGGCAGAGTCTATAGTTTGCCAAGCAAAGGCGGTGGCCCTATTCAGCCAGGAAACTTGGGTTGTGCAGGGGTTGGCTTGAGTTAAAACAACAAACAAAGAGTTTTACTAGCTTTAGAGCTGTTTCTCCTCCTGCACCCAGGCAGAGAATCTAAATCATAGCCTCACTCATCACTGAATACAGACTTTAGCATGTACAACCAGGGAAGCTAAGAAGAGCACATGAGAAGATGCATAGCCTATTCAAAAGCCCTACATACAGCGGCACATGAACAGAGAGCATAGCCTGTGGCTTCCCTCATCTGCAGAGCAAAACCCATGGCCTCACCTTGCCAGGGAACCCAGTGCACACCCTAGCCTATTCAAATCATACCAAGTATCTTCTCTGACCACAATGGCATGAAATAGAAATCAACAGCAAGAGGAAAACTGGAAAATTAATAAACACATGAAGACCACTAACTTGAAAACATAACTCAAAACACCAACTCGAAAAGCTACCTGCACCCCCATGTTCATAGCAGCATTATCTGCAATAGCCAAGATATAGAAGCAACCCAAGTCTCCAGTCGTGGATGAATAAATAAAGAAGTTGTGGTATATATACAAAGGAATATATTCAGCCATAAAAATGGGAAAACTCTACCATTTGCAACAACTTGGATGGACCTTGAAGGCATTATGCCAAGTGGAATAAGTCTGACAGAGAAAAACATATACTCGCTTACCTGTGTCAACTAAAAACAAAACAAAACAAAACAAAAACCCCACATAGTAAAAGAGATCACACTGTGATTACCAAAGGGTGGGGGGAGGGGGAATTATAAGAAGATGGTCAAGATACAAACTTCCAAATATAAGATGCATAGGCAGTAGGGACATGATGTACAGCACAATGACTATAGCTGACATTGCTGTAGGATACGTAGGAAATGTGAGAAGAGAGTAAATCCTAACAGGAGAATTTTTTCCCTTTTTTCTCTACTTTTTTCTTTTTCTTTTATTGTACTCTATGAGAAGGTGAATGTTAGATGAACCCACTGCAGTAATCATTGCACAATAAATGTAAATCAAACCATCATGCTGTATACCTTAATTTTTTACAGCGATGTATGTCAATTATTTCTCAAAACTAGGGAAGTTAAACTATGGGTAAACACAAGAAAATAATGATGTTTTATTCTATAAGTACAGATATTTGTAAGTATTATTTCCACTTTAGTTCTTGAGTTTCTATGCTGGCCAAATAAAATTTTCTTCAAATATTTTTAAAAACCTCAACTTCAGAGCTTCAGTTAAAAATATACACCCATAGTAAACAGAATGATGTCTAGAATAATCAGTTACCTCCGAGATATCAATTTATGTCCTATACTTATGGCTAACTCTTTGAGTGCAATAACTTTTTTTTAATTCATAAACTTTATTTTTTAGAGTAGTTTTAGGTTCACTCCAATAACTTTAAAATATAATTTAGCAACTGAAAAGAGACAATAACAGTTGCTTGCTTCGTTGATTACATGATAAATATTTTGTTCCCTACTATGTAACACTTACCAATAAATGCCAATAATAATTGCAACAAAATCTTTTGCTTTTAAAGCTGTGTAAAAGGCAGAAATAATCATGTAATCATCTTGTAATTATATGGTACTTACTATGCAATTACATAGTAAATACATTGTAAATTCAAAATAATTACATGGTTATTTGCATTATGCATAGTTTCTAATCCAATTTTGACACATAAAACAGTGGTAGCATCCAAAGGGTTACCCAAATTTTTCCCACCTACACCACAGGATCAGTAATAATGGAAGTAATTAAAGGAAGTCCTTGAACAAATGCTTGATAGTATATGTTAGAAACTATCCATTCATATTTATGACATAGGTAGAATTATAAATTAGGGCAGAATGGGATTAGCAATTAGACTATAAATTATCAATTAAAATTTATGCTAACAATGACTTTGGTGTTGGTGATATCAAATGGTACTTTATCAAGAACAATTAAATACTGTTCAGGAGAAAAAAAATTAACGATAATGGCATTATATGTGTTTCTTCTGGTTGATAAAGGGCTGCCATTTTGCATTTTTAGTCAAGATATTCATTTTGACAGAAACATTTGAGTTTAGTAATATTTACAAAAGCTTGTAATATATTTGAATCCCTAAAATGTTTATGTTTTGTTTTTTTAAAAACAGAAACAAAACATTTATCTTTAAAAGAAAGTTCCTTAAGAGACTGATTTCTTCTGTAATGGCAGAGTGAGAACCTCAGAAAACTCTCTCCAACAAAGCAACCATTTATATGCAGAAAATTATTTTTTTTAAAAAGCAACTAGTTTAAGTCTTCGTGAGTTGTTCTGAGGGCATACAACAAATGAAAAAAAATAATCATTCAATAAAATCTACTAAATTTTAGTAAGAATGGTGAGGGTCTGTGGCATTTAAGCTACAATCCTTTGCCTTCCCACACTCAAAAGATTCATCTTACAGGACTTTTCCCCTTCTAGTTCCCAGTCTAAGAAACTGTATTACCATGAGATTTACAAACCACTGGTATCACTTCCCCAACTCCATATTGCTGAAGCAGTCTTTTGGGCCAACATAGCCAAGAAAGCCAAGGCTCCCTTCTGTCATCCAGTCCCCACTCACAAGGCAAAATCTCTATTCCAGACATTACAAGATCAGAACAGGGCCCCCTGATCCCCAACCCACCTTGCTTCTAGGGTGGAGGTTCTAAGGAAGGGACAGCCAACAAGATGGGAACACTCTCCACCTCCTGCACAGCTCCTGGTCATAGAGCAAGTGTGTCACTCCAGGAGAAATGGGTCATTGTCCCTGGTTCCAGATCTTGTGAGTTATACAAAAGTTTTACTCAATGGGAAAGACAAAACATAGAGACAAAAAGTTTCACAGTTTTGCCTGAGAAAATTGACTTTGTTTGGAAAAGAGTGTGAAGAATTCCATGCCTCTGGAAGAAAGGGAAGATGTCATAAACAATTGTGATCTTGGTAGAGAGCAACTAAAAGGGTACACATAGCTCTACCAGTAGCAAAAAAAAAAAAAAAAAAAAAAAAAAAAAAAAATTGAGATGGCCGAGCAATCACATACTTTAACAGAGAGAACTAGGGAAAGAGATAGCTAAGAAAGAACTACTGGGATCACATTTAACCCTGGGGCACAGCAACGCTGTGCACAAGCTGAAGGAACTGCAGAGCAATTAGAGCAGAAGAGGGCACAGAAATGAAAACATTCGCCAAGTCACACACAGATCCGAAGCAAAAAGCAAAAGCTTCACTGGAACTAGGAGCTTAAGCACAACCTCTAACCAAATATTGGCTGAACAATAAGCTACTGTGACTCAAAAGCAGTTACTAATAAGCCAGTTTTAACAATAAAATCAAACCTGTCATAGGCAATCTGTTCTAAGCAAAAGGAGTGGAAGATGGGGGCAAAAATGTGAACTCTGAACAATGATGATAGTAGCCTCCAACCAAACATGCATTGAATTGCAAAGGGTAAAAATCCAGCAGGCCAAGGGAACTTAGGCACAACTTTTGACCACTAAGTGACTTACGCTGACCTGGGACAATTACCCAGTAGTCAGGTAAAAATATAAAAACCAGAAAAACAACTGTGTATTGCAATAGAAATAAACTTCACATAGTTAGTTCATTCAACTCACTAAACAGATAAATGATAACTAGGCAAACAATAGCACTAACCCCGAGGAGGTAGGTAGAGTTAAGATCCTGAGCTGTTATAGTACCTAAAATGTCCAATTTTCAAGGAAAAGTTAAGAGATATGCAAAAAAAAAAAAAAAAAAAGGAAAGGAAAATGTGATGTGGGGGGGGAAGGCAATTCAACGGGGGAAAATATAGTCTTTTCAACAAATGGTGCTGAGACAATATCCACATGCAAAAGAATGAACTTGGACTTCTACCTCACACCATAAAAAAATTCACTCAAAATGTATCATTGATCTAAATGTAAAAGCTAACATTATAAAATCCTAACAGGAATACATAAAAATAACTCCTTATGATCTTGGATTAGATAATGATTTCTTACACAAAATACCAAAACCAAAAAAAGACAGATAATCTAGTTAAAAAATGGGCAAAGGATTTGAATACCCATACCTTGATAAGCTTACAAAAAGATGTACAACATCATTAGCCATTAGGGAAATGCAACTCAAAACCACAATGACTTACCACTTCGAATCTACTGGGATAGCTATAATCAAAAGAAAATAGAAAACATATTGTCAAGGATGTAGCAAACTGGAACCATCATACACTGAGGTAGAAATATAAAATGGCTTAGCCAATTTAAAAAAGAGTTTAGCAGTTTCTTAAAAAGTTAAGTACAAATTTACCAAATGATAAAGCAATGCCATGTTTAGAGTATACAAGAGAAATGAAAGCATATGTCCACAATACTATTTCTGCATGAATGATCGCAGCAAAAATATTTGTAATAGCTAAACAGTGGAAAAAATGCATGCATCCATCAACTGGTGAATGTGTAAAGAATTGTGGTTATCCATACAATGGAAGAGTATTTGGTAATAGAAATGAATGAATTGTTAATACATGCTACAACATGGATCAACCTCTAAAATATTATACTAACGAAAGAAGCCAAATGCAAAAGACCACATTTTGGATGATTTTATTTATGTGAAAAGTCCAGAAAAAGTCAATCTTTAGAAGCAGTAAGTAGATCATTGGTTGTCTGGGGCTGGGTTTAGGAACAGGGAATGACTGCAGTGGGCACCACATATCTTTTTGAGGTACAAAAATTTCCTAAAATTAGACTGTGGTAATGTTTGTACAAGTCTGTCAATTTAAAAACCATTCAATTGTACTGTTAAACCAAGTGAATTTATGGTATGTGCATGATACCTCAATAAAACTTGTTTTGAAAAAAGTAGGTTCCTTGGTAAATGACTCTGGTAATCATATCTAACATCTCAAGTCAAAGATACTCATGCTAAATATCAGATGATGTAAAACATATATACCCTCTCTTCACTTCCCACACCATCACACCTTGTCTCATTTGTTTGGAAAGTACGGGGTATCACTCAGTCGCCATGGAAAGCTGAAATATAATCCTACATTCTGATCTATTTTAAGCAACAGGAACAAATCAATTTTAAGTATATTACAATGATACTCAAAATTTATATTTTGGTTTGATAGATCCTAGTTTTTCTCATAAATGTTAGATATATTTCCAAATGACATGAGAATTGCTACCTGAAAATTTAAAATACTTTGTTAACCTTGGAGAGAATTCTGCACTTAACTCTTGTAAGCAAGGTGATCTAATATCAACTTTTAGTTGGATTTTTGCTGCTATCTTAAAAATACATCTTGCATAATGTACTGTAATATGGATTAAATCAAAAGGTATAATGTTAACATCCAACCCTATTGTTTATTCAAGTCAATCTACTTATATATACAAATCTGATATTTACCTCTTAAAATATTTAACAGGCATAAGTGCCCATAAATCAGTTATGACAATCATTGTTAAAGCAATCAATAGTAGGGAATATGCATTAATTCAAATAATATTGATAGGCTCATGAACCTGCATCAGTCTTCTGTGAAGTAAGAAAAATGAGACATCTTCCAAAAAATCAATATTTTCCTTTTTATGTCATTCACTTGAAGATTATCAATAATACATTACTTTTTTACCTTATGTGTCAATGGTCTAATTTTTAAATACAGGCATCTCTACATTTTAATGTAAAATGATAATCTACAAAGAACTGAGAGACTAAGAATCATTTGATGGAAATATTTTTTGAGGTATACAGCTTAAAAACACACATACGTAGATATATACACATACACACATATATACACTTAAACATATACATGTACATGTACTGTGGATATATTTTTGTGTGCAGTAGCCTAAGAAAGCTTTGTCTTTTAAACTGCACAAAAAAATGCTTGATTCATTCTGAAGGTGTATTGCATGAAAGAAATAACAGAAATCTCAGTACCCATCTCTTTTAGCCCTTGTGAACTGGGATGTTATACAGGTATGTACTTGGGTAAAAATACAAAATGTGAAATTACAGCACCCATTCATCAAAAAAGAAACATTTTAATTGGTTATAGGTGGAAAATATCTACTTGACAGTCAGTTTCTCACTTTTCACGTAAGTGCTTTGCTGCTTGGATGCCTAATCTTGTTTAGTGTAGGAAAAGTAATTTGACATGAAAGTACCTAGATGGCTGCCGAAAATTAATTGCCAATTAAAAAAGAAAAATGTTTGTGCTACTCTATAAACAAGCCAACATATAAACCTTTCAGTCTTGTTGCTTTATTTATGTCTTTATAGATCTGGTTTCAAGCTATTTGCATACAATTTACAAATTCATATTATAATTCTCCAGTATATTTATGATTTTATAGTTGTATATATTTTACCTCCATGAGAAATATTTATTTCTGTGTGCTTCTATTGCTTATTATTTAACAAAAACATCACATTGCATTGATAGTTTATGTGTCTTCTTTAGAATAAGACATTTTTATTTGTAAAGGAGAATAAAAATACTTCACCACCACCAATGGGCATAGATGAGCACATGCATGTGTACACACACGCACACACGCACACACACGCACACACATCCACACACGCCACAGAAACCTTATTTCAGAAAATGCTCTACACCCTTCATCTCTCTGTTGCTCTCCAAAATATTGATAAGAATAATTTTTTAGAGGCAAGAGGAAGAGATTTCCCATATGAAAGAAACTTGGAGAAATCAATGGATTCTGAAGAGGTTTCAGTACTTGAATACCTGTAAACTAATATTCACTGGGGAATCTAAACTGGGGAAAAGGAAAGCCGTTCAAATTTGTATCTCTCTTTAAGAGGAAACTTTTGGATTGAAGACAAAATCTGGAGCCATATATTAAATCAAATGAAGAGTAAAATATCAATATTCTAAAAATGTCAGAAGGGAAATCAGTAATAATATGTATATTATTATAAGATGTATACGTATCATAAAAAGGATGAGGAAATATTGAAGAAATAATGATGTTTGAGCCACAGTTTCATACTTCCCATTTCGAAATCTCAGCAGCTCTTTCCAGCTATGTAAAATTGCCAGTGAGATAAAAGTGGTCATTTAGGGGCGCCTGGGTGGCACAGCGGTTAAGCGTCTGCCTTCGGCTCAGGGCGTGATCCCGGCGTTATGGGATCGAGCCCCACATCAGGTTCCTCTGCTATGAGCCTGCCTCTTCCTCTCCCACTCCCTCTGCTTGCGTTCCCTCTCTCGCTGGCTGTCTCTGTCGAATAAATAAATAAAATCTTTAAAAAAAAAGTGGTCATTTATTCCAAATCAAGTATTCATCAAAGCCATCATACTGCAGCTGGGGGGGGGGGGGTGATGAAAATTATTTTTCCAAATATTTTCCAAACAGTTCCCAAAAATAATAGCAGGAACTTCAGCATTTTACTTTGTTACTTAAAAACAAAAGCAAGTTTCCTATTTGGACTTGAATAAAACGATGTGTCTTATTCACCTGTACCAGCAATCCAGATCCAACTTTCTGACATCCTTATTCTACTCATTTAAATATTTTTCTCACAACCACACTGTTTCCAAACTATGGGGTTATCTTTTCCTTGTCTCCTATATTGAATCAGAACTTGGCTGTATTTCAAAGCACTTAGCACAGTCCTTGACACACATTAGGCTCTCACTATATATTTAACCGACTAAACAGAATTCTGTAAATAATATGTTTGTTCCATCTCTGACATCTGTCCTGTCTTTTTCTTCCGCAACATCCCTGGTTGTGGAGGCTTTGGTAACTATGATGGTGATACTGATTATGGCTATGGAAATGATAGCTTTGATGACGGACTGAGAGATGGTATGGGTAGACACAGCTAGGTGGAGCTGGTGATGCAAGGTCAGGGGTTTTTGGTGATCATTTTGTACCCATGAGAGGATTACCTTTTAATTCAACCGAAAATGACATTGCTACTTTTCCCCACCAGTAAATCTGATACTAATTGATATTGATACTGAAGCTGGTGGCAGAGCAACAGGAGAAGCAGATGTAGAGTGTGTGACATATGAGGCTGCAGTAGCTACTGTGTCTAACGATAAGAATAGCAGGCAACATCACTACATTAAAGTCTTCTTGAATTCTAGTCTGGAATGAGAGGCTCTGGAATGGGGCGCTATAGCAGAGATGGAATGGCCAGAGAGATTATGGATCTGTTGTAAATGGGAAGGACGAAGAATTACAGTGGAGGATAGGCTGCTCCTGATGGCTTGTGTGGTTATGGCCACGGTGGGCAGGCGGTGGAGGTTACTGTGGGCAAGGCGGCAGGAATGGAGGTGGATGGTGTGGGATGTACTGAAACATAACCACCAACGTACAAAGCCCTTCAAACAGAATCTGGTCTACTAGGCTTTCTTATGGATCTCATTTCTTTTGTATTTTAAGAACTGTATAACGACTGGAAGAATGTGTTTTCAAAATATTATTTCGTAAAACAACAGATTATGATGGAAAAATCTGTTTTTTATAGGTTTTATCTGTTGCATACTTTGACTTAATGAATTTTTATATTAAAAAAGAAGTGATAAATCCTTCATCACTTCTAAACTGAGCTATTGCAAAAGCACTCAGGACTATATATTTTAATATTTATTGATTTCCTATCATGTGTTCTATACTCTGAGAGAAGCCTATACATATTTTCTTATTACTCTTATATAAGGTAGGTATTAATAGTTTTAATAATATGAAAAAGAATGTAATTAAGTCTTCTCTAAATACAACATTACTTTGTCTTTACATTTATAGGCCTATAGAACAGTTTCTTATTCTATATCTCCAGTCTATATCTACCTGTACTTTTTATAAAACATATTCTAAAATAATGCTACAGCTGAATAATTGCTTACCATTTCCCAAACAAGTCTCAGTAAGACATCTGCTTTCAAGAATCAATTTTACTTACATTGGGGGGGGGGCTGATTAGCACAAATACCTCTATATCATTACAACATATTAGATTTTTTTTTAATTTGAGAGATAGAGAGTGTGTGAGCAGGGGGAGGGGCAGAAGGAGAGAGAGAAAGAGAGGGAAAGAGAGAGAAAGAGAGAGAAAGAGAGAGAGACAGAATCCCAAGCAGACTTCCCACTGAGTGTGGAGCCTGACACTGGGCTTGATCTCATAACCCTGAGATCATGACCTGAACCAAAATCAGGAGTCAGACACTTAACTGACTGAGCCACAGGCACCCCTACAACATATTTTAATGTATTATTATAGTATGGTAGTATTATAGTATGGTACCGTATAAAATAGTGTAAAATTACATTTATTTTCGAACCAAATAAGAGACTTCAAATAAATCTCCAGCTTCAGTTGTCATTTTCTAGGTAGATGAAGAAAGGCAGTGAGATGGTTAACTGTTCACAAGACCTCTGCTTTCAGGCAGATCCAGTTATGTGCTCCACCTGCAGAATGTGTGGTGTGCTGGTTGTACCACCTCATAGCTGTGCAACTGCATTTATGTTTACATAGCCCTATCTTGAGTACTTAGAATAATTTCTCACTCACAAGTGTTTCATAAGTATTAGCTTAATGAATGAATGAATACATGAATGGAAAATGATTATTTGATTAGTATAAGTCTCCCTTCCTAAACTGTAAGCTTCTGGAATGTAGGAGTGGAGCTTTCTGTAACGATCATTGTTTGATTGCTTTTCCAAGGTTCAACTAGAATTTGGCATGTCAGGTACCATATACATGGAAAAAAATGTATTCACATACACACACTTACAGAGAAACTCTAGATCTTTGTATTTTGCCCTGTTCATTTTTGCTTTTAGGACCTTTCCTTAGTATGATTGTTAAAATGCTACAAGTTATCTTACCCATATATATGGTTTATCATACCACTAACACAATTATCACCCAAGTAGGAAGCCTATTGCATACTCGTTGTACTCCATAGTGCCCTGAAAAATAGGTATTTCCTGATGTTGATTGACCTAAGAGCAAATAAGTTCATAGCCAGGTTGAATTCATCTGGAAGAATTTTCACATATTTAACATTTAATGACATTATGACATACATTAAATCTTTATGAAATGTATGCTTTCAACCTTCTCACAAGAGCACATGTAATAGAAAGAAGTCTGTAATTAGAATGAGAAAACTTTGGTCTAGGTCCTGGATCTGCTACCATAAGCTGTGTGTCCATGTATGAATCAGTTAAACTCTCTCATTCAGATTTTACCTTTGAACTTGCAGAATAGAATGCTTGACCTACCAATATATCTGCATTGTTGTGAGGAACAAAGGATATCATGTGTAGCAAAATGCTTTGTGAATTACAAAGCACAATATGCATATGTTTTTCTGTTACTTGGTGGTTCCTTGCCAGGCAGACTCCAGATAGTTTGACCAGTTATTCTGGAATATTTGACAAGCTGAACTTCAAACAAAAGATATAAATCTAAAATTGGCCCCTTCAGACATCTGTACATTTCTTCTTTCTAACTACTGCCATATTTGCTGATGCAGCAATGAGAGCAAAGTCTCCCTTTGTCAACAATTCCCATTTTTCATTCTGAATAGAAAAGAGAAACTTTCTCCAAAGGTGCTCCACAACTCCTCTCTAGATACACCTAGCTGCTGTCATGCTAGATTGGTTAGCATAGATTCGTGCTATTGATGAATTAATCACATGCTCATCTAACAGTCTCTTTTTTGCAAATTATCAATCTATATTCCGTTGCTATTCTATGTTCGTGGTTGATACCATGAATAAACATGTAGTAACAAATTGTTTTCAACATTTTCAAGATATAACTGTTTTAAAACAAAAGAAATTTACGATTGTGATGATGGCAGACACTTTTAAGTTGCTTATTGTTTAGCTCGCAAGAATAATGCATATATGCTAAGGAATCGTACCAACCTTTGAAAATTGGGGGCTTAGATGGCAAGGCTCTACTTCCAAAAATAGCTTTGAGTTTGTTCTGAGTTTTCTGTATTTTTTAACTTTTTGTAATTGATTCTGATGGCTCAGTGTCAAATACAGATTGTGTGTGTATTATCTGCGAACCATGACCATATATGGAACATATTATTTCAAAGCTTATTATTACAAATGCACTTTTGTAGAGTTTTTTTTTTCCTTTAGATATATGAATGTGGAGCATGCAACCTGATACCAAGAGGATAAAACTTTTTAAATCTATGGAAGTACAGATGATTTGTAACTTAAAAAATGATGCACTTAAATTTTACTTCATGAAAATACAGTAACTCTATTTATATGTATCAATAATATATTTAAGTGACCACATGCCCTTTAACAAGCAGTTTGGACTGAGGTAGTGGAAGACACTAAAATATTTCAAACAATATTGTATTTCTCAGATATCCACCATTAATGGGCACTTGAATATTTTACATATGCTATTTTAACTATCTTAGAGAGTAAAATTCAATTTAGAACATTAAAACTATCTCTCCCTACTAAATAAACCATAGGTGTCCCCTACACTTCTGACACTAATGTAATTATTATTAGCTTGCAATTCTTATCTGAGACAGTTATATAGATAAAGTAAGCCCTAAGTAACATTAAATCGGCCAATTTGACATTCTTCTCAGTAATGACCCTTATATGGCTGTTTTGCTGTAGAATGCGGGTATGATTAAGTAATAGCAGGTGGGTCTTTACTGACATTAGTTATTTACAAGTCACTTATTCTTACTTTATCTGAGCTCGTTAGGTCATACATAATAAACATTTATTAAACTTTTTGAAAATGCTAAAGATTATCTATAGATATAAAATAAATAATTTGTAGACTCCATCTCATCACAAAAGATACTTTACAATGAGTATATTTCACAAAATTCAAGTCATACAACCAAAAATATGTAAATCTGTTTCAATCAGAGAACTTTTTCTTAAACCGTCATTTGAAAATTAAAGTTTTATCCATCAACAGGGTGTTTTTTAAAGAAATTATTTCCTCATTATCTAAAGGAACATTTCCCACACTCGCATTGGCCAAAACTTTAACATGTTACTTTTTTTACTCACTTATGGTCTGATTCCTCATTGTTCTTTATATGCAAAATGGAGATATTAATAATCTTTTCCTGATTATTTTATAATATTCTTGTAATGAAGTAAAATAATAAAAGCACATGAAAATACTTTGGAAATCAAAAAAGTTCCTATTATAAATTGGAAGATTAGATGATTTCCATTGTAGAACTTCAAGCAAACACCTAGCAACTGGATTAGCAATAAAAAAGCTTCACTGTAATGGAGATTATTAGTGAGCTCCCTTTTAACTTGGAGGTCTTCAGGCTGGAATGTAATTTCCCTGCTTAGTGAGCCACACTGTGGACACAGAAGTTTCTGTTCTCACGTAATACATGTATGGCTGAGGCGAAGAGAATTGTCACACAGCATCCTGAGGAAGGAACCAGATCTGAACACTGAAAATCACACCCAGTTTGAGAAAAAGGCTTCTGAAAAACTCCTTATTCAGAATAATTTAGAAACTAATTCTCATGAAAACTCAGACATCGGTACCTAAGTACATTTTCTACGTGTCCAGTGGTCTGCGACGTAATTTCCCCCCTATATTCGTCAACCTGTGCTGCAATAATTCTATATAAATTCGGCTCTAAAACCATGATGACTTACAACACATGCGCTTGCTTTTCTTGCACATAGATATGTGGACTGGGTGTAGTGTCTGTTTCAGGCTGCAGTTCAAGCTCAGACCAGCTCTGCAAGTTTTGACTTTAGGACCAAAGCTGAAGAGGCAGTCGTTATTTAGAGTGTTTTTACAGCTCGTGGTGCAGAGAAGAATTGCTAGAATGCAGGCCAAACCATGCACATCCAGGCCAGCACATTTAAACACAGCTCAGCTTCCACTGAACAAAGCAAGTTATAGGGCCAAGCCCAAAGTCAATGAGGCTGGGAATTATACTTTTCTTGCTGTGAACTATGGCAAGGGTGAAGGTAAAGAGAAAATTCTCTCTCTTAGAGAGAGAAAGAGAAAGGGAGAGCATACATGCACACATGCGGGGGTGGGGGGGGGGGACAAGGGGAGGCAGGAGCAGAGAAAGAGGGGGAGAAAGAATCCTAAGCAGGCTCTACTCCTAGCATGGAGCCGTGAAGCGGCTTAATCTCACAACCCTGAGACCATGACCTGAGCCAAAATCCAGAGTCAGTGTCTTAACTGACTGAGCCACCCAGGAGCCCCAGGAGAGAATTCTAAATAAATAATACAATCTGGTATACCCTCAAAGGTGAAAGACAAGTTAGTGTGTCTGTGTACCCCTTACAACAAAGAAAAAGTCAAACTTGTGGTAAGACTTTCAGGATTTAAGAGGCAACATAAGTTACATCTGATGATATGATTTTAAAACAATTAGTAAGTAATCTGAAATGGTGTCTTTCCCTGGAGTCATTGGAGGACTTTGAATTTCTTGACATTGGCCTTTTGAATTTCTTTATATCATGTAAACAAGGCACTGACTGCCCTTCGTCCAGGATTTTATTTTAAAGAATTTTCGTATAACAAACGATGTTGGAAGATAGAGATAATATCTCTGTCTTACATAAATCTCATAAGAACATAATATCCCTCTTATTATGTATTACTTTTCAGGATTATACGTGTAAATAAATCCTATTAATTGTGTTGTTCAAATTATCTATATCTTTACAGATTTTTTCTGCATAATCCACTGAGAGAAAGATATTAAAATTGTCCATTCTGATGGTATATTTTACTTTTCTTTGTGATTGTATCTCTTCTTGTGCTATGTATTTTAAGGCTATGTCACTACGTATGCAAAAGTTTAGAACTGCAATATCTTCCTGTTGAAATAAATACTTTTGATATCATTTAGAGACCTTCTTAAACTACAATAAAGCTCTTTATATTAGTCTTTTTTCCTTCTTTTTCTTGATAGTACTGCAACTGAATTTCTGCAGCATCTGTTCACAAGCTTACTTGTCTGGTTCTAAGTTTGCTGTTGTTGTCGAGTGGTACAATAGTCCTCCCTTATCTGTGGGGGATACATTCCAAGACCCCCAGTGGATGCCTGAAACCAAATATAGTACTGAACCCTATATGTACTATGTTTTTCCTACACATATATACCTATGACAAAATTTAATGTATAAATTAAGCACAGTAAGAGATTAACAGCAATTACTAATAATAAAATAGAATAAGTATAACAATGTACTGTAATAAAAGTCATGTGAACGTGGTCAATCTCTCCTAAAACATCTTATTGTACTGCACGCACCCTTCTCTTCTTGAGATGATAGGAGATGATAAAATGCCTATGTGTCATATGAGATGAAGTGCGGTGAATGATTGGGGCACTGTGACATCGCTTTAGGCTACTATTTACCTTCTGTCCATATATCAGAGGAGCCTCATCGGCTTCCAGACCATGGTTGATCATGGGTAACTGAAATTGGAAAGGGAAGCCATGGGTAAGGGTGAACTACCATGTAAACAAATACTGCAGATGCTCACAAAACATCAGGCAAATAAATAGTTCCTGGCTGAGGTCACGACAGTGACAATGTAATCCAGAAGGCTGAAGTCATGGTGATAGTTTTTGATTCCCAGATTTCAGAAGTGGTAGAGCTTGTAGCTCTCTTGGGAGATCAGTTAAAGCCATCGCTCTGGCAGTCATTCCTGGATTCTATATTACATCAACCAGCAGTTTTAAACAATTCCATCTATTAAATATCTTTCTTGTAAAACTATCCAGAGTAGATTCCATCTGTCACTGAAACTCACACAATACAGTAACTGATAATACTGTTCCAGTGATTGGAACCTGGGCTTTATGCCGGGTTGCTCTTGACAGCAGAATATTAATTTATTGTCAAATAGAATACCAGTAATATGTGCATGCAAATTGCAAAAGAGTTGCCTAAGTTATCCCTCTTGCTGCCCCCTCAGCAGACCACATGGATGCTGCCAGACCACAGTACTAAGAGAATAAGGAATATAAGAACATAAGAGTGAATGACTATTTCATGCATTGGAGAGTTTTAGCGGCTATAACATGATAGGCTTTAAGTCTTAAGTTCTTGAATAAAGACATGGTAGAAAAAAGAAACTTTATATGATCACCCTAAAAGGAAATCAGAGCCAGATGTTCTGGGTTAAGAAAATACAGCATCCATTAAATTCAGAGAGTCTTCTGGTATCTTCTGTACTAACTGGAGCACACACTGGGAAAGAATTGAAGACTGATATTGAGAATAATGATATTTGAAAGGATTTATTTGATTCAAATTACCCTCCAACTCCCACTCCCACTGAGCTTCCCTTGCCAACAGAAACAGGCCTTGCGTACAGATCCTGGAGGGGTATTACCTCATGTCCACTCCTCACTACCTGTCAGTAACTAAAGGGCCCTTCACCAGAGTCAGATTCCAGCATGCTGTGTCCAGAGGACCAGACACACACCATGAGATATCCAAGATTGTGGTAAATTATATTGGCAAAACAACTCAAAATATTTTGTGGGAGTAATTTCTGAAATGCAAGACCAAAATAAATAAATAAATAAAAAGGAAATGTCTCAGGATTGATTAAAGTTATTCATGTGAATATACATATCAGATCTTGTGCTGTCCATTAGAAATGTACTGCGAATTGTATATGTAATTCCATATTTTAGTTCTCACATAAAAAGTAAAAAACAATAGATGAAATGAATTTTAGTAATATATTTTATTTACCAATATATCCAAAATATTATCCTTTCCAAACAAAAACTATATAAAATATTAAGCATATATTTTACTTTGTTTTTACTACCTCTTCAAAATCCAGCATGATTTTACACTTACTGTACGTCTCAATTCAGATGCCAAGTTTTATTTCATCAGAAACACCTGATTTATTTAAATATAATAAAACTTATAGTTGAGAAAGTCAATTCACATCCCCAAGATTTATCGTTTTTTAAAATTTTCAAATACCAAAACATAATTTTCTATAAATATTTACATCAACTTTAACAAAACTGGTTCATCAATACTACAAGAATTATTTTGAACTTGAAGAAAAAGCATGTAATTTTCAAAAGTATTACTATCCAACTTAGATAAATTCAATAATTCTTGCATCAATATAACGTTATTATTGATTTGTATAATGAAAAGTTTCAATTTCAGCATAAATTTGTGTACCTGTCCAGCTAAAACACAATTAAGCTCTTCCTTTCCTTGAAGCTTTAAATTTAGCTTGCTCATGAGCAGTATGGTTTCATGAGTGAAAATGTAAATCACACTGCCATTTTTTTATTATTGAATATTTAGCAAGCGTTCTTTTTGTTTCAAGAAAATCTTGAATTGGAATGAACAGTATAATAAATCTTTGTAAATAAATCTTCCATGACTCACCAAATGAGCGTTGGTAAAGAACACAAGATTGTTAAATTAATCATCTATTTTTTTAATTCCATAAACTAATGACGATTCAGAACATTTGCATGTATATATACGCAAATGAATAATTTTGACAATTATATCCATTTGCACCTTTCATAAAGGTAGCTTCAGAAAATGGAGTACAGGGGCGCCTGGGTGGCACAGCGGTTAAGCATCTGCCTTCGGCTCAGGGCGTGATCCCAGCGTTATGGGATCGAGCCCCACATCAGGCTCCTCTGCTATGAGCCTGCTTCTTGCTCTCCCACTCCCCCTGTTTGTGTTCCCTCTCTCGCTGGCTGTCTCTATCTCTGTCGAATAAATAAATAAAATCTTAAAAAAAAAAAAAAAAGAAAATGGAGTACAGATATTTGTAATATGTAACATGCAGAAGAATGAAGCAAAAAAGAGAATGTCAGTCTCTTGTACAGAACTACAATAAATCTTGATTTTGACCAAATATACATAGAATACTGTTTGATGTAAAACTATTTTTTTCATATATAACTAAACTTCTTTGAAAAATAAAAAGATTCAAATATATGTGTGTAGATAGATGTATATACTATATATTCATATGTGTGTGTATGTATTCTCAAGTTTTACTTTTTTATGCCACAAATTTATATTTCTTTATAAATGTGGAACTTCTTTGAAACAAAACATACCAAAATATTAATCAAGAGTATCTTTTCTAAGGGGGAATGAAACATGAGAGACTATGGACTATGAGAAACAAACTGAGGACTTCAGAGGGGAGGGGGGTGGGGGAATGGGATAGACCGGTGATGGGTAGTAAAGAGGGCACGTATTGCATGGTGCACTGGGTGTTATACAGAACTGATGAATCATTGAGCCTTACATCGGAAACCGGGGATGTACTGTATGGTGACTAACATAATATAATAAAAAATCATTAAAAAAAAAAAAAGAGTATCTTTTCTATACTTCATGGCTATTCTTAAGTTAAATAAAAGTATATCCACAGTTACATCAGTGTGTAAAAAAAAAAAAATCATTCAACTAAATCAGTTGACACTAACTTGATCAGTGATGCGTTCTGCATAATACTAGGAACTGAGCACCGAAGAGGTACACTGCCATACAACAGTATCTTAGAGAATGCTATAGTTAGAGTAAAATGTAATCCTCTCTGAACTTTTAAGTTGTACTACACAGAAAAATACTTTATAGTTTGTGCTTTGACATTTAAATTGAAATTAATCAAAATTAAATAAAATCAGACATTTAGTCCCACTGTCATACTAACAACATTTCTTGTACTTAGTAGACTTGTGTAGCCAGTGGCTACAAAATTGAATAGTACAATTTTAGATTGAAGTTAGTTTGAGCAAATGAGAGAGGCTCAGTTGTTTTCTCATTTGTTTGACTAAAACCTGGATTTGCTGATGACAGATGGCAATGAAGTTGACATAGCCAAAAGAATCCAAAGAGTTTAAGAGGTGGGAACATTGGATTAAATTTCTTATATGTCTCAAGGAAGAGAAGAAGATACTCCCTTCGTTATGGCAATGGAAAATACATTGATTAAGGGGGTGTGTCTATACTTTATAAATCAGGAATGACTGTGAGACATAATGTCATTGAAATGGACTCCCTGATTTGAATGGAGATGTGGGATCCTGGGGTCTAGAGGACAAGCAAAGCCTATAATTCAAGGAGATAAAGGTGAACATGGCTATCATAATAGCCACATGCATAAGTGTGGCATTCAGAACTTGGTGAAATTCATTCATCTTTGGCTATAACTAATTGCTCATAGGCCTCTTTGGACTAAAAGAGACAGGCAGCCCCCAAAAGTCCAAAATAACTATAGGTCTACAGAACAGAGTCCTGACTTAATGTTCCCTCCTGTTTAAAGAAGCATGGCCCTTCCTAGACCTAAGTCCTAGACTTCCCCCGCAGAAACATACCAGCATTTAGAAGAATAGCTGTGCCTCTGAGAATGGGAGATATCAATATTTCTCTGGCATATTAGAAATTTGCTCTTTGATGATATTAATTTCTAGGGAACCAAAACACCACTGTGGGACTCCTTCACTGTCAGATCCTATGATCAATGGAGTTTATGTCAGTCTGTCTCACAGTGCACTCAGTGCTTTCCTGTGGATTTATTCTGTGATTATTTGTACAGTTCCTGTGTTGTGCAATTGCAATAGATAGACTCAGCACCAGGCAGAACGTCACCGTTGCCTCTCCAGAGAGACGCTTCATGGTAAGAACAGAGAAGTAAACTCTGCCTGTGGAAAACTCCCTCCATACAAAAAAAGTAAACCAAATGATACTGTATCCTTGAAAGAACAGCAGACATTAGGGCTACCATCAAAGATCTGAAAGATATACGGGGACTATTTGATATTGCTTCCCAAATAACTCATCCATTTGACCTTTATGGTAGACAGTTGGGCCTTGGAGAATGACAATAGTTATCAAAATCAGATGGTAACTCCAAATGTGGCTTCCATCTCAGACATAGAATGGAGAAAAGCAATTGAGGCCTTGGCATCTGAAATGCTTATACTGCTACATCAAACACATTTTTATCTCTTCCAATGAACAGAGAACAGCAGAAGCAATTTGCTTTCACTTGAAAGAGCAAGTAACACTTGTATATATTGAATTGTCATCACTGACTACCAACCATGTATCAACCAGCAGCACCAATCACAGACTTAGACGATGACTGATTTTCTACCATGCTTCTCATACCTTATAAACTTTGATCAGATATTTTATTTTTGAGCAAAAAATATTAATCAATGGGGCTGATGATACTCAGGGGATTCACTGGTATTACAAGGCACCCTATCACTAGAAGACAGGGGCCTCATGCAATGGCAGAACAGCATTTTAAAGACACATAATCCCAGGTGGGAGCTAATGATTTCAGAGGCTGTGGTACAGTCCTGTAGCATGAGGTATATGCTCTAACCAGCAGTGAATATTTGGAGCTACTTCTCCCAAAATGAGAACACATGGGTCTAAGAGTCAAAGGACTCCTCTCACTATAATTCCTAATGACCACCATGCAAAACTTTTGTTGTCTATACTTCTGACTTTGAGTTGTCTGCTGAAGTGTAATTTTCAGGATTAGGAGAGAAGTGTCTCTAGGAGACCCAAAAGTCATTCTGTTGAATGAGAAGTTGAAGCTTCCACTTTATTCACCTCATATAAAAAACAAATACTTGTATATTATAAATAATATATGTATCTATTATATATAATATATATTTTATATATATATTCCTTAGAATGAGTAAATATATATAATCTATGTAATATATTTTATTTTTATTTATAAATTTATTTATATTATTTATAATAAATATGATATATATTTACTCATTCTAAGGAATCAGCCCATGCAATTATGAAGGTTGAGAAGTTCCACAATCTGTAGTTAGCCAGCTAGAGACCCAGGAGTCAGCAGAATAATTCCAGTATAGTCTGAAGGCCTAACAACCAGGAATCCTATGCTTGGGAAGACCATCTAAATGGTGAGATAGAAAGTGAATTCTTTCTTCCTCCATTTTTTTTTCTATTTAGCCGCTGCACGGATTGGATAATGCCCACCCACATTGGGGTAGACAATCTGCTTTTCTAAATGTACTGATTCAAACGTTAATCTCATCCAGAAACACTGCCACAGACACATCCAGAAATAATGTTCAACAAAATACCTGGGCAGCTCATGGTACAGCCACGCTGATACAAAATTAACCATCACAAGGTCAGAGTTGAAATGTAAACAAACATACAAACAAAAAAACCCCAAAATATATTTAATATATTATCATATACTTACCATAAGAAAACTTTATACTTTGGTTCTTCTTGTCTAGAATTCATTTTAAACTAAAAAAAAAAAAAAATCATGTTATCTATGTCCTTGTTTTTGCATTTCATATCATAATATGTTTTAATAGATTTTAAAAGTTCTATTTTTCTTTTCCCTTTGTTTTCTTTTTCCTAGAGGAAACAGAAGTAACAATGTACATTTGAAATTACTGGCAAAATACCTTCACATATTTTTACAAAGCAACAATAATTTTAAAAGCTCTCATGTAAGAATCTTCTTTTCAAGTGAGAAATAAGAAAAAAAAAAAAAATGGGGTGGGGGGTGGACAACCAAACTACCCAAAAACAAAGAGACAGTTAAGTGGAAAACTAGTATTACATAGCAGAACTTCTGTAAGTGTTCAAAATTCTGGTATATTTTACCTAAGGAGTCACAATGGAGTCAACAAGTCCCAAATCAGTCTTTCTATATTAAAAAGAGACAAAAGGGAGAGTCTAATGAGCTTCAACTCATAGCCACACGGATAATGAGAGCAAGAGACCTTGGTCTGTAAGCAACAACTCCCTTTGTTTCACATTGAATACCCTCATCTAGTTATTAGTTCTTCCCCCGGTAATCTGTCCAACAATGAGGGACTCGAATTGTAAAAGGTGCGTTCGCCACAGAAAGCAAACTAGTGCTGAGCCAGTGAAAAGGGGAGATGATGAGATTGACATTGCTGACACTGGAAATCTGGTGATACAAAGATTAGTTTACAATCAAATTACTCTCATATTCACTTATAGCCAAATAAGTAAAGAGGCCACCTGTAAAGTATTTTCCCCACGAGTAATGGTGTGGAGACGATTATAATAAACACATGTTTTAGGCAGAAAGGGATTCGGTGGAAGTTGCTAGACAGCCAGGTTGTTTAAGACGAGGCAAGATCCTCCTAAATGAATGATTCATCCATAGTAATGACACTAATTCATTATCGAGTTTCGGTTTATATCTATTTTCATTTTTTCCAATCTGTTGCCGTGCAATTGAAGCGGTGGTTTGTTGTGTTGTTGTTCTAAAATGTTGTTTTAAGGACATAATTTTACTCCATTTGTGCCAGGAAAATGCCCGAACACCTTCATTAGGAATAAAGCAAATCTGTTGCACAGTACTCTGAACAGCAGGCACTATATGCTTTATTGAACAGAAAAGCTTTAACAAACCTTATCTTGTACAATGTTCATTCTGCCTGTGTCTGTTTATGTTCTCGAACTTCCCGCAAATGTGGGTGCGACAGCAAAGTAGTGTTTAGCTACCCTACTCTCTTGGCCAGGTGGTTGATTGTATGGTTTGGCATATTTTTTGCAGGTGGTATACAAAATCATATATACCAGCTGCTCAGCCCACTGAGTAATACTTGGCTAAATGACACAGCCCCTGCCATACATAACAACATATAATGATGCTAGAATGATATCTTCACTAGATTCATTTAGCTCTGAAAAGAATTCTCTAAGAAAGACATTTCCTTGCCTTCATTTCTGTTTCATGCTGGGTAATGTTGGCAAGAATTATTCATGGCACATGTGAGCAATTCGAAAAAAAAAATATTGTAAAAAAAACAACAAGGCAGCTTTGCAGAGGTGCGCTATCTGCTTGATGACTTGGCAGGCCGCCCCTGGTGCTTGGCACGGCACCCTGGCAGCTGGCACAAGGGATGTTATATATACTTGCCATTGGGCCTCTACTATGCTACTCGCTGTGCATGATCAATATCGACCAACTGCATAAACAACCGGATGAACCTTGTATCTGAGGGATGGCAAATAGCATTTGAATTATTTTACATAAATCTGAAAATGTAATCGCAGTTGACATTCCTATTAGTATTATATCTGAGCACGATGATCATAATTGAGTAACATTAAATTTAGTTTATTGAACAGCAGTCCACTGCCTGCTTTACTGTGACTATGATCTGTGTAATGAAACCAGCAGTACGAAAAATTCTCTCAGTTGGTACACTTCCTGGACAGCAGCCAAAGTATTTATTGCTATTTATGCAATTAATGGCTATATTGATTCCTTTTTTTCCCCTAGTAAATAGTAGATAAGTTGTGCTATGTTTTCTTAGCTCTTCAAGGTTTGTTTCAGCTGTAATTAATGTGACTATAAGAATAATACTCAATTGTTCTTAGTAACTGGTTTTCATGTCGGTGGCATTTGCAACGTACACATTGCTCTCTGGTTTGAGATGATTAAATTGATAGCAGCTCTATTGCCAAAATAGTCCCATATGCTGAAGTATGATTTATTAATGTTCAAAAATCAGAAGGTAAAACTTCACTAGCCAAAAGGCTGTGGTGGTTAATCATCTGTTCTTCCAGCTAATTCCATAATCCTCAATGTGACAATCAATTCATCATGCTGAAATAGCAAATTCATATAAATCATATTTCCAAGTTCTACATGCAGTCAATAAAATATATTGCACATTTCCCATAAATTATGTGATATAATGTTAATTTATTTTTCAAATTAAAAAACTTAACTACCCTATGTGTTTTTCCATTGTGCCTGTAAAGTAATGAGCCTCGTACTGGCACCTCTAGAAGATCACATCATGCACGGGAAAGAAGGTTTGAAGGCTTCTGACTTTGGAGGAATTCGTAGGAATATGGGACTTTCTATATCCTCTAAGACAACCAAATGTTCTAATATTTTTCTACTTTGTTCCTGTTCCTTACTAGCAAGAATTCAAAGATATTTTGTTAGTATATTTTCCAACAAGGAGGGTGTGGGTATAAGAAGGAAGGTCAGAGTTGCCTTGATTTTTGGATTGTGATATTGAAGAATCCATCCCATCCTAGTGTGTATGCTCTTCTTTTCTTTTCTTTCAGTCCCACATATCTATTCTATTTTCATGAGGGTAAACTCGACAACTCCTTTCTTTTTTAACTTCTACTCTAAAATCTATTTGATGCCCATCTAAGAACTGAAATATGGTTAATAGAGAGCTCCCAGCCACTTTAATGGATCACATGATTCATATCCTTGGTTTACGTCTATAAGTAACGGAATTGTGAAGGGAAGGAGCTTTCTGCCTTTAGTAAACACAGTCCTTAAATTCCTAAATATGAAGTTTGCATGGCAGGATAAGTTGGTTGAAATTTCTTGATAAATCAAACTAAATTATTAAATTATGCAGCATTTTATGATCCTAAATCCTCCCTAAAGGAAGATCTGTCTGAACATACTTTGGGCTAGGAGAGCCAGCAGAAAGAACCTTATATTTAAGGAAAATAGTCTGGATCATAAGTTTATTCCCCTCCTTCTTCTGCCTTTGTCTGCTATTTCTGATAAACCCTCCGTACCATAATACTCTGCTTCTGAATTTTAGAACAATTTTTGTCCTTCTAAACATGGTTCATCATTTGAGTATCTGATGCTAATTCATCCTCTACTTCAATGTCCTGGTGGTCCTTGGGCCTGACATATAATCCCTCTTCATGTGAGGACAGCCCATGACTCAGTTTCTGCCAAGTTCCTTTACGAAAAAAGCAATGCAGCATCTGTCATCCACAGCCTCATTTTGTTGACAATAAAAAAGAGGAAGACATTATTTCAGACTCGTATGTCCATCATTGACTGTGCAATGAACATTTTTGTGGGAGCACATTGCCATTCAAAAAATTGTGCTTTTATACTAATATTTATATATAAGAAATATTTTTTTCTGGAAAAGAAAATTTGTCTTAAAGATGGATTGCCTTTAAGGCTCAAAAACATTCTGTTGCAAGAGTAACATTTACTTCAGTCAGTTCCTACACTGTATAAAAACTGGTGAAGGAAGACAGTTCGGGAGCAAGAGCCAGGCACAGGCTGACAGAACGGAGCAGTTAGCATTTGCTTGGGCACGCTGGGATATGGGCACTAACCTCTGTGATGAGCAGAAGGATGGAGAGACATTTTATCTCAGCCTGAGATAGAGCACAAGCTGATTCATGGTAACACTGACTGAACTAGAAAAGGTCATGGACACAAGCTCCTTACCACAAGAGACACTAACTCTATAACAGGACATGTTTTAAGCGATATCAGAGATGAGGCAAAACCATATCCCTTCATTCACAGATTCTTGTTCTTCTAGACAGACAAGGTTTCCATAAATATGGTTTCCTATGGATATGGTTAGGAAAGGCCAGGTGCACATATCTGAACCTCTTTCTCTCTTGCTGAAAACATTCCACTGGCTCCCAATGACATTTATCCTAAACTATAAAGACCTGCGATTTCTTCCCCATCTCCTCCCTGGGATTTCAATCATAGCAGAAAGGAGGGGGAAGGAAATAAAACTACATTGGGGCCAAGGTTCTAAAGTTTACCAGAATTAAGTTAATAGTATTCTGAGGTGCCTGGTGGTCAGTCGGTTAAGCATCTGCCTTTGGCTCAGGTCATGATCCCAGGGTCCTGGGATCAAGCCCCACATCAGGGTCTCTGCTCAGCTGGGAGTCTGCTTCTCTCTTTTCCCTCTGCCCCTCCCCCTGCTGATGCTCTCTCTCTCGTTCACTCTCTCTCAAATAAATAAAATATTTTTTTTAAAGTTAATATTATTCTGAAATAAATTGTGATAACATAAAATGCAGATTGTATTCTCAAGAACAACCATTAAGAAAATAAGACAAAATTATATAATTTAATAGTCAATAGAATAAATTGCTACAATAAAAAATATATTTGCTACAAAATAAGGCAGTAAAGAAGATGTAAAAGGACAACAAAGATACAACACCAATTGAAAACAAATACTGAAATTCAACAACATAAATTTAAAAAGCTGAGATGTTCAGACTGGTTAAAAAAAAAAACCAAGACTCAACTATATGATGTTTGCAAAGAACACACCATAGCACAAATAAGTTGAAAGTAAAAGGATAGCAAAAGATATATATTCAAAGCAAAGAACATCCATAGGAGAGCTGGAGTGGCTATATTAATATAGGATAAAATAGACTTTGAGACAAGAAATATTACTATAGACAAAGAATGACATTTCATAATGATAAAGGGATAAACCCATGAGTAAGATATGCTTATGCATTCAACAACTGAGCCCAAAATATTTGAAGCAAAAACTGACAGAATTAAAAGTACACATTGGAAATTCATCAATAATCCCTCAGTGAGTTCAATTTCCTTACTCTAGTTTATAAAACAACTAGACATAGATCAGCAAAAATATTAAAGATTTGAACAGTAATATTAACCCAAATTGATAAATTATAAAAATTGATATTTTTAAAACAATTCACCCAAGGCATATAGGCCACAAATTATTTTGTGCATGAAACGTTCCTGCATGGACTACATGCTGGGCCACAAAACAAGTCTGAATAGATTTTTAAAGATTGAAATTGTACAATATATGTTTTCCGACCAACCAGAATTGAACTAGAAATCTTCTACAAAAAGAGAAACAAGTAAAAGTCTATAATTCTATTTTGATTTCCACCAAAAACCTGTATTTGTGAGCAAATCACAAGCCAAATTGCTGAAACTGGGTATTCCTATCACCTTATTGAGGTACTGTAGGAAAAACTAAAAAGGCAGGCTGCTTAGAAAAAGAGAAGAAATTTCTATGCATAGTAATATGGGAAGACTCAGTGGCATAATTTTTAAATTTAAGCTCCAAGGATTATTGTATTAATACTCCTTACCTAAACTTCTGCACCCAGAATTGTCCTTCAATTGTCCTTTGCCCCTTGGCAATTTTCTAAATTCTGCAGGGAACATTGACCAATACAGTAAGATTTTTGATTGGAATAAATTACAAGTTTATCTCTGTTAACTGGAAGTCCTATTGACTTACAGGCACATTATATCTAGTGCTAGGAACTCAAAGGATTTTTCTGAAGATCCAGTATATATTAACAACTATTTGTAAGGTTTTGGTTGAGTATTTAAAAATAGATGATTATACCGAAATTGAAAATTAGGGAGCTGCTGGACAGATGCTAAGTATTTGCAAACATTAAAAAATAAAATAGGGACATGGGAGGAAAAGGTGAATGCAGCAGCCCTGCCTGACTCTGCTCGTGCTTATCCTGGTAGCCACGCTGATTACACTTGGTCAGACTCAGAGAACAGAACAAGTGGAATTTTCCCTGTTGCCGGCGGCGATGCTATCTCATACACCCAAAGTAGTGCAGCAAGATGAACCAGGTTGTTTGCACGTTCGGAGCAAACATGAAGATTCAGGGCTGTTCACGGGATGCCGGGATTGCGTTCTGCGCCACGGCTGGTCGGTCACATGGCAGATATGTGCCTCGCCCTCTTTAAGAAATTTGAACTCAAAGACTAAGAGGGCTTTTTTGGGAAGACACTTAACACAAGTCCCTGCCGTTGGCTGGTGGAGAAAAAGGTGCATCTGTAGCGGAAGGACAAAAAAGCCTGTTTGACTGACTACTCCAGCCCTTACCTATCTTTTTCTCTGGATGTTCCTGTACTGTATTTTTTCAGTAACAAATATGACTCATAAGTGTAACTTTACCCTGAGTCACATGAGTCCTTCCAGTGAATTACTAAGCTAGTATGGCCGCGAGAGCATTAACATAGCAAATGTCATAATAATTGAATGAATTGGTTTATTATAATCCAAGTGATATACTAAAAAACATATATACCCCATAGAATGATTCATGATTATTTATTTTTTCTTCCATACCATTAAAACACTCATATGAGGTACTCAGTCAAACTCACAGATACAGAAAGTAGAATGCTCTTTGCCAGGGGTTGGGGAGAGGGGTTCATGGGAGTTTTAGTTTTGCAAGAAAAAAAAAAAAAGGCAGTCTGTGAATGTACGGGGGTTACAGTTGTACAACAATGTGTATGTAATTAATGTCATGAAGCTGTACTCTGAAAAATGGTTACAGTGGTAAATTTCATGTTATGTATATTTTATCACAATCTTGTAAAGTAAATCATTTGTAATTTAAAGAAAGGCCCCAATGTTTTAATACATAATGCTTAAAGTTGTTTGGAGTCACTCAATAAATGTTTTTTCTTCCCTGTATTTAATCACTTTTACCTAGATTTCCGTGACAAACTAGCTATGTTAACTAAGGCATCTGAACAAATTAAAACTTCCCAAGAAGAAATAGTTCATTCTTTTCCATCCCTACTGTTTCTTCCCTATTTCATCTTCTTTCTGAGTTTACTGTCTCATTGGCCATTACTTCACGTGTCCCTAGGAAACCAGAGGGTTATGCTTATAGCCCAAGTCCCTTTCCTGTTTAAATATCTCCTTTGACTCCTCAAAGTTGGTTATATTTCCACTCCCATAGTCTAGTCTTCAAGACCCTTTATTATCTGGTCTCAAGTCACTACTTTTCCCCTTCTGCAAAATGTATTTTTGAATCCTGAACTTCTCACTCGTACCCAAGCATGCTATTCTCCTTTATATCTCCAAGCCTTCCTCTGAATCTCTATAGAGAATTACTTTTTCCCCTTCTAATGACATCTGAGAAGGGAATGTTTGACAGAATATATTTATTGTTTAAGACCTACTTCAGTTGTCACCTCCTCTCTGAAGTCCTCTCCATACCAGATTTTTCCAGAATTAGCACTGATGTGCGCATTATCTCACAAAAGCACTGGGTCCATTCCTCCTTTATAGTACCATAAGAGCTGCATAATTATTTCTACTTTTTTCCTGCTCCTTACAAAGGGAGGATTATATTTTTCTACCAGGGTGTTGTCAATCTTGGCCATGTTATTTGGTCTGGCTAGTGAAATATGAGTGGAATTGACATGTATCTCTTCCAGGCAGAAAAATGTGAAGTCAGAAATATTTCTCAGAGAGGCTATCCCTTTAGCTTGGGTTCTATAGTGAAAATGACAACGAGGAGAACCACAGCCCAACAATGATGACAACCTTAGTTGTTACAAACCACTGTGATTTGGGGGACATTTGTTATGACCTAGATTATCCTTACTGATACAGGCACTAACGGTGTTCTGTTTTATTAATTTGCCTACATAGCTGGCTCTTTCACGAGCTTCAGGGTATCAGAAATTGCTATTTATCTTTATTATTTCAATGCCTCGCACTTGGTTCAGTTTGTAGATACTCAATACACTTTTTGTATGAATGGGCAAATAGATCAAAGAAGGATAAAGCTTTAGAGCTCCTCCAGCCATTATTGTTCTGCTCAATTATGTGGAGTTATTTTTCACTGCATCAGAAATGTTGCTTACTCAGTATTCATACATATGAGTGTTTTCATCAACTGGTTTGTTGGGTTAATGATTTGGTCATTCCTTGAAGAGACAGTGATTTAACCTAATAGAGATCAAAGCTACTGATGTTGCCTGAATTTAGATTAGATAAGTATTGCACCTTTCTAGTGTGTGTTTCACCATTTTGTTTATGGAGTGTGAAATATATAGCCTTGTGCTGTTTCTGCACCCTTCATCCATGCATAGCCAACAATATACTGTACGCCCCATTTCTGCTAACCTTGGCAAATTAGCAGAGGTATTTGGGTAATCAGGCAGTTGAGTGTTTGTGTAGTTTATCACTTTTTATGAAAAGGGAAATGTGTTAAGGAGGATTAAGCAGAAGAATAACTATCAGTGGCTTATATTTAGAATATTGCTGTAGTAAAATGAAAAGAAAAAAGTGATGCCAAGCACTTCATTAAAAAATATTGAATTTCATTAGTAAGGTGATCTGACAAAACCAAAACCATACAGTTGATTTTTTTTTTTCTTGTCAGTGAGAAAGGAGAGGAATGTTTATTTTCCTTTTGTCTTTTATATTTGAGAGCACTGGTCTACCTTTCATTCCGTGTAACTAGTTACCTGTATTTTTTTTTTTTTAGCTAAGATTGCAGTCCTTTGAGAACAATGTTGACAGCTTTGAGCTGACAAAGAATCATTATAACCAGTGCTGAAGATATGAAATCACAATGAGAAAGAATTCATGTTTACTGTAGCAGGGACCCCACACTGGGATAGTTTGCATTAGAAACTCAGCAGGTGTAGTATGCAAAACTGAATCGCAGTAGAGGATTTGAAGACCTTATGATATGAAAAGGTCATTTTTGTTCAACTACCTGTCTACTGTGTTAAAATAAAAATAAATATTTCCATCAAATTCCACAGAAGGTAACAAACTGTGTACACATGAACTCAAAGCTTTCATAGTGTTTATGCAAAATTATATTAATTATCTGCCTTCATGTCAACATCATTTGAGTGCCAGATACAAAAGAAGTTGATTAGAAGGATTACAGATGACATTATATATGTGCAGGAAAGAAACAGTAATTATAAATGGTAGATCTTAAAAATATCTAAGAAAACAAAACCAACTGTTCAATCGTTAAGAGGTGGACTGAGCTGTAGAGGTGAAGGTGTGACAAAGAATTAAAGACAGGGTGAAACTATGTTTAAGTGATGACATTCCCTGCAACCACTGAACATAATGGCATCATTTCAGTTCTACTCTTCATACAGGGCATGGGAAGGTGGTTATACAAGGAAGGTTAGGTTAGTTGCCCCTGAAAAAAATTGTCAAGCAAATGAATTTTCATTCTTATAACCTCCTCATTTATCTCTGTTTTGAATGTTTGACATCTCAGTAATATTTCTCTTCCTTATCTTTCATTTATTCATTCTTCATTAATGATTTATAAAACACCTGTTGTATCGAGGCACTAGAGAATCATAGGCGTGTAGAATATGATTTCTCCTTTAAGGAACTGATGGAGTTAATGGAAGATCTGAACACATAAACATAACTACAACAATGTCATTAGAGACATGGGGGCCACTTAACCCTGCCTGAGCTGGCAAGGATTCACAGAGAAGTTGAAGTTTTTGTGGTGTTTTTTTTTTTTCTATGGGTACTTGCTCACCGGATAAATAAATGGGTCATTTCCAGCAGAGAGAACATTACATAAAATGCATAGAGCAGGCAGTAAGCAATTTCCTGAAACTTGCTTCCACAGTGTGAGAAATGGCTAAATGGAAACAGAAGAGTGTACATAATCCAGATGACTATATTCTGAGAAGTATAGGTTTTATCCTGTTTAATAAGGAGTCATAGAAGGATATTAAGCAGGGAAACAATATTAACTGGTTTACATTGTTTTAAAAGAATTTGGAAGATTTTTCAGAGGAAACTAAAACTGCAGGTAAAAAGATTGCTAAACGGGCGCCTGGTTTGCTCAGGCAGTTAAACGTCTAACTTGATTTTGGCTCAGGTCATGATCTCGGGGTCATGGGATCGAGCCCTGTGTGGAGCTCCGTGTCAGACGATGTGCTCAGCTTTTCCCTTTCTTTCTGCCCCTCCCCCTGCTCTCTCTCTGTCTCTCTCTCTCTCAAATAAATAAATACCCCCCATCACTAAAAACTTTGCTCTCATTTTCTCCACCATTAATATTTTCAGTCTTGAAATTACTTTAAAGATACTCGTTTTTTTTTTAAGATACTCCTTTTAAAGTTCAATTGCCTAACAACGGCTTAAAAGTATTATTATGCTTTCAATAATATATCTTGCATAATAATTATCCAAGCCAAGATAAAACTGATAGTGAAATTTCTAGTATTAGCCTTTTGAGAAGGTTGGTAATATTCAGGTAACTAACACCCAGAAACCACCACCAGTGGGTAGCTTAGATGATCTGTAGGACACTTAACTCTTTAATCTTGGTGGAAAAATGAAGAAGTGAAGTGGGATGATCGCCTGGAGTTATTCTTGGGCCGTTCTAATTTCTTAGCCCATGGTCCCTAAAAAGCTACAGTCCATCCTGTAGTATTACGCCCTCAGGGATCTTTTACTAGCTTCCTTCTAGCACCTGTTGCTTCAGATGTTTAGGTTAAATTCCAAGCTTAGGTAACCATGCTTATCAAGTAGATTCCCAGGTCCATTTAAGGAGTCTCTACTGGCCAAATGATGTCTGTAAATGTTTGTAGGATTTTTCTAGTGCTGTTTTTTGCATCGTGTTTAAAATAGTGATTTGCCTCCATCACTCATTCATTAGTGAGTCTAAGTTCTCATTCTGACTACTTTCTGGAATTTACATTATTTACGTAAATACCCAACACCACACTCTCTTCAACCCTGCTTGCTGCATATCAGGTTATTTAGTCTCCTGGGCCAATGATGCACGTCCTTATTCAAGAATTTGGCAGATATTACTTTTTCCAGATAAAAAATCTAATGAAAAATGAAAAATCTGAAGATTTTCACAACTTGGTTGGGAATATTTAAAAACAAGAAAAATATAAACATGTCTAACAGTAATAACATAATTATTAAGATTCGGGAGTTTTAATATATTGAGGAAGTTAATTAAAAATGTCAATGAAAATCATAAATTCATTCTTCAAGCTTCTCCATTCTGATAGTTTTCAATTTGATGCAATTCCTCAATCTGTTCCCAAACATTCTTTTAGTGTCTTATAACATCATAGCTTTTGAACAATATTAATTTCAATCTTCTGTCTTTATTTCTGATTAATGAAAGTGAATTCATTTTTATTTAATGGGAAATTAATATTTTACCATATTCAAAACTCATTTTAATTTCTTATAAAATAGAGTGCATTTTCTTATATTCAAACAGATTTTTAAAAACACAAGTATACTATAGTTTCATTAGACAATTCTATGATCAGTATATCTGAGCTGAAAGATGGTTGCAAAAGTGATCTAGTATTGCTATCTGATTTTGTTAACGTACGCCAATTTCATACATGCTTTTATTCCTTCATTTAACATCCAGAGATTCTTATTAAGGTGTCAAAATCTATACCAGGTACTACTTGAGAAGAGTTCATTCTTTAGAAAGGAGATACAGATGAATACAAGTAAATATAACGAATATATACAAGGGAATATTAGGGTGTTGTGGGAACACAAAGATGGTTCCTTTATTCTTTATGTTCCAGTAGAGAATAAAGACTTGAAAAATAACTAGAAATTAAAGCATCGCCCTTGTGGTAATGCCAACAGGAAGAAACACAAAGTGTTAAGAAATTATTTAAAAGGAGGGCCAATTAAATAGCATATACATAGTACTTTATAACTCACAGCATAGTTTTACATATAACCTCTCTCTTTCTTACTCAACTGTTCATACTACTAAGTGTCAAACACTATAAGCACCTAACAGCCACTGATCTAGGCGTTAATACACATTATTCCACTTAATTCCTACTTCAGATCTCTGAGCTAGCCATTACTACCTCCATGTTACTCATGGCCAAATGGAAGATCGGATAAATTAAACAATTTGTCAAAAGTCGCATAACAACTGATATCAAAACTGAGATCCAAACCAAAATGATCTGACTCCAAAGCTCATTTTTCTTCCTACTGATTGTAAAGTTAGCAAGGCAGACATCATTCTTCTATTTACAAATAAGGAAACAGACTTAGAGTAATTTATTTGTCCAACATAAACTAGAAGGTAAATATTTGAAAACAGGCCTTCTGACTTAACATTTAAAAGACTTTCATTTCAACTCATTGGCTCTACTATTTCGGTGTATGTGCCATACGTTAGCATTTCAAATAAATTAATGAGGTGAATAAAAATTCATAGAACATTTTCTTACTGAATGTTTCTGAATGCAAAACTATGAAATTTCCCAGCATTTACTATTTCTATCATATTAGAATACTTGAAATTTTCTACACTTTAGCCCTATAGAATAAATAACAAATCTAAGAGCAACTTCCCTTACTCACAAAACTGAATAATTAATAATCCAGTTCCTATCCATGACACTTCCCAATTCATACCATGCTGTCATGAAACCATGTTCCAATAACTGATAAATTCTAAAACTCAAATTATTGGCTTTCATGAAGAACAAATGAAGTTTTAAGCTAGGTTTAAAAATCATGAATATCAAGTCATAGCAGAGTGAAGTGGGTATCCCTGTGAAGGGTCATCCCGGTGAGGATGAAAGGGGTGTCCGCAAGGGGCATGGTCTGGGGTGTTAGTGTCCAAGTGGTGTGATGAGAGTGTCCTCATAGACAACCCAAGTCAGAATCCAAGCATCCATTGAAGAGATACGGTGGCATTTAAATAAATAATAATAGTAATGATTGCAACCTTTGACTTAAAAAGGAAAGCGAGAGTCCATGCTTAAATAAGTAGTAAATAAATAAAGAGAAAGTTTGCTGACAGATGTGATAATTACATAATTCAAAACACTCCCTACAAAACTCTTCTGAATTGCCGAAGGAAAAATAGTAACTTCACAGTTCAAGAAGCCTGGAAGACAGTACATTATTCATGTGGTCAGAGTAAATATTATCTGTAATAGGAAAAATTAAAATCATCCTCCATCTGATAAAGTGCAATGAAAAGAATCACCTATCACTTCTGTGGTATTCTGCCAAAAGCACATAATCTAGATCAAATCATGCGGGCACTAAAGACAAACCCATACTGGAGGACATTCTAATCTGCTTGCAATCTTCCAAAGCGTTAAGGTCATGAAAGTCAGTGGAAGATGGAACAACCTGAAAAATAAGGGAGACTAAAGAGATATGGCAGTTAAATGGGGCATGTGATCCTGGATTGTATTAGGTCTCATCAGATGTTGTAATAAATTACCACAAACTTAGTGGCCTAGAGCAACTTAAATTTATTATCTTCTACAGGCCAGAATTCCAACGCAGACTCACCCCAGCCAAAATCAAGGTATTGGCACTGCTGCAGCCCTTTCTGAAGACTCTAGGGGAGAATCTATTTCCACGCCCAATGAGCTTGTTGGCAGAATTCGGTTCCTCGCACATGACCCCCTGCATCTCGGGACCCACAACTAGACATGATCAAAGTCGAATCCTTCTCCTGCTGCCATCTCTTACTCTTTGACCACAGCTGGAAAAGGTTCTTCACTTGTAAGAATTTGTGTGAGTAGATTGGGCTCACCTGGATAATTCGGGTTAATCTTCTCAGCTTGGGGTCCCTAACCTTAATCACATTTTGCCATGTTAGGAAACATATTTGCAGGTTCCAGCCACTAGGATGAAAAATCTTTGAAGACGGCTGTGTGTGTCGGGGCTGGGGAGACTTCTGCCCACCACATGCATCTTTTTGCTCTAAAGGATGTTACTGGGCAACTTGGCAAAAATATAGACAGTTTTCATTTTTAAGCGAGTACCACTGATATTGTGTGACTTGGGACAAATGTACAACCATCTGAGGGATACACCAAGATAACCTGATCTTTGAAAGGGATGGGAGTACAGAAATCCGTTTGCCTTATGACCAATATTTTTGTAGTACAGGTTTAAGCAGCATGAGCTAGCTAAACTGTTTATTGATACTAACTGCTTGCTTCTATTTTTAGAAATTTTGGATTCATTTTATTCAACTGTTGTGCAATAATTTTATTGTTAAAAGGTAAGGTAAGAATAACTGTAAGCACTCATTCTTATCTCCTACCCGTACATTTCAATTAAAATTCTGCATCTCAATTAGTGCAGTTTACATAATAAGCTTGCATACAAAATTCCTGCATAAAAGTATATTAAATCAGTAAAAAATTTTGTTACTTTCTTCTATTTAATGTTTTTTAATGTATCTATATAAGAGAATAGTAACTCCTTTAGCGTAGTTGTTTTTGTTTCTTTACAATTTGCGTTATCTATGTACACTGGAAATTCATTTACAGGCAAGAACAGTTTGACTAATCCCAATTTTCACTGTATTTTGCCTCCTGAAATAGAAATCAGGTCAAAAACCCCAGAAGAATACAGTAATTAACCTGAATATCACATTGGATCAGTTTTGCTAATACAGGTGCCCTGTAAATAATGCATGCTTTCTTTAAAGTGATCAAAACAATAATGAATAAAGTAGAATACTATCCATTTATGGGCACGTAAATTGGTGGCTGTGTCTGGGAATGTTTCACGTGTGGGGTGTGTGTGTATACAGCAAAACTCATGGAAACCCAATTATGTGCTGACAAATACTATAAATGTCTATTTTCTGAACCTGGAGAGCCTTCAGATTATTAACAAAAAGAAATTGAATAAAACATTTTTTGTTATAAAAATAACATGCTATGCACCAGAAAAAGGTAAGTGATTAGAACACTTTGTTTTCCATACTCTAATTTGAATCTAAATTTTTATGTAAGTACAATATAATATACAAATCATTCATTACTATTTTACATTTTGCCTTTTTTTGCTTTTAAATATTTAGAAGATACTTTATTCTGAAAATAATAATTTCAAAAGTCATATTAGAATCACAGGAAATTAGAGTAGAAAAATAAATTTCAAAAGATTAAATGATTTACTTGATTTATATAGTCAATAAACAATGCATTGATGCAAGTATTGAAGTTTTCAGAATTCCACCCCAATCTTTTTTCCACTAAATTTTAAAATGATGAATTAAAATCTGAATGCAGAAACTTTAACCAAACCTTTTATATAAGTCATAATTAAGCTAATTTAGAAAAAATATTTTCTTTTTAAATATTCAAATGTTTGGGATAATTTTTTGCTAGCATGGTTTTATTGAAATTTTAATTATAGTGTATTTTAATTTTTTAAAGAAATTGGTCTCTCTCTCTGATTGCAATCATAAAGAATTATAAAATCACAAATTTTTAAAGAAGAGTGGAAAACCTAGTTATATTTTGTTCATATTTCATGATCTCCTTGTCAATTAGTGGCACTAAGGTAATTACATTACTACGAAAGAAAAAAGACGTTTGCTGGCTTTTTGGTTCTAGATAATGAGCTCATGTGTATTTACTTGTGTTGTGTTTAATGACACTTTTATTTTGTGTCACTCAGATGATTCTGATCATATATGACATTCTCTAGTAGCAAGCAACAGAGCTACTGCATTCTACTGGGACCCAAGTGCCTTAAAGAATTAATACACTACTATCTTGGCTTACATATTGATGGTCAACTATATAACATATTTAGTGCATATTTGCAAGACATAAACAAGTTATTAGCAAGGAAATAATTTTAGATTAACCAAATATAGAAAAGAATAGGAAAGTATCAGAAGAGATTGCAAGAAATATTCCTGGAGATTATGAATTGAATTCCTTAAAAAATTTTTTAAGTATTACAGATACACATTGGATTTTCTTTGAGACTAGAAGCTTTCTTAACCATGTTCCAATCCCTATTTCATTTTTATTCCCAGTACACTCTGTGAAACAAACTGATGGATAGTAATGGCACAATGGCCCACTTTAAGGTCTGTCACTCCCTGGCTTACACACATAATCCTGCCACAAATGTTAAGCAGTGAGCTCAATATTTTGGCTGTATTTGTCCTTGAAGGTATAACAATTAATCATTATGTAAACAGCAATACCAACAAATAAGAGAAAAAGAATTTTTTTTTGTTTTTATGGAAATTATGTTGAGTGCTCTGAATTAATCCCAAAAAAGTTGTTGCCTAAAATAACTGCACTTGAATTAGGTGTAGACCAGCTAATTGTAAAAAATTGGAAATTCCTGTAAATCTTCTCATTATAGTGCTTTTGTACTTAAGTTATTGCTTCGCTTGAAAGAAATGGAAACTGGAAATCTAAGGTGATGAATTATGGGTACCTTCCATGCATGAAAAATGACAAGGAAATCCAATCAGCAGGCTTATGCGAAAATAAAATATCTTGGCCTCGGACCAAAGATAGGCAAAAGGATTAACATTTATGTTTTTAATTAAGATAAAATGCAGAAGTTGTTAATATATGATTTTTTGACATAACCAAAGGTGTTGATGAAAGACCCAATTCTGGTACAATACTGGTTCTAATGATATATGATAAACCATGAAAGGGTTTCTATTTTTTTTATTGTCACTATTGTTATTATTTTATTATTATTTGGTGGCAGGGTGAATGGGAACCTTTGCAAAGATTAAGCCAAGTAAACACCACCATTTTGGGGGTTTGTATATTTTCAGCATTTTATGAATGACCCCTTCACCATTCTTCACAGTAAAAGATTCATAAAGATGCATTTCTCTCCTTATAAGCAGAGTGTAACTATGCACTAACAGCCTTGGCATCACCAGAGAGAGTCAGGTTCAAGCCTAGACTTACAGAATCAAATCTGCATTCTAAAAAGACCCCCAGGTGATCTGTCTTCTATTAAAGTTTGAAAAGTACTGATCCAGAGTTTTCTGAGTGAGCAGAAATAACTGATAGCATTTCAGTTATAAAAAGACAATTTTGAAAAGATTTGAAGGCTGATTGGGATAATGAATCTATGAGAACATAATTAATGCATGTTGTGTAAATTTTATGAGACTGTGGTGACTGATTCTAAAGAAAAAGGTGAATTCTAAGGAAAAGAAATGATTTACAGGGCTAGTCTGTTGGCTTCATGTATATATCTCTGAAAATCGTAATTGAGAGTAAACATTGGTAAGGATATTAAATTGTTGGTAATTTTCCTGCTTTTTGGAGAACTGATTTCAGTATATGGTATGGCCACAAAATATATATGCATATTTATTTGTTGAAATAATAGAAGTACAATTGCAATATTTATTTGCAACAACAGAAACATTAATATTTAAAGCCATTGTTCGCCTCTGTCTCCTGCTGATAACTGTTTTCCTTAAAAGCACTACAAAAGACATTTTGAACAGATGGTGGCTGGTTTTCTCTATCCTGCATCCCTTCACAACTGCCACTGAGCCCCACCATTCATTAATCTTCCATAGACTTCCAGTAGCACAGCAACTAAATTACGCACATGCACACACTGAGGCCAGCATTTCTGTCAGGCTTAAAATTAAACCGAGGAGCACTGTGCCAAGTCTTTTAACCAAACTTCAGTATAAAACAGTTTGAAAAATAAACATTTAACTTGGAGGCTGACCCAGGAATATCCAATCTTAAATGGGAAATTCTGGCTGGACCTTACATCTTAGACATTCTCTACCACGTGTATCAGAAATTTTAGAGTGGAATTAAATCCTGAAAACATCTGGTTTGAATTCACCTGGACTCATAACTGTTTTTAAAATGAGCTACTTCCTTGATCTTGGAAATGAGAAAAAAGAGCAAAAAAATTTACCATGTTTTTATCCAAATTATCACTTGCTGATAAAAGCAAATAAAATAATACTACATATTTTCAAATTAGTCCAGACTACATGTTTTCTAACAAATGAAGTGGGTTTATCAAATATTCAAAATACTCTCTATATTTTAAATAGATACAATTACCTTATGAAGATAAATAATGTACACTTCCCAAGCACTGTTTTTGTAATTTTTAAATTTTGATACAGTTTTAAATTTAGAGAAAAGTTTTAATAATAATAGAATCTCTGCCCTCTTTACCCAAATTCATCTAATTGTTTAAATTTTAGCCCAATTGCTTTATTATTTCTCTGTGTATTTTTAATATATGTATTTTAATTTTTAATACCATTTGATCAAGTTGGACACATGGTGTCAGAGATCCCTAAATTCTCCCACATATATTTCCTAATGATCAAGGACATTATTTACACGACCATAGTTTAATTATCAAAATTAGGAAATATAACATTAACACAATGCTTGATCTAACCTTTGCTCCACATCAAATTTAATGACCTCAGTTTGTCCTAATAATGTCCTTTAGAGCTATATTTTTCTCCCAATTTAAGATTAGATTCAACATCTCACATTGCATTTATTGCCAGGTGTCTGATTTCATTCACTCTGGAAGAGTTTCTCGGTTGTTCCTTCAACATTCATGACCTTGACACTTTTGAAACCTGCAGGCATATTACACAGAATGTCCCCCACTTTGGGTTTGTGTAATATTTCCTCATTCAGTTTATGAATTTGGGGGTCAGAATATCACAAAAGTGACCAAGTGTCCTCAGTATATCACATCTATGGACACATGTTGATGATTTTTCCTATTAGTTATGATGCTAATAACTTTGATCACTTGGTTAAGGTGATGTCCACCAATCTTCTCCATTGAAATGTGACTTTTTATTCTTCTTGTGATTAATTCCAGGCATCTTTTGAAACATATTTAATATGCCATTGAAAAGATTGGGGAAAATCACCATCATGTTTAAACAAACACCAACTTTCAACTTTCGATATTTATGTCCAGGTTATAGGCATTTTATTTCTACAAAAAACATACTTCATCATGCTAGAATATAAAAATCAAATGCTTCATATGTCAACATTTTTTCGACTGCGAGTTTTTTTGTAAGTCAAATGACTTAAACTACAAAAGGGAATCAAAAGTTTGAGATTCAATAAAACTTTCGTATCTTCTGATATTTTGGGACCACTTCTAAAAAACCATAATGCTTTTGACTTAAGGTAAAAAACAAAAAACAAAACAACAACAACAAAAAACAAGCCCCTTAAATAAACAAAACTGTTGTCGTCTTCTTACAAAACAGAGTTTAAATATTGATTAGAGAAATTTTGACTAATTTAATTGTTAACCTCAAACATAAATTTGAGATTGTAATTTAGAGCCAAAGTTATCTTTTAATTACACCAGCTTTAAAAGAAAATTAGCATTGAGAATAATCTCCCAATCTCCATAATTATGGAGATTTCTACACTAGAACTAAAAAGCTCGGGATATTATGTGTTGACATTCTTCCACTGCTCTTTATATACTTTGTTCAGTACATATTAACTGCAAATCTGTTGTAAAGTCATGATAAATAGTTATCTCATCAGGCTTATGGCTCTAAATATTCAAAATATTATATTCTTCACATTAATCTAAGTACTTACTTTTTTCCTGTAGGGATGTATTTCATGGTTCTTAATAGGAAGGGGCAGGTAAATGAACATTTATTAAGTGTCTACTTAACATCAGTCTCTGTGTTACAGGCTTTTTACATTACAAATATTTTTAAAGGTTACTTGTGGGAAATCATGAATGCGTTTGACGCTAAAGCAATAGGGGGCTTAGCTTGCACCTAAACTGTGTTTATAATCTGATTTTACTCTGTATAGTTATATATTAGAAAAGTAGTGGGATAAGCTCAAAAGAAATCTGCTAAGATGAGGAACTGAATAGGTTGTTTTTAAGGAAAAAATTATCTTAAAATAGAGAGGAAGTGGTTAGGAGTACAGCACAATATCAGCCCGGATACCAGACAGATTCATGGCTCTGTTGTAGGTGAGGACGCTCAGAAAAGGATGCATAAAAAATGAGAGAGCTATTTCACAGAAACCTTTAGACATGGAGGACGTAAGTATCTGAACAGCCCTTATACCAGCAAAAAGTGAAAATGGGAACATTTGCACAGGCTCGAACACTTCTGAAATGGGTTGTAGACAGCCAAGGAACAGACACTCATTAGCACTCCAGTGGTGCCTTCACAAAAGATGTCTCAACAGAATTCTTCAGTGCTCTCTGCAATGGTTATCTCCATTCACTTCGTCCATGAAGATTTCAGCTACACGATTACACAGCAGGCCCTACTGGAGAAACTAATATTAAAAGCATTGAACACAACCTCTAAGAAGATATATTAGGGGTCATCTGGGTGGCTCAGTTCGTTAAGTGTCTGACTCTTGATTTCGGTTCAGGTCATCACCTCAGGGTCGTGAGAATGAGCCCTGTTTTGGAGTCTGTACTGAGCGTGGAGCCTGCTTAAGAGTCTCTCTCTCCCTCTATTCTCCCCCTGCTCATGCTCTCTCTCTCAAAATAAGTAAATAAATAAATAAATATATATTTTTTAAAAGAGATACTAGGTTTTGATTACTTATTGCAAAATTCAGAGTGAATGATACTAAAAGCTGATTGGGTATTTATTGGATAAATAGTGTATGAACATAGCTTAATGACTGATGTGTTTGGCTGTGAGTTGATGGAGTAGGAAGTTGGCCATATAAAATATAAATTGTGAAAATCCATAATCTAAAGTTATTTGAGATTTACTGAGTGCACATGTGTATATACATTGATAGATACTGATTTTAAAAAAAGGCAGGTCATGTTTCATGGCTACCCATGTGGCAAAAAAGCCATCTCTAAACTTTACAAACTAAAAATATAAAAGCAAAAAAATACAAATTGATCTTTCTATAGGATTTTCAACTTCAAACCAAATGGCTCTATCTTTAGCCAAAGGACACACATTCAACAGCAGTATTATGCAATAGTTTAGACTCACTGAGTGTATTACTTTCCTATAGCTTCAGTAACAAATTGCCACAATTTAGTGGCTCAAAGTAATGCAAATTTATAATCGTATAGTTCCAGAGACATGACTCTGAAATGGGTCTCAGTGGCCTAAAATCTAGGTGTTGACAGGGTTGTGCTCCTTTCTGGAAGCCCTAGGGGCAATTTGTTTTCTTTTCCAGCTTCTAGAAGCCACTCACATTCTTTCACTTGTGGTTGCCTTTCATCTTCAAAGTTGGCAATGGCCTGTTGAATCTTTCTCACACTGCATCACTCACTCTTCTGCCTCCCCTTTCACTTTTAAGGATCTTTGTAATTACATTGGGCCTACATGAATAACACAGGATAATCACCCTCTTTCAAGGTCTGGTGATTAGCAATCTTAATTCTATCTGCTACTTTAGTTCCCTTTTGCCATGAAACCAAACACATGCACAGGTTCTGGGGATTAGGATGCAAACATCTTTGGATCTGGGTAGGGAGTCCTTGCTCTACCTATCAAACATACTTTCCTCAGCTGGCATAGAGACTTCTGATTTGCCAAGACATTCAGAATGAAAGCTTCATTCTGCCACTTAAAAAAGAAATCTCTTCTTTTGTTATTTTTAAAATTGTTGACTTAAATTACAATATTATAAAATTGTATATTGTCTGTCGAGTTCCTTTCAGATATTCCTACAGAATTTTTTTTTCCTTTTGGAATAGAATTATGTTCAAATGAAGTAAAGCCTATGGAAAATTTTACTTGTTGCAACGGAAAATATCATAATAATGTGTACATCAGTCCTGATTAAATTTCAGGTTAATAGATGATACCCACATGCCATTTAAGCTGCTATAACAGAATGCCGTAGACAGGGTGGCTTACTTTTCAGTATCATGGAGGCTGGGAAGTCAAGATCAAGGTTCCAGCAGATTCAGTATGTGGGGAGCACCCACTTCTGTTTCAGACACAGTCATCATTTTGCTGCGTCCTCACATGGCATAAGGTGTGTGGGTGGCTTTGTGGGTCTCTTTTGTAAGAGCAGGAATCCCATTCATGAGGGCTCCATCCTTATGACGGAATCACTTCCCAAAGGCCACACATCCAAACACTAACACTTTGGGAATTAGGTTTCAACATATGAATTTGGGGGGGAGGGTACATTCTTCCTATAGCAGCAAACCATATTAAATATTCTCCTAAAACTGACTGTATTTATAATTCAGATGTTAGTTTTGACACCTTATTCCTCAAGGTCTACATAAAATTGAACAAAATATTAACTCCAAATATTGTGGTAAGTCCATAGCCATCCCATTATTTATTCAAATTCTTTGAAGCTGGGAGATAGGGCAAGGGCAACTGTCTCTGATCTCTTGCTTACTGTGGCTCCTTCCCCCAGCCTCAACTAAAGAAGTGCAGTTTGAAAGTTTCATGCTGTATTATATATAGATGTATAATAAAAATATGTAAGCATTCTTCATTATATATATGCATATATATACATACATACTTTACTGAAGATTGAGAAGGGAAGAATAACATTATATATATAATGATCTATCAGAACTCTTGGTTCACAGCATGTGATTGATAATGACCTTTATAATTTACTAAAAATCTAAAAGATCATTATATTGATAAGCAATTTCATTTTAGTTGGTCAAAAGGTAATATGATACAATGGTTGCCTCTGAAGCAAGACGGATCTGGTCTGACTTCCATGTGATGATTCTCACAGGCCCATAATGGCTCTGGCCCCTCCCACTCGATAGTGTCCAACTGCCTTTTGGGAACCTCAAGCCCCACTCAGGATGCGTCCATCAGTGGGTAGACATGCAGCAGGCTGGCATGGAAGGATCAACAGGCCACTGGAGCTTCCATCCCTACAGAGTCTGACTGATTAGAGTAATCCGGAGTAACTTTTCCTCATCTGTAAAATGGGAATATCAGGTCGTATGGGTCTTCTGAGGTATAAATGAAATGGCTCATGGAAAGTGACTAGCAAATACATAATTCTTGCTATAAGTCTGTCTCTTCTTTGTCAAAAGGTTGTGGATACTGTTTTTTGTTACTGTTCCCAAATAACCCCATAATATTATTTTTCATGTTGTAAACCATTCAACTCTGAACCCAATGTTACATTCATCATTCTTAAAAAAAAAAAATCCAGGAGTTGTCAAATCACTTAAATTTCACTATAATCTATAAAGAGAGTAGTTGTAAATAGTATAAATCAAGTCTAAGATCATACAAATTTTTGGAGCTGGAAGGCAGAGATTTTTCATTGGGAAAACTATTGTTATTGTTACTGATTTTTTTGGATACACACCTGCTGTGAAACTCTTGGTTTGCCTGCCTTGCCAACCTAACAGTTTGTGCTTACCTGCCTAATGAAGTTCCAGGAATGTCACAGCTAGGCTGGGTACAGATGGTTCAAAAGAATTCTTATGACAAATAGGCCTTTGGGATCTACAAAGAGGGCAATACACTCCCTAAAATGATGAGATTCCTTGGGGCAGTTGTTGACAGATGCATCCACGCACGGGCTAATTGCCAATTAAATGACCCATATTGGGTGGTACAGAAAGACTGGAGAAAGATCACACCCCACTGAGCTCTTTCGGTATCTTCTACCGTAAACTACCATTAATTTTACAAAATGCATTAGGATGTGCCTAATAATTCAACATAACTTTCAATGAAATTTTTACCACAATAAAGCTGGAATGTTTCCATTACTGTGAAAGAATGGACTGGTCAAAAATAGTAATAATCTTTTATTTAAAATGATCTGTCTGGTTATAATCATAAGTTTGACTATTTGGGTCTATGACCTTTTTAGTATTGTAAGTAATGAATTACTTTGTGTGTATGTTTGTGATACAGCACCACTTCAATTAGGTCTTTCAGTTTTTAAGCCACTGAACTGTAAGGCTAATTCTTTTAAAAAGCTATTTTGAGGGGCACTTGGGTGGCTCAGTCAGTTAAGCATCTGCCTTAGGTCCTGATCCCGGGTTCCTGGGATAGAGGCCGCATTGGGCTCCCTGCTCAGCGGGGTGTCTGCTTCTCCCCCTCCCTTTCCGCCCCTCCCTCTGCTCCTGCTCTCTCTCTCTCTCTCTCTCTCTTAAATAAATAAATAAATAAAATCTTTTAAAAAAATAAAAAGCAATTTCAAATATAATTTTAGAATGCTATTTTTAGTTTGTAAAGTTAACTAACAAAAGTGCAGTATTTTAGTATGTAGACAGTTCAACGATAAAGACCAGAAAGCATTGAAATCATACTTACCAGTTCTACAATTTGTACGACTGTTAGTTTGTTGTGGCTGTAGGTACCCTGCATGGGAGAATCTCCACGCACTGGACGAAATGTTGTAACAGTGGCTTTTACAGAAGATTCAGGAAAGCTTAGTTTGAAAATGCTGCAGAAAGAAGTAATGGGTTCAGCAGGATTGGATCCACTTTATGACTGTCCTATGCTATCCTACTTTGGGGAGGGCTTAAGTGTTCTATCACTCAGAAACTCATAGGTGTCGTTTAAAAGAATCATAGAATATGATCAGAAGCAAAAAGGATAGAAATAAAATCTTATCTCACATAGAGCATATCGATATTACTGTTCCAGGCCAAAATATGTTTGTATAAAGGGACAGCCAGAAAGGTTGCATGAGTAAAACACATGAAATAAATTCTTAAATTTTAAGGTCAACCAGTTTCAGTATTCAACTGAGTGTTAGAAAAAAAAATCATAGGCTACAAGTTTCAAGTAACTGAAAATCATATATTAAAATATTACACTGAAAACAAATGGTATTAACTACTTTACAAAAAATTAAAAGCAAGAGGCTAATTGTAAACAAGACTAAAATCTGTTTAATTGTGGAAAAATGAAGAAAATTTAAAAGGCAAGTCAGGAATACTCACCACACTTATCACACTCCAGGAGCTCAATGATTATCAGCATCAAGGCATTTTCAAACAGTGCACAGTAATGGAAAACATTGCAGGCAAGTCACAAACTGAGATCAAGCCTGTAAACAAATAGAAATACAACTTGAAGAAAAATGTGTTAGAAAAGGTTTTAATTATTCAAAAACCTTTAGAGGTGGTTAATCAAACCTAGAAAATATTACATTGTAAAGACATTTGCTGAGAAAAAGAATAATTGAACTTATTATAGAACTTTTTATCTACACCATCAATGTTAAAAAAAACAATTACACTTTACTTAAGCAAATTTGCTTTGCAATGTATTTACTTCTTAACAATTGCTAAAACAGGACACCAGTTACATATTCAGAATTAGATATCTCAGTTTCAATATATTTGCATTTTGGGTAATATTAAATGCCGATATCAGACGCTGAATATGGCCACACAAAGTAGGAAGAAAGGACATACGATGGGTCACAGGGATGGGAGCACACAATTTAGTCCTGAGAGGAGAAAGGTATGAACTAGGAAAGAAACCATAAGATCACAGTTCAAAATGTGCTTTGAAATATGATAAACTTATTTATAAGATAAACTTATAAGGGAAACTACTGTGAGAAAAATATTACTTGCCTTAAAATTGATTGCAAATTTAAATGAAACCTTCAAGTTTAAGACTGGAAAACAGTATTATGTGGGTTAAAATGCAAATATAATCTATATTAATATATAATTTGGAATGCAAATAAGTAGAATCTTTTTTGCTTTAAAATATAAAGAGGAGTTTTAACCTCAGAATGGAGATAATAAAATTTCATATGTATGAGAAAGAGAGAAAGTTATTGCCCTCGTCCAACCACTTCTCTCATTCCTGTAGATCTTTTTAGATAAACTTCCATCTTTCTTGGAAATGAGCCACATATAGTTTGCAGAAGGAGTATGGTAATTGATATTGAAAGGTTATGCCCGTCTCTCTCTCCCTTTGCACGTGTTTGCTGTTTCCTTGGTAAACCATGGTCTCCTGATTAAAAAAGATGACTGGTGAATAATGTTTTATTCAACATAGTACTGGAAGTCCTAGCCAAACCAGTTAGACAACGTAAAGAAATAAAAGGCATTCAAATTGGTAAGGAAGAAGTAAAACTCTCACTATATACAGATGACATGATGTTATATATAGAAAACCATAAGGACTCCACCGAAAAGCTAGAGTGGATAAAGAAATTCAGCAAAGTTGCACAATACAAAATCAATCTGTTGCATTCCTATACACTAATAATGAAGCAGCAGAAAGTGAAATTAAGAAAAAAATCCCATTTACAACTGTGCCAAAAACAATAAAATATCTAGGAATAAATTTAACCAAGGAGGTATAAGACCTATTCTCTGAAAACTATAAAACACTGATGAAAGAAATTTAAGATGATGCAAAGAAATGGAAAGACATTCCATGCTCATAGGTTGGAAGAACAAATACTGCTAAAATGTCTATCCCACTCAAACCAATCTGTAATTTAATGCAATGTGTAACTTAATGCAATCTCTATCAAAATACTAACAGCATTTTTCACAGAACTAGAACAAACAATCCTAAAATTTGTATGGAACCACAAAAGACCTCAAATGGCCGAAGCGATCTTGAAAAAGAAAAACAAAACTAGAGGTATCACAATTCCAGATTTCCAGTTATACAATAAAGTGGTAGTAATTAAAACAGTATGGTACTGGCATAAAATAGACACATAGATCAATGAAATATAACAGAAAACCCAGAAATCAATCCACAATTATATGGTCAACAAATCTTTGACAAAGATTGAATGAACATACAATGGGAAAATGACAGTCTCTTCAACAAATGGTGTTGGGAAAAATGGACAGCCACATACAAAAGAATAAAACTGGACCATTTCTTTCACCATACACAAAAATAAACTTAAAGTGGATTAAAGACCTAAATGTGAGACCTAAAACTATAAAAATCCTTGATGAAAGCACAGCCAGTAATGTCTCTGACATCAGCCATAGCAACACTTTTCTAGATATGTCTACTGAGGCAAGGGAAATAAAAGTAAAAATAAACTATTGGCACTACATCAAAGTAAAAAGTTTCTGCACAGTTAAGGAAACAATCAACAAAACTAAAAGGTAACTTACTAAATGGAAGAACGTATTTGCAAATGACATATCTGATAAAAGATTGATATCCAAAATATATAAATAACTGATATAGCACAATACTCAAAAAACAATCAAATTAAAAAATGGGCAGAAGATGTGAACAGACATTTCTCCAAAGACATTTCTCCAAAGAGGGTATCCAGATGGTCAACAGACACACAAATACATGAAAAGATCAACATCACTCATCTTCAGGAAAATACGAATCAAAACTACATAAGATATCATCTTGTAGCTGTCAGAGTGGCTAAAATAAAAAACACAAGAAATGAGTGTTGATAAGTATGTGGCGAAAAAGGAACCCTTTTGCACTGTTAGTAAGAATGCAAATTGGTGCATCCCCTGTGTAAAACAGTATACAAAATCCTCAAAAAATTAAAAATAGAACCACTCTATGATCCAGGAATCACACAACTTGGTACTTACCCAAAAAATATAAAAACACTTATTCAAAGGGATACATACACCCTTATATTTATTGCAATATTATTTACAATAGTCAAACTATGATAGCAGCCCAAGTGTCCACTGACTGATGATGAATGGCTAAAGAAGAGGTAGCATATATACACAATGTAATATTAGCCACAAGAAAGAATGAAATTTTGCCATTTGCAACAACATAGAAAGAGCTTGAGAGCATAATGCTAAGTAAAGTAAGTCAGTCAGAGAAAGACAAATACCACATGATCTGATTCATATGTGCAATTTAAGAAGCAAAACAAATGAACAAAGTAAAGAGAGAGAGAGAGAGAGAGAGAGAGGGAAACCAAGAAACAGACTCTTACCTATAGAGAACAAACTGTTGGTTACCAGAGGGGAGGTAGGTGGGGGAATGGGGGAAATAGGGGATGAGGATTAAAGAGTACACTTACCATGATGAAAAAAATAAAATGAAATTAAAAAAATTAAAAATAAAAAAGTTTATTGGACTTATAACTTGAGGAAATCGGAAAGTTATAAGAGAGGAGATCTATCTAAATGTTAAAGCTCTAGTTTCTGTGCAAGAAAGAGAGAGTAGAGTGCTGGTAAATGAGTATTCAGTTACTCAATCCGATCAGGGAAGCAAATACTGATGCTGATGGTCAAGTAAACTGTGAAAAGTTTATTCAAGTAATGACAGCAAAAGTGAGGACATTGTAGAGAATGTGTTCGATTTCTTACACAGAGTTATTTGCCTTTCCTTTGTCTGTAACGTTATCTGTAAAAAGATCCCCCTACTGCCAACAAATACCCATGTGTAGTAATTAGGACTTCAGTCCTCCATTTTTCTTCTCTTATCTTACTGTCATTGTCCTGAAAACTTATTTTAGAAAATTGATCAACTAACATGTTTCATGTGGCTTACTCTGGATATATTTAAGCTTCCGCACATCTAAACTTAGATGGAGTTGGTCAAATCAAGGAACATCTGGCTTATGTCTTTATTGTTTTTAAGTAGTTTTCCTTTGGAATTGTCAGTATGTTGTTGTCGAAGCATGGAGTTGTAACTGGGTGGACTATGGACAATCAACAATACGTACTTAAAGGTTACACTATTGCAAAATGGGTGTGTTATGCTGGTTCCCATACATAATTTTTTGTACTCCTGGTCTTGTACCAGAAACATTTTCTTTTATTGTTACTTGCTTTTAAAACACTGTTTAGCCACTTAAGGCAAATCTGGTTAAGACACAATTTGCCTCAAATATATTCCAAGCTTTCTACTTGTTTTTCAATAAAAAATTATAATTTACCTCCACCTCCAGTTTTTATTCTAGCTATATTTCTGGAGCTTCTATTAAGGGCCTGGCAATGGTGTCGACACTGGAATCACCAAGGAGAACAAGATAGGTATTAGTTCTGCTCTTATGAAGATATTTTGCAAGGAAAGACAAACAATAGAAAGGAAATTAATAAACTGCTAACATATTTAAAGCGAAAATAAGTACTATGAAGAAAACTGGCGCAGAGTGATAAAGTAAGGTAATATAAGACACTGACATACTAAAAGTTGTCCAGCTTGGCCCAACCATGACCTTGGTTCTCATAACTGTTCTTCCTGTCCTTCTTGATAATCTTGAATTGCCCAGTAAGTGGCTGCTAAGCCACAAGAATAATTCTTCCCTCTTTGAGGACCATCTTTAGATAGTTATTTCCCAAACATGTGAAACTTCAGCTGACCACTCATGCTAAAGCTCTATGATAATCCTGCCCATCTTCCTCCAGTTCAAATACCCCTTTGAAATTGTTCTCATGCTACACAATTCTAAATAAAGGATTATGTCTCATAGTGCAACTAAAAAGTAAATAGATAAATTAAAACAGAATTCTAAAAGCATTCAAATAATACGGCTGAAGTCAAAATGGGAAACAGAGGGGCGCCTGGGTGGCTCAGTCATTAAGCGTCTGCCTTCGGCTCGGGTCGTGATCCCAGGGTCCTGGGATTGAGCCCCATATCGGGCTCCCTGCTCGGTGGGACACCTGTTTCTCCCTCTCCTAGTCCCCCTACTTGTGTTCCCTCTCTCGCTATCTCTCTCTCTGTCAAATAAATAAATAAAATCTTAGAAAGAAAGAAAGAAAGAAAGAAAGAAAGAAAGGATGAAAGGAAGAAAGGAAGGAAGAAAAAGAAAATGGGAAACAGAATTAAAAAATCAGAGCAGAGAGAAAAGGGCAATAAAATGGTAGACCTAAATCCAACTCTGTAAGAATCTACATTTAGTTTTATCATTTAAACCCTTCAAATAAAAGGCAAAGATCACCAGAAAGCTTAAGAAAGTAAGACCCAATTATATGCTGTATACAAGAGCCACTTTAATTTAAAGTTACACGGAAGTTGAAAATAAGTGGATAGAATAAATATATACTTCACAAACACTAAGTTAGAAAGACTGTAGTGGTGAAATTATTAGAAACGTATTTCAAGATAAAAATTACTACCAGAGATAAAGGGGAATATTTTATAAGATAAAGCAATTAATTCATAAGAGTGAGCTAAAAATTATGAATACACATGCCTAATAACAGCGTGAAAACACATGAAACAAAAATTTATAAAATAGATAATTCTCTGATTATAACAGGATATTTTTAACATGACTTTCTCAGCAACTGACAGAACAACTAGATAAATAATCAGTAAATACATAAATTATCTAAACCACACTATCAAGCAACATGTACTAACTGATGTTTATGGAACACGGTTCAATAGACAACAACTGCAAAATACAGATTATTTTCAGGTAAATACATGCACATGGTTCTTTCACCAACAAAACTATACGCTGAACCTTAAAATAAGCTGCAGGAAATGGATAATTATTGGTATCATATAGAGTATATTCTCTGACTGAAATGGAACTAAATTAGAAACCAGTATCAATGATATATAAAAACCCCCTTCCAAAAAATTTTCAAAAGTAAACAACCCATGTCTAAATAATACATAAGTTAAAAAAAGAAGTCATAGGCAAAATACAAAATAAAAATTATAAATTCAAAATGTGTCAAAATTCAGGGACTGCAGCTAGAACAGAACCTAGAGGGAAATTTATAGCTTGAAGTACCAATATGAAAAACAAACAAATACACAATAACTCAGCTCAATACTAACACTACCTTCAGCTAAAAACAAACACACTAGAGTAAAAATAAAGCCAAAGTAAGTAAACAAAACTAAAATACTTAAAGCTGAATTCAGCAGAATGAGAGAGAGAAATATAGAGAAAATGGAGGATGCTAAGAACTGAGTTTTTAAAAAGATAATAAAACTGGCCAACTCCTGACTAGACTGATTTTTAAAAAGCCCAAAATGGTAACATCAATATTAAAAGAGGACTTACTACTGCAGATCTTAAAAACATGAAAATGATAACACAATAGGGCAAATAAATTTAGGCCAATGTATTTAACAACTTAGAAGACATGTACAATTCCTTGAAAAATAAAACTTGCTAAGACTAACAAAAATGAACAGACTCTCTGACTATCTCTGTTTTTTTTTTTTAAGAACTGAATTCATTATCATTCTGCATAAAAACACAACCAAAGCGCACACAAAAAAACAAAAACAAAACAAAATAATATCTAGGCTTTGATAGCTTTACAGTTAAATTCTATTAAATATTCATGGAAGAAAGAAATAACATCAATCTTACAACTCTTTCACATTAAAGAAGGAAGCCACTTCTCAAATTCGTACATAAAGCTGACATAAACCTAAAAATAAAATTCAAGAAGAACACTGCAAAACAATAATCAAATACAGACTAATACCCCACATAAATGTAGTCATAAACATCCTTAACAAAATATTATCAATTTAAATACAAAAATATACAAATAGGATAATGCATCATGATAAAATAGGGTTTATTCCAGGAATGCAATTTTGATGTAGTAGTTAAAATTCAAATTATATAACTTACCACCTTTACAGAATTTTAAAAAATCGCAAGTTCATTTTTATAGATGAAGAAAGAAGTTGACAAAGTTCAGCACCTTTTGATAAAAACTTTCAGCAAACAATAATAAAAGAGAATGTCATCTCTCTTACTCAGAGCATTTATGGAAAACCTATAGCTAACATGCTACTCCAGAGGAAGTAGTATATGCTCTCCCCATAAAACTGGAAACAATACAAGAATAGCCACCCTCACCACTTCTATTCAGTATTCTACTAGTGGTCTTAGCCATTGCAGTAAGACAAATAATGAAATAAATGGCAGAAATATTGGAAAAGAAAAAGCAAAATGGTCTCTATAGAATCTACAAGATGGTTATTAGAACGAATAAATGAACTTATCAAAACTTCAGTGTATAAAGTTAATATAAACATTTGAATTTTTATATCCTAGCAGCAAAAAAAAAAAAAAAGGAAAAGAAAATTTTAAATCCTATTTGAAATGCAGCTTTCATAGACTGAATGTATGTGACCCCCTCCATTCATATGCAGAAATTGAATCCAAAAGGAGAGAAGGAAACAAGCCATAAGAGATTCTTAAGGATGAAGCACAAAACTGAGGGTTGATGGAGGGGAAGGCGTGATGGGCTAGATGGGTGATGGGTATTAAGGAGGGCACTTGTTGTGATGAACACTGGGTGTTGTATGTAAGTGATGAATCACTGAATTCTACTCCAGAAACCAATATTGCACTGTATGTTAACTAAAATTTAAATTAAAAAAAAAAAAAGAAAGAAAGAAAGAAATCTAATCCAATGTAATGGTCTTTGAATATGGGGCTTTGGGGAGGTAATTGTGTCATGCAGGTAGAGACCTCATGAATGAAATTAGTGCCCTTATAAGAAGAAGCCAAAGAACTACCTCCCTCTTTCTCCGCCAGGTAAGGATACAATGAAAAGGCAGAAGTCTGCAACTTGGAGGAGGCCCCTCATCAGAACTCAGCCATGCTGGCACTCTGATGTTAGACTACCAGACTCCAGAATTGCAAGAAATAGAAGTAAGAAATGAAGAAACAATGCTATTTCTGAGTTACCCAGTCTATCGTACTTTGTTACTGCAACCTGATCTAAGACAACAGCCAAATGTAAAATATTTTCAAATGAATGTTTAAAAGACACGCAAGACATCTATACTAAAAACTACAGAACACTGCTGAAAGAAGACTAAAATAAATGAAAAGATACATCATGAATACAGATTATCCAGATGTCAATTCTTTCTAAATTGACCTATATTCAACATTATCCCAAGCAAAATGCCAGCAGACTTTTCTTATACAAACTAACAAATTATACCTGAATTTTATAGGGAAATGCAAATAATCTAGAAAAAACAAATATTTGGAAAATTAACAAAGACAAGTGACTTATAATGCCAAATTTCAATAATTAACAAAAAGCTAGAATTATCAAAAACAATGTGATAATGGTAAAAGAAATAAGTCCATAAATCAAAAAAAAACAAATCAGAGTTAAAAAGTAGACTCACTCGTGTATGTTTTGACAAAAATGCCAAGGCAATTCAATGACAAAAAGAAAATCTTTACAACACATGGTATTGGGACAGCTGAACATTCATATGAAATAAAATAAACACCAATCCTTCCATTACATAATACACAAAATTTAGCCAGCAACAGATCATATATAAAAGCTGAAATTATCAAAAAATATATTGAAATGAGCAAATGTTTCTCAGATAAGATACAGTAAGTACCAACCGCAGTTTCCAAAATTCCCAAAATTAAAGAAATTTCCAAAGTCAAAGACTTTTTCTTTCCAAAATTTCCAAAATTAAAGACTTTTCCTTTCAAAAAACACATTTAGGAAATGAAAAGATCATCACAAAATGGGAACAAAATATATATC